>NC_135232.1:582125836-582430290 GCF_051348905.1 Ranitomeya variabilis
TGTTGACCAAAATTAGAAAAACTCTGCTGCTTTTTTCCCAAAAACAGCGCCATTCTTGACCATGGGTTGTATCTGGTACTGCTGGTCAGCCTTATTGTAGTGAAGAGGGGGGCTGACTTGTGATGCTGCATACAACCTGTGAATAGGTGTGGCCCTGTTGTTTATTTTTGCTATCACACAACCTCTTTAATTTCGAGGGTTCGGCCATACGTGACCATGACTGTAGCTTATGATGCATTTTGATTATTCTTCTTATTCCCTACGGCTCAGACGTTCAGGTGAAGACTGACATCATACACTATCAGCCTCTGAAATTTGTTATACCCCTTATGGATAGCGATGAAGAAGATGAGAACAAAGAACTGGATGGTGGTAAATTTGTTATTTTTTACTCAAAAATTTTAAACTGTTTATGATCTCCCAAACCATTAGGGAGCAAAGTACATTTCTGGGGTATTTTAATATTCATACTTTTAAAGAGTTTTTTGACCCATAAAACATGTCAGTGGGTTTGCGTCTAAATTCTTTAAAATTTTAATATAAGTATACACTTACTGCGGACTGCAATAAACCAATGAGACAAGAAGAATGTGAATAGCTCAACAGGACAGCACCTCTGCAGCAGGTTATAACAGGCAGAGAGGTAGCAAGTCACAACAGCCAGGGGGCAGCAAGTCATAACAGCCAGAGGGGCAGCAGGTCATAACAGCCAAGGGGACAGCAGGTCGTAACAGCTGAGGAACAGCATTCCATAACAGCCAGAGAAGTAGCAAGCCACAACAGCAAGGGGGCAGCAAGTCATAACAGCCAGAGAGACAGCACGTCATACAGTCAGAAGGGCAGCAGGTCATAAAAAGAAGAGGGGTAGCAAGTGATAACAGCCAAAGAGGCAGCAGGTAATAACAGAGAGAGGGGCAGCAGGTCATAACAGCTAGAGGGGCAGCAGGTCATAACAGCCAAAGGAGCAGGAGGTCATAACAGCCAGAGGAGTTTTACTAACTATTAAATATGCTTGTCATGAAGGAGGGAGGAGTAATTCTGAAACTGCAGCAGTTATCAGAAGTGGCATTTAGTGTGAAATTGAAGAAACAGATCATTATATTAGTTTGTGTCAGGCTATTTATAATGGTTGTTTTTTGCAAAAAGTAGAAAATGTGTACATTTTTCTAATAAAGCAATCTACACATAAAAAGTTGAGAACCTTTTATGCAAGAAGTTTTCTACTGTATTACAGAAGCATTGGTGAAGTAATAAGTAATCACGGGGTCACATAGCATAACATGGGACAAAACTTGCCTACTCGCAAACACTGAGCAGTTGGATGTGAAACGCTTATAGGTATTCAGGATTCCATTCTGATCCCTATTTTAATGTCCTTTTTGAACGGTCTCCTAATGGTCTGCATTAAATTTTCCATTTTACATCCTCAGAGGTGGAGCCTCTTGGTTGATATGTCAACAGCTGTGGAAACCACACCCCTGAGGAGCACCTATATATATATATGAGCCCAGTGGCTCAGTGGTTAGCACTGCAGCCTTGCAGCGCTGGAGTCCTGGGTTCAAATGCCACCAAGGACAACATCTGCAAGGAGTTTGTATGTTCTCCCCGTGTTTGGGTCGGTTTCCTCTGGGTACTCCAGTTTCCTCCCACATTCCAAAGACATACTGATGGAGAATGTAGAATGTGAGCCCCATCGAGGACAGCAATTTAAAGTGCTGCAGAATATGTTAGTGCTATATAAAAAAGATTATTATTAATAATTTTTTATAAGTTTGTTATTTTAGTCACTTACATAGCGCCATTAATTGCACAATACTTTACAGACATTATCATCACTGTCCCCATTGGGGCTCACAATCTGGATTCCCTATCAGTTTGTCTTTGGAGTCTCGGAGCACACCAGAGTACCTGGAGGAAACCCACACAAACACGGGGAGAACATACTAACTCCTTGCAGATGTTGTCCTTGGTTGGATTTGCACCATGCCCCGATTGTTGCCTTTTGAGCACCTTATTTTTAAACTGTTTGACCCTATAATTGCTCTCAGCCCTTAGCTTTATATTGCACTGGTTATCATATTTTATTATAATCTATAGTCAAAAGGGAAGAAAGAGTTAAGACCAAAGAAGAAGAAGAGGAGGAAAAAGCCATACTTGCAGTTTGTCGTTCAGCAGGTAGTTATATAGATATTCAGGGTTAGAGGAAGCTAAGCTATGGAAGCCATCAAATATATGCAATCAGTAATAAAATGTACCCACTTGGTCAGTATGTCATATCAGGGGACATTGCATACTTTACCATGGAAAGTTATCTCATCATACTAAAATATAGCATCCCTGGGGGCTAGGGATCACCGTAATTCCCTCTTTTTCTTTATACAAGTAATAGCGATATCAGAGTTAAGTGTTAATAATATTCATGGTGGTCTTGATTCTGTTGTTGACACTTCACTAGTTGCCAAACTGAGGGGTTGTGGAAGGTATTGATGATAATATCCACGGTGATCTTGTGGTTATTAAATACTATCCCTGAGGCCTAGCGCTCCAAATTTCAGAGTTAGGAAACTGGTTAATATTCATCATGATCTTGAGGTTAATACATAATATCCTGGTGAGTAGTGGTCCAAGTTTCAGATTCAGGTCATAAACTAATATCCATGGCAATGTTAAGTTGCATTAATTACCCTGGTGTCTAGTGACCCAGGTTTCAGATTGAGGTCACTAGTTAATATCCACCATCTCAAGGTTAATAAATAATATTTCTTATGCCTAGTGGTCTAGTTTTAAGATTCAAGCCACAGGCTAAAATCCCTGGTGGTCTTAGGTTTAATAGATGATATTCCTAGTGCCACATAGTCCAAGTTTCAGATTCAGTTAACACACTTTTGGTGGTCTATAGCTTAATAAATATTATTCATCCAAATTTCAGAGTATTTTCACAGTCTAAAATCCATGGTGGACAGTAAGTTAATGAATAATAACCCTGGTGCTGTAAAGTGGTGTGGAGCAGTAGTCATGACGAGCTGCTGTCCAGTTGCGCACTGGCACTTTACAAATGTGTCCCAGTGTGCTGTAAACTGTGGGGTACGACTTCTCTTCAGTCCTCTCTTCGTCCTGGACGACTCCCAAGCCCACGGACTCTGTCAGCCTCAGGGATTTCATGTCCACCTCGGCAGTGCACACGGGACTAGCCATCACCTTCCATCTGTGCATGTCCTGTCCATGTTCCACTGTACGCCAGAGGACACAATGTGTCCGGCAGCCCGTATGCCAGACTTTGGGCTCTGGACGTGACAGGAGCGACCGCTCGGGATCCCAGTAATGCCTCCCACTGCTTGGAACAAGAGACACATGCTGCCCCTAACAGCCCCCTGCATCTGAACTTGACCTTCACTATGCATTTCTCTAACTCCTCCTAATTCTTACTGCCAGCAAGTACCCCCTTTTTCATTAAGACTAGTTCCCATCCATTGGGCTAGTTCTATCAATAGCTATTTCCTATACCTTCCTATCCTATGGACTAAACCTATTGTACCTTTCCCATGTCCTATGCTGTTGCTAAACCACTTACTATATAAACTGTACTTATGTTCTCCTAAGCTTATCTAGTACTATACACTACTCACATTATATATTAACTCTTCAAATGCTGTACATTGCCATAATACCTTACATAAGATGACTATAGCTATTTAATGTAAAACCACATGACACTATTTACACAGCGCAATTGTTGTCTACAAGACAGGAACATGGTAACACAGTCCTGATCCCTACAGTGCATCATGGTTCATTTTCAGATGCAGGTCACATGCTGATGGCTATAATGGTCTTGAAGTTAACAAATAATTTCCCTGGTATCTAGTGGACAACCAAATTATAGAGTCCAATATCCATGGGGGTCTTGACTTTCATAGATAATAGCCCTGGTACCTTGTGGTCAACGTTTCAGATTCAGGTCACATGCAGGGATGAGCGAAACAGATCGGACAAATTCAAAAATCGCCGACTTTCGGCGAAGTCGGGTTTCATGAAACCCGACCCGATCCTAGTGTGGGATCGACCATGCGGTCAGCGATCAGCGCGCCAAAGTCGCGTTTTTTATGACGCTTTCAGCGCCATTTTTCAGCCAATGAAGTAGGACGCAGACTGTGGGCAAGTTGATGACATAGGTCTCGGTCCCCACCATCTTAGAGAAGGGCATGACAGTGATTGGCTTGCTTTCTGCGGCGTCACAGGGGGTATAAAGGGGCGTGCACGCCGACCACCATCTTACTTCTGCTGATCTGAGCGTAGGGAGAGGTTGCTGCAGCTTCATCAGAAGAAGGGCTATAGTTAGGGAGGGGAGATTAACCCCCAAACTGCTTGTGCTGTAGCGATTTCCACTGTCCAACACCACCTTTTTTTTGCAGGGACAGTGGAGCCTATATTTTTGTGCATCAGCTCTGTAGCTTATTAGGCTGCCTTATAAGGCTCCCTGATAGCTGCATTGCTGTTTGCACGCTGCTGTGCAAACCAACTGCATTTTTAAAAGCAAAAATCCTGTTGCTCCTTTCTGCACAGATATCTTGTTTATTTGTCCACACTTTTGTGTGCAGCAGTCCTTTTTATTGCTGCCATACTTGTCCTGAGATCATTGTAGGGAGATTGAAATTGTACTACAGTCCTTGTATTTTTTCATATATCTTCCAGCCACTTTCTGCCACTTACATTGTGTTGTGTTACACACTGGACCTGAGTTTTGGTTCAGTCTCCCCCCCAAAAAAGGGAGATTCAAATTCTCACAAAGTGGATATATTTCAGTCCTGTTAGTTTGTCGTATATCAGCCAGCCACTTGCTGCCACTTACATTGCGTTGTTTTATACACTGGGCCTGAGTTTTGGTTCAGTCTCCCCCCCAAAAAAGGGAGATTCAAATTCTCACAAAGTGGATATATTTTAGTCCTTTTAGTTTGTCGTATATCAGCCACTTGCTGCCACTTACATTGCGTTGTTTTATACACTGGGCCTGAGTTTTGGTTCAGTCTCCCAAAAAAAAAAAGGGAGACTCAAATTCTCACAGTGGATATATTTCAGTCCTGTTAGTTTGTCGTATATCAGCCAGCCACTTGCTGCCACTTACATTGTGTTGTTTTATACACTGGGCCTGAGTTTTGATTCAGTTTCCCCCCAAAAAAGGGAGATTCAAATTCTCACAAAGTGGATATATTTCAGTCCTGTTAGTTTGTCGTATATCAGCCAGCCACTTGCTGCCACTTACATTGCGTTGTTTTATATGCTGGGCCTGACTTTTGGTTCAGTCTCCAAAAAAAAAAGGGAGATTTAAAAACTGTTTATATACACCTTCTACCTTGTTTTACAGTAGCATATAACGGTTTTTATTTTGGTTAGATTTTCCAAAAAATGAGGAAGTCTGGTGGAAGAGCCCGTGGGCGTAGGTTGCCAGCTGGTACTGATGGTGGTGGTGGTGCATCTGGTGGTAGTGGCAAAAGCACGATAGCACCTAAGGCTGGAGGTGTTGAGCCAGCGTCATCGTCTGGCTACACAAGGCCTCGAAGGCTCCCTTATCTGGGGGTAGGAAAACAGCTTTTAAAGCCGGAGCAGCAGGAAAAAGTTTTGGCTTTCCGTGGTGACTCAGCCTCTAGCTCTTTCGCCTCCTCTTCAGAAAGTTCAAAATATAAAAGCAGCAAGTTGTCAGTGGATGCTTCTGGTCAGGAACAAGACGTTTCCTTGTGTCCTTCACCCAAACCAAAAGTGAAGGATGCATCAGGCGACACTACAGGTTACTCCATGGAGCTCTTTACACATACTGTGCCTGGGTTAGAAAGGGAAATTGTTAACTGCCAATTACAAGATGAATCGGACATGGAGTGCACAGATGCACAGCCACAGCTAGATTATTATGTTGTTCCATTGACTCAAGATCACTACATTGCCCTCGCAGTGTACTGAGCCAGAATCTGACCCTGATGAGACTATGGTGCCCCGTCCCGAACGCTATAGCACCTTACACAGTGACACAGAGGAAGGTGCACATGACATTGAAGAGGAGGTGATAGATGACCCGGTTGTTGACCCAGATTGGCAGCCATTGGGGGAAGAGGGTGCTGCTGCCAATAGCTCAGAAGCGGAGGGGGATGATCCGCAGCAGCCATCTACATCTCAACAGCTGTCATCTGGCAGGCCCGTATCAGGCCAAAAACGTTTGTCAAAAACAAAAACAGTTTTAGGACACCGTGGCCATCCGGTGAAAGTAGCACAGCGTGCAATGCCTGAAACGGTATTCCATAGTAGGAAGAGTGTAGTGTGGCAATTTATTAACCAAGATTCGTATGATCAGTGCAAAGTTATCTGTAAGAAATGCTCAAATACCTTTAGCAGAGGGAAGAATCTTAAAAATTTAAATACAACGTGCATGCTTAGACATTTAACCAGCATGCACTTGCAAGCCTGGACTAACTACCAAACGTCCCGTACCGTTGGTGCACCTTCTCAGAATGAAGGTAGTCAGCAACGCTACATTGCTTCCCTCACTGTAAGCCCACCGGTTAGGACACCACCAGCAGCAAATGTGGAGGTATCGTCGCAAGGCCAAAGCAGTCAGGGAATCACAAGGTTCTTGGTAGGAAACACTGTATGTAGGCCAACATCAAGAATACCATCACCAACCCTCTCTCAATCTGCCATGTCCACCACCCCCACCGCTAGTTCCACCATATGCAGCTCTCCAGTCCAGCTCACCCTACAAGAGACTCTCGTTAGGAAAAGAAAGTACTCATCCTCTCATCCGCGTACACAGGGTTTGAACGCCCACATTGCTAGACTAATCTCGTTAGAGATGATGCCCTACCGGTTGGTTGAAAGCGAAGCTTTCAAAGCCCTGATGGCCTACCCAGTACCACGCTATGACCTACCCAGTCGGCACTTCTTTGTGAGAAAAGCCATTCCAGCCCTCCACCAACATGTCAAAGACCGCATTGTCCATGCACTGAGGCAATCAGTCAGTGGAAAGGTGCACCTAACAACAGATGCATGGACCAGTAGGCATGGCCAGGGACGTTACGTGTCCATCACGGCGCACTGGGTTAATGTGGTGGATGCAGGGTCCACGGGGGACAGCCATAGTAGGACAGTTCTGCCTAGCCCACGGTCTAGGAAACAGTTGGCTGTAAGCGTTCGCCACCCCTCCTCCTCCTCCTACAGAAGCAAAAGCTCGTCCACAGAGCGCAGTAGCACGACCACTCCATCCGCAGCTGCCAGTGTTGCACACGAGGTGTCCCATTATTGAACAGCTAGTGGTAAGCGTCAGCAGGCTGTGTTACAAATGAAGTGTTTGGGCGACAACAGACACACCGCGGAAGTACTAGCCGAGTACTTGCAGCAACAAACGCAGTCATGGCTGGGCAGTGTACATCTTGAGGCAGACAAGGTAGTCAGTGATAACGGGAGGAATTTTATGGCTGCCATAGCCCTTTCAGAACTGAAACACATACCTTGCCTGGCTCACACCTTGAACCTAGTGGTGCAGTGCTTCCTTAAAAATGATCCGGGGTTACCAGCCCTGCTCCTGAAGGTGCGAAGACTTTGCTCGCACATCCGCCGGTCGCCCGTACACTCCAGCCATATGCAGAACCATCAGCGATCGCTGAATCTTCCCCAGCACCGCCTAATAATCGACGTTGCAACAAGGTGGAACTCCACACTGCACATGGTTCAGAGGCTGTGCGAACAGAGGCGTGTTGTAATTAATTTGTGGGAGGATACACATACACGGGCAGGCACTTGGATGGCAGACATGGAGTTGTCTGGTGTGCAGTGGTCGAAGCTACAAGACCTCTGTCAAGTCCTTCAGTGTTTTGAGGAATGCACATGGCTGGTAAGTGCAGATGACGCCATCATAAGCATGAGCATCCCACTAATGCGTCTGCTGATGCAAAGTTTGATGCACATTAAGGAGCAGGCGTCTGCAGCCGAGGAGGAGGGAAGCCTTGATGACAGTCAGCTATTGTCTGCTCAGGGAACTCTCCTGCACGAGGTGGCGGACGAAGAGGAGGAGGAGGATGATGGGGATGAATATTTATGGGAGGAGGATGCTTCTCAGGGAGCAATAGAAACTGGTGGCGTTGCAAGGTCAGGTACAGGATTTTTGCGGGACACAAGTGATGTTGATTTGCAAGAAAGTGCTCCTCAACCCAGCACAAGCAGTGAATTGACACCTGGAACATTGGCCCACATGGCTCAGTATGCCTTGCGTATCCTAAAAAGGGACCCCCGCATTATCAAAATGATGACCGATGACAATTACTGGTTGGCCTGCCTCCTGGATCCACGATATAAAGGAAAATTACAAAATATCATGCCACATGAGAACCTTGAGCAAATATTGGCTACCAAACAAGCAACTCTTGTAGACCGTTTGGTTCAGGCATTCCCAGCACACAGCGGCGGTGATGGTTCTCACATGAGCCATAGGGGGCAACATGGCAGAGCTGTTAGAGGTGCACAAATCAGAAGTAGCATTGGACAGAGGGGTTTTATGACCAGGGTGTGGAGTGATTTCGCAATGACTGCTGACACGACAGGTACTGCTGCATCGATTCAAAGTGACAGGAGACAGCATTTGTCCAGTATGGTTACGAGCTACTTTTCCTCCCTTATCGATGTTCTCCCTCACACGTCATTCCCCTTTGATTACTGGGCATCTAAAATAGACACCTGGCCTGAATTGGCAGAATATGCATTACAGGAGCTCGCTTGCCCTGCTGCTAGTGTGCTATCAGAAAGAGTCTTCAGTGCTGCTGGTTCAATACTGACCGAAAAAAGGACACGTCTGGCTACCCGAAATGTTGATGATCTAACCTTCATTAAAATGAACCAATCATGGATTTCAAATTATTTTGCCCCACCTTCCCCTGCTGACACGTAGCTTGCCTGAAAAATGTCTTGCTTTTGGCCTCCTTTTACTGACTTCTCCAATTCCTCCATTTGCAGCTGCTGAATGTCCACCATAGGCCATTTTTATACCTCCCTAAATGGGCTGACTCCACCCACAGGGCCGTGGTCACCACCTGGTGCAAGCACCCGTGCGAGTGCCGTTTGCCTGGACAGGTGGGTGTGCCCACTCTCGGGCGACAGCACTGGCACAGGGTCCCTCATAGTACAATGAAGTGTCTCTGACGGTGGTGGTGCACAACCAACGTCAGACACACCGTCGTAATATGAGGGGCCCTGTGCCAGTACCACCGCTCACGAGAGAGTGTTCCCCCCCAGCTCGAACAGTGCTCTACCACTTGCAATACTTACCTCTCCCTGCTCCACCACTGTGTAGTCTGTGCTGTTAAATCCTTCAATGGCACTGCCAATACAAATTTGTTGAAATGATAGATGATCGTTAAAATATACAGGGGCCCTGGCCTCCATTTAGACCAGTTAATACTTTGCGCCTACTACCACTGTCTGCTACTCAGCAGAGGAGCCCACCCCTGTACCTAGCTATGCCACCTGTTTATTTATGAACAATTTTTTTTTGGCCTACTTTATTATTTGGGCCTACTAACTGTGTCTGCCACTCATTACAGTTGTCCCCCACTGAACAAAGCAATGCCGCCTGTTTAGTCCTGTTACCAATTTTGAACCGCATTTAGCCCACTTTATTATTTGGGCCTACTAACTCTGTCTGCCAATCCTTACAGTTGTCCTCCACTGAACAAAGCAATGCTGCCTGTTTAGTCCTGTTACCAATTTTGAACTGCATTTAGCCCACTTTATTATTTGGGCCTACTAACTGCATCTGCCACTCCTTACAGTTGTCCTCCACTGAACAAAGCAATGCTGCCTGTTTAGTCCTGTTACCAATTTTGAACTGCATTTAGCCCACTTTATTATTTGGGCCTACTAACTGTGTCTGTCACTCATTACAGTTGTCCTCCGGTGAACAAAGCAATGCCGCCTGTTTAGCCCTGCTACCAATTTTGAACTACATTTAGGCTACTTTATTATTTGAGCCTACTAACTGTGTCTGCCACTCATTACAGTTGTCCTCCACTGAACAAAGCAATGCCGCCTGTTTAGTCCTGTTACCACATTTGAACTACATTTAGGCTACTTTATTATTTGGGCCTACTAACTGTGTCTGCCACTCATTGCAGTTGTCCTCCACTGAACAAAGCAATGCCGCCTGTTTAGTCCTGTTACCAATGTTGAACTGCATTTAGGCTACTTTATTATTTGGGCCTACTAACTGTGTCTGCCACTCATTACAGTTGTCCTCCACTGAACAAAGCAATGCCACCTGTTAAGTCCTGTTACCACATTTGAACTGCATTTAGCCCACTTTATTATTTGGGCCTATATCTGTGTTTCCTCCTCATCCCGCCCATTGCCCAGCCACTGCTAGATGAGTCTGCTGGTACATTGACCCAGACCACTACATCCCCTTGCACTCTACACAGCCAGAATCTGACCCTGCTGAAAGTCAGGTTCCCCTTCCCGCATACTATACCACCTTACAAAGAGGGACAAAGAGGAAGGTGCAGATGAAAGTGCAGGTTCCTTCATCAGGTGGGGGGGCATACTCATTGGCGACGTCACTGGCACAGGGCCCCTCATGGTATGCAAAAGTGTCTCTGCCGGTGGGAAGCACCACCCGCCATCAAACACAGAGCCGTACTATGAGGGGCCCTGTGCCAGTGCCAATGCCAACGAGTGGGCCCCCCCTGCTTGCTCTCCCTGCTCCACCACCGTGACGTATTCCGCGTTTCCTGGGCCCACGAAAATCTTGAGCCAGCCCTACCCCCCACAACTTTAGCCAAATGACCCCCCAGTTTTCAATGCCTAACTATTATTATAAAGTAAATTAAGATTGACAAGCTTAAGTAATAAGAATTGATGTTTTTGGCATTAAAATGGGCACTGTAGGTGTTTTCCTGTCCTCCACTCACTTTGATTCCCCATTGACTTGCATTGGTTTTCGTGTTTCAGTCGGCCCCCGACTTTGCGCAATAATCGGCCGAATTCACCCGACCCGACTTTTGACAAAGTCGGGTTTTGCGAAACCCGACTCGATCCAAAAAAAGTAAAAGTCGCTCAACTCTAGTCACATGCTAACAGCTATGGTGGTCTCGAGGTTAACAAATAATATACCTGGTGTTTAGTAGTTTCATGGTCTAATATCCATGATGGTCTTGAGTTTAACTCTAGTGGTTCAACTTTCTGTTTTAGGAGACTTATATAAGCTCTGCGAAGACAATGAAAGGCATGAAGGCGAGACTCCTGAAGGTAGATTGAGTCGCCCGTTAGGGCAGTGGGGATACTCGGGACCAGGTTCGGTTGCAACTAAAGGGGTGGTCACAGTGACTGCGACCTGGTCCGTGGCCATGGATGCCCAATTAAAAGGGGAAAGGTCTTTTAGGGGAGTTGTAATAAAGTTTGCATTCCTGATGCCACCTGTGGAACCCGACGCTGCTGAAAGGGTTCCTCTGGGGTGTTGTTATTGCAGCATAGATAGTGACGCTTCCCACAGGTGAAGCGGGATCTCCAGGGCACCCAGTGTGTTTGGCAGGGATGGTGGATGCCGGCAAATAAACGGAGGACACAGATTGTAACGTCTTTACCTGGTTTACTGATGGTAGCAGGCCACAATCCAGGGTACCAAGAACAGGTGGTGATATGGTCCAGCCGGCCTGGAGGCAAAGGTGGACCCCTCTCCCAGGTGAGTTCCATAAGCTTTCCTACTCGCGCTCGTATGCGAGGTCCCTGCTGCCTGTAACTTGCTGGCAAAGTCCTCTCTCTCCTGTCCTGGGACAACTACCCGTATGGTGGGCAGTGTGAGCCTTTTTATTAGGTCTCTATGATGCCCCTGGCTCCAAGTGTACTGCTGCACTTTCAGGTGTGAGTGCGGGCAGATTACATAATGTCCTATGCCCTCCAGTTCTGCTGTGAGACCTGGAGTACAACACAGCCTTGGGCTCCCGGTGCCCGGTTCCTGCGCTTCGGCTCAGAGGGTGCCCAGTCAGAGTTCCCCTCCAAGCTCTTTCCTGCTCCTATGCTCCATTCCTCTGATGCTCACTACAATTCAACCCTCCAGGTTATCTTCCTTTCCTGGAGCTGCAGCTCACACGTGGCTGGATGGCCCCACTGTCTCTGCTCTCAGTCCTCACTCTTCCACTGTCTACCACAGAGTGCACTCATTCCTCCTCCAGACCAGAATGCTTAAAGCTGGGGAGGCTCCCCTGAATCTGGGTTCAGAGCTCCCCCTTCTGGCCTGGATTCAGAATGTGTTGCATGTAGGTGTGTTACCTGGTAAAGGGAATACTCCTTGCCTCCAAGCATGATATCTCCCTCCCCGAAAGGAAGGCAGCATCACTGTAACAATTGGTTACCTGGGGTGTTACAAGATTGTTTTTTTAAATATTGCATGTATGGAGTTGATGGCAGGACATGCAGCAGCGCTGAGCTTGCATTGGTGGCACAGTGTAGCAGACCTGACACAATGATGTCCAATTAATCACAGAATAGCATTGCTAAACAGCAGAGACTGATGTAGCAGAACTGAAAGCACAGAATACCAGAGCTGAACAGCAGAGATTGATGTAGCTGTAGTGGAAACACAGAATAGGAGAGCTCAGCAGCAGAAACTGATGTATTGTAGCAGTATTAAATAGCAGACTTGGACAGCAGAGGCTAATGTTGCAGTATTGGAAGCACAGAATAGCAGAGGTGAACTGTAGAGACTAATGTACTGGAAGCATAGAATAGCAGAGCTGAACAGCAGAGACTGATGCAGCAATATTAGTGCCACAGATTAGCTGAAAGATAGAGACTGGTAAAGAAAAGCTAGTAACACAAAATAGCAGAGTTGATTAGCAGAGACTGATGTAGCAGTACTGGAAGCATACAATAGCAGAGGTGAACAGCAGAGACTGATGCAGCACTATTAGTGCCACAGATTAGCTGAAAAACAGAGACTGGTAAAACAGAGCTGGTAGCACAGAACAGCAGAGTTGAATGGTAGAGACTGATGCAGCAGTACTGAAAACAGAGATTACCTGGAAAGCAGAGACTAACTTTGCATTACTGGAAGCACAGAACAGCAGAGCTGAACAGAAGAGACTAATGTAGCAGTACTGAAAGGGCAGAATAGCAGAATTGAATATTAGTGATTGATGCTGCAGTCCTGGAAGCACAGATTAGCTGAAACATGGAGACTAATGTAACAGTACTGGAAGCACAGAATTTCAGGGCTGAACAGCAGAGACTGATGCAGCACTATTAAGGTACCGTCACATTAAGTGACGCTGCACCGATATAGACAACGATGCCGATCGCTGCAGCATCGCTGTTTCGTCGTTGTGTGGTCGCTGGAGAGCTGTCACACAGACAGCTCTCCAGCGACCAACGATGCCGAAGTCCCCGGGTAACCAGGGTAAACA
Source organism: Ranitomeya variabilis (assembly GCF_051348905.1). Classification (NCBI taxonomy): domain Eukaryota; kingdom Metazoa; phylum Chordata; class Amphibia; order Anura; family Dendrobatidae; genus Ranitomeya; species Ranitomeya variabilis. Next base: position 582,139,267 of record NC_135232.1, read on the forward strand.
TCGGGTTACTAAGCGCAGGGCCACGCTTAGTAACCCGATGTTTACCCTGGTTACCAGTGTAAATGTAAAAAAAAAAAAAAAACACTACATACTTACATTTCGGTGTCTGTCGCGTCCCCCGGCGTCCGCTTCCCTGCACTGTGTAAGCGCCTGCCCTAAAGCAGAGCGGTGACGTCACCGCTGTGCTCTGCTTTACGGCCGGCCGGCGCTGACACAGTGCAGGGAAGCGGACGCCGGGGGGACGTGACAGACACCGGAATGTTAGTATGTAGTGTTTGGTTTTTTTTACATTTACACTGGTAACCAGGGTAATCATCGGGTTACTAAGCGCGGCCCTGCGCTTAGTAACCCGATGTTTACCCTGGTTACCAGTGAAGACATCGCTGAATCCGCGTCACACACGCCGATTCAGCGATGTCAGCGGGTGATCCAGCGACGAAATAAGGTGCTGGCCTTCTAGCTCCGACCAACGATGTCACAGCAGGATCCTGATCGCTGCTGCGTGTCAAACACAACGATATCACTATCCAGGATGCTGCAACGTCACGGATCGCTATCGTTATCGTTGTTAAGTTGTTCAGTGTGAAGGTACCTTTAGAGCCACAGATTAGATGAAAGATAGAGACTGGTAAAACAGAGCTGGGAGCACAAAACAGAAGAGTTGAATGGTAGAGACTGATGCAGCAGTACTGCAAGCACAGATTAGGCCCCTTTCACACATCAGTTTTTAGCCATCAGTCGCAATCCGTCGAATTTTGAAAAAAACGGATCCGGCAACTGATGCCGCCGGATCCATTTTCTTCTCATAGACTTGTATTAGCAACTGATTGCGATGGATGGCCTCACTTTTCATCTGTCATTGGTCGATCTGTCGAAAATTGTCTGTCCGGTGGCCGGAGACAACAGACAAAGTAACTTTTTTTGTGTCCGTCAAAAAACGGATCCGTCGCCGTCCGTCGTTTGCTAGAATGGAAGCCTATGGCGCCGGATCCGTCAAATGATGGAATCCGGCAATGGATTTTGTTTTTTTAAACTGAGCATGCTCTGGGATGCTTTAGGATCCAATTAGCTGGCTCAGCTAAACAGCTAAAGTTGTTTCAAAACTCGACGGATTGCAACTGATGGCAAAAAACTGATGTGTGAATGGAGCCTTAGCTGAAACTATTGTAGCAGTACTGGAAGCACAGACTAGCAGGGCTGAAAAGCAGAGACTGATGCAGCAGTATTGGAGCCACATATTAGCTCAAAAGTGAAGAATCAGAGCGGCTGATGCAGAGAGATGGTTCCCAGCTTTATGTAGTGGCAAGACTAAGACACCAATTGCCTGAATACTTAAGAGGACTGAGGACCATAAGGACTGGGAAGTGGGAAGGTGACGTCATAGATGCCCTTTGGTTGTCACAGCAGAAGAGCAGACAGCCATTGAGGGGGTCACAAAGTCAGTAGAGAATAACTTCTTGGTTGAAAAGCACATGTCTGGTTACTGGGATATTTAGGAAGTAATGGAGGAGGATGGGTAGTACAGGTCACTAGGTGGTTGAGGTCATACATATATACACATATACAGCTCTGGCAAAAACTAAGAGACCACTGCAACATTTTCAGTTTGTCTGATTTTTCTCTTTATAGGCATATTTCTGAGTAAAATGTAAATTGTTCATCTATCTATATAATCATCTAAGGCTGCCGTCACACTAGCAGTATTTGATCAGTATTTTACATCAGTATTTGTAAGCCAAAACCAGGAGTGGATGATAAATGCAGAAGTTGTGCATGTGTTTCTGTTATACTTTTCCTCTATTTGTTCCACTCCTGGTTTTGGCTTACAAATACTGATGTAACATACTGACCAAATACTGCTAGTGTGACGGCAGCCTCAGGGTCACTTCCATCTGTTTGTCTATCTGTCACGGAAATCCTGGGTCGCTGATTGGTTGCTGCCGGCGGCCGCGACCAATCAGCGACAGGCACAGTCCGGCCGTGAATTCGCCCTTCCCTACTCCCCTCCAGTCAGTGCCCCTTCCCTACTGCTCTCCAGTCAGCGCCCACATAGCGTTAACAGACTGCGTTACACCGCGGCATAACGCGGTGTAACACAGTCCGTTAAGGCTGCTATTAACCCTGTGTGACCAACTTTTTACTATTGATGTTGCCTATGCAGCATTAATAGTAAAAAGATCTAATGTTAAAAATAATAATAAAAAAAAAATTATTATATTCTCACCTACCGGCGCCTTTCCCGCTCCTCGCCACACTCCGGTCCCAAGAATCCATTGCGGCAATGACCGGAGATAACGTAGTGGTCTCGCGAGACCGCTACATCATCACGTGTTATTGCCGTAAAGCATTCTTGGGACCGGAGCATCGCGAGGAGTATCGCTAAAGGCCTGGGCTGGATCCAGGGGGCCGCCGGAAGGTGAGTATATAACTATTTTTTATTTAAATTCTTTTTTTAACAGGGATATGGTGTCCACATTGCTATATACTATGTGGGCTGTGTTAGATACTACGTGGGCTGTGTTATATACTGCATGGCCTGTGTTATATACTGCGTGGCCTGTGTTATATACTATGTCTCTGTGCTATATACTACGTGGGCTGTGCTATATACTATGTGGCTGTGCAATATACTAAGTGGCTGGGCAATATACTACGTGGCTGTGCTATATATTACGTGGCTGTGTTATATACTACTTGGGCTGTGTTATATACTGCGTGGCCTGTGTTATACACTACGTCTCTGTGCTATATACTACGCGGACTGTGCTATATACTACATGGCTGTGCTATATACTACGTGGCTGGGCAATATACTACGTGGCTGTGCTATATACTATGTAGTTGTGTTATATACTTTGTGGGCTGTGTTATATACTACGTGGGCTGTGTTATATACTGCGTGGGCTGTGTTATATACTGCGTTGTCTGTGTTATACACTACGTGGGCTGTGTTATATACTGCGTGGGCTGTGTTATATACTGCGTGGGCTGTGCTATATACTACTTTACATATTCTAGAATACCCGATGCATTGGAATCGGGCCACCATCTAGTTTATTCTATAAACTTCTAACAACATGTCTCCGAATTTCCAAGCAATAAATTTTGAATTTTTTTTTTCCTGAAAAGGAGAAATGGTCAAAATAACAAAAAAATGCATGCTTTCAGACCTCAAACAATGCAAAAAAAAACAAGTTCATAATTATTTAGAAACAACAATACTAATGTTTTAACTCAGGAAGAGTTCAGAAATCAATATTCTGTGGAATAACCATGATTTTTAATCACTGCTTTCATGTATCTTTGCATGCTTTCCTCCAGTCTTTCACACTGCTTTTGGCGCAAAAATGTAAGCAGTTCTTTGTTTGATGGCTTGTGACTATCCATCATGCTCTTGATTACATTCCAGAGGTGTTCAATGGGGTTCAGGTCTGGAGATTGGGCTGCCCATGACAGGGTTTTGATGTGGTGGTCTCTTAATTTTTGCCAGAGCTGTATGAGAGAATTAACATTAACACCACTGCATGCTTATGGTGTGAGTATAAATGCCCACATGACAGCACACATTAATAAAATTGGAAGCAAGAAGCAAAAAAACTGTTTCAAGACGCTACAGTAATTTAATATAGCAATAATCATTTGACAAATATGTTCACAGGGTGATTAATTTTTTTCTTGACAGGAGGTGATAACCCGAGACAGGAGGCCCCTAACATTGGAGAAAAGAAAAAATCAGCGCCCTCATGTGAAAAAGGTACTCGGGGTTCATTATCTAACTTTTCAGCTTTTAACACTTTTATAGGTTATTTATAGGTTGGGGCACTTTCTACATTTCCTCTAGTATTAGCTGTTATATATTATATACACAATCACGACTTATTAGTCCCTCAAATTTCACAGGAAATGGAGAGAGAAAATCAGCTGACAATCATACCGCTCCTGTACACGACAATGGAAGTGACCCTGACAAGAACTCACCAAAGCCTCATGAGTCACCATCCAAACACGAGACATCCACCTACTGGAAGGGGCACCAGCACTTCTATAGAGGTATGAGATGAGGAATCACACTACACTATATAGAGAAAAGTATGTGCACCCATCAACATTTCATCTGCAGGGGCTTTTCTCACCTCCCAATCTACATCCATAGAGATTATTATGGAGTCACCCCTTGGAGATAGAACAGCTCCTGCTTTTATGGGAAGGTTTTCTACAAGATTTTGTGGAACATTTTGCCCTTTCATCCAAAAGAGTACTTATGAGGTGAGACACTAATTTTGAGAGGACGCCAGTCTCACAATCTCGTTCTAGTTCATCCCAAAGGTATTGGATGAGGATGAGGCCCTGGCTCCGTGCAGCCGCTCATGTTCTTCCACAAAACTCCCCCAACCATGTCTGTATTGACCTTATAGGGAACAGAAAAGTGCCGTCTTCAAATTGTTCCCACAAAGTTGTCAAAACTGTCTTGTTTGCTGAAATATGGTGGCTTTACACCAGTCAATCTGACGATCGGCATTGTGCTTGGTGATGTACCGCTGCATGCAGCTTCTCAGCCATGAATCTCCTGGCTGGGGCGCAGTGTCAGTTTAATACCAGAAGAGGTGTAGTGTCATGCACAGTTTGGGAAAGACTAAGTGCAACACGAAGGGGTGAGGGGAAGGGAGCCAAACACTAGGGAAGAGGGGAGTGGGGACCCCTAGGCAGATCCAAAGTCACCCTGTCTGCCTTAAAGGTCCCTATATAGGTTCTGCACCTATCACCGAGCAGGAACCTAATCCCTGCCTGACCCTGGCAATAAGCCCTGCTTAGGGAAGGACTGGTCAATCCCCACTACTGTACAACTAAAGACAGATGGGATAGACAAATAAGGGGGAACACTTAACTGGAGTAGACTCAAAGAGATAGCACAGACACCTTCAAATAGCACAAAAGAGGAAGATAGCAGACTGCTATAGCTCCAAGCATTAACAGGTGGGGATGGAAATATCACCGGCAATTCACAGCAGCAGGCTGGGAGTCTATAAACACCCAGGTCCAGGTATGTCAATTAGAGCTGGAGAAAGGTTGCCACTGGGTCAAAGAGTCAGAAGGGTTAAGAAGGTGTCTACAAAATCAAATGCAGAGACCTTCTACAGCTAGATGCAGTGCGACTGTCTGCAGCTCCTGACACATTCATGACATGTAGATGCTGCAAATATTGAGTTAGCAGAGCGGTGGTGACTTTTCTGTCTTCTGCTCCTCAGCACTAGGTGCCACTGCCCTGTAACATTACGGGTCTCCTCTTTGAGGCTGAGTTGCTGCAGTTACTTAAACTTCTCAATAATATCACTCACAGATGATGGGGAAGATTTAGGAGGGAAGAAATATCACGAACAGACTTGTTACACCGGTGGCTCTAAATTCAGGACTGCACCACCAGCCGCTCTGTTAAATGGTAGGAAAGGCAGACAGCATAGTGGAGGGCTGGAGGTTATACAGCGGGGGCAAGGGGATGGATGCTATACACTGGGGGCTATGGTCCAATGGATACAGAGAGGGTGGGGGGACGGATGTTGTTCACCAGGGGCTAGAGGCCAAATATTATACACTGGGGCATGGGCGATGGATGTTATACAACTAAAGAAGGGATGCGGCTATGTCTTATATACCAGGGGAAAGGGGCCAGATGTAATACACCAGGGACGAATGTTATACACGGGGAGTAAGTGGAGCCAGATGTTATACACTGATGGCAGTGGGCAGGGCTGGCATCACCACCCGGCGCACCCGGGCAAGTGCCAGAGCCCTGAACGAACGGGGAGGCTCACTCGCTGTCGGGGACACCAGCACACTATTGAGCACATGAGTTGGGTCCGGGCCCCTCTCAAATACTCCTCTTTCTCTTTTCCATGCTGTTCCGGTCTCTTCAGTGTTTTCTGACTCTCAGTGACGTCTCAGGGCAGATGGCTCCCTTATGTCACTACAGTGCCCTCTGTGCCGAGCACTGCAGAGTCAGAAGATTCAGAGGCGTCCACAGTAGTGAGGAATGAGGAGAGGTGATTATTTGATTATTTATATTTTTTGTATTTATGCAATGAAAAAATAGAAAAGAATGCGGCAACACTCACCAGACCTGTGATAGAGACTTGTCCTTTTTATTGAAGCAATGTGAACATATCTTCACGGCACGGGGGAGACAACGGCAAGTGAGGTGAGCGGGGAGAGGACGACGGCCGTTTCACGCCAACACCGGCGCTTCCACGGGTCCACACTGAGGGGAAGTGACGCCCAGGGAGGTAAGTGTGAAACACCGCCCTCCCATCGTAACTTACCCCAATCAGCGTGAGCGACATCAGGTGCAAATTAAAATACTAATTAAAAACATACATATAAATATAAAACAGGGATAAATACATAAAACACAATATGTCTTCACCCTGAAGGTAGCTGAGTCCACCGGAATATAAATCTCGCAAGCATATAATCATTTCTATTCACGCTGAGATTATTCGGTATACATATTTATGACAGAGAAATATTATTTCTAACGATTTTTACCAATATTTGGGCAAATTTCGATACGAGAATACCAAGTAACTATAATTGAACACCGTACACCCATCAGTTTGTCTATATCTACGGCCTGCTAACGAGAAATGCATATATAAATATATAGTAACAGGGCCGAACTGTTATATTGCATTTAAGCTTGTTATCCATTAATCAAAGATCAAAAATGTTGTAATTATTATACCCATATGTTTCACAAAAACACTGACATGTCTATTTTCTCATTTAAACCAGCTGGACCTGTAGCTTTAGTCTTCATAATCCATTTAGCTTCCTGCTGGAGTAATAATTTTTGTAAGTCTCCTCCTTGTTTAGGCAACAAGACTTTCTCAATGCCTGCGAAAGTTAATACATTGGGATTACCTCCATGACATTCCTGGATATGTTGGATTAACCTGGGAACGCCTTTTCCAGAATCTATTGATTTATAGTGTTCCCTAAAACGGACGTAAAGTTTTCTTATCGTTTTCCCAATGTAAAACCTTTTGCAGGGACAGAAAACCACGTACACTACATAATCTGTTTTACATGTGATCAATTGTTTGACACTATGTCTGCATGGGCCAATATTCAAAATAGCATCCTGGATGTGGAAGTCACAAAAACGACATTGTCCACATCGATGGTTCCCTTTCGGGGTCATCCGTTCTAACCAAGTGGTTTTGTTGTCAACTATACGATTTCTGACTAGTACATCCCTTACTCTTTTACTTCGTCTATTGGAAATCAGGGGTCCGCCGGCAGCTATACCGGCCAGATCCCTGTCTCTCTCCAAGATGTGCCAGTGTTTCCTTATTACGGATCTGATTTCTCTGTCCATAGAACTATATTGGAAACAAAAATTGAAACGTTTAGATGGACTATGTCTGGCATGTGTAGTGTTGGAATGGATATTAACCTGTTCAACAGCGTTTATTAGGATGTGCTCTGGGTATCCTCTGTCACGAAATCGTTGACACAATTCTTGTGATTGTTCATGAAAACCACTAGAGGTGTTATTTATTCTCTTGGTTCTCAATAACTGGCTATAGGGCAATGACTTTTTCACATGGGGGGGATGGAAACTGTCAAAATGTAAAAGTGAATTAATAGCCGTCGGTTTCCGAAAAATGGACGTACATAGCTTATTGTTCTGAATATTAATTGCCACATCCAAAAATTCTAATTTCTCGCCGCCAAAATTCGAAGTAAAGGACATACCCATAGTGTTTTTTGTATTCAGAAAATCAACAAATTGAACAAATTCAGTCTCAGTTCCATCCCATATCAAGAACACATCGTCAACATATCTTAGATATGCTCTGATGTGTTCAAGATAGATGTTTAGACTAAAGCTACAGGTCCAGCTGGTTTAAATGAGAAAATAGACATGTCAGTGTTTTTGTGAAACATATGGGTATAATAATTACAACATTTTTGATCTTTGATTAATGGATAACAAGCCTAAATGCAATATAACAGTTCGGCCCTGTTACTATATATTTATATATGCATTTCTCGTTAGCAGGCCGTAGATATAGACAAACTGATGGGTGTACGGTGTTCAATTATAGTTACTTGGTATTCTCGTATCGAAATTTGCCCAAATATTGGTAAAAATCGTTAGAAATAATATTTCTCTGTCATAAATATGTATACCGAATAATCTCAGCGTGAATAGAAATGATTATATGCTTGCGAGATTTATATTCCGGTGGACTCAGCTACCTTCAGGGTGAAGACATATTGTGTTTTATGTATTTATCCCTGTTTTATATTTATATGTATGTTTTTAATTAGTATTTTAATTTGCACCTGATGTCGCTCACGCTGATTGGGGTAAGTTACGATGGGAGGGCGGTGTTTCACACTTACCTCCCTGGGCGTCACTTCCCCTCAGTGTGGACCCGTGGAAGCGCCGGTGTTGGCGTGAAACGGCCGTCGTCCTCTCCCCGCTCACCTCACTTGCCGTTGTCTCCCCCGTGCCGTGAAGATATGTTCACATTGCTTCAATAAAAAGGACAAGTCTGTATCACAGGTCTGGTGAGTGTTGCCGCATTCTTTTCTATTTTTTCATTGCATATCATTGTCTCCTTTCTGGATGCGAGCACCTCCTGGATATATTGGGCTCTTCATGTGAATTCTGAATTCCACGATTTATCTCGCATATGAGGCAGTGCTGCTATACTTTTTTCTTCCAAGATTGTGCATTTTTTGTATTTATACCTACAGTTGTGTGAAAAAGTGTTTGCCCCTTCCTGATTTCCTATTCTTTTGCATGTTTATTAGGCCTTTATTATTAAGGGAAAAGAAATCCAAACCTACAGATCCCTGTGTGAAAAAGTAATTGCCCCCTAATCCTAATAACTGGTTGGCCCACCCATAGCAGATTCAATTGCAATCAAGCATTTGCAATAACTGGCAATGAGTCTTTTGCTCTGGAGAATTTTTTCACACAGGACCCTGTAGGTTTGTATTTCTTTTTCCCTTAATTTAACAACCTTCATTTATAAACTACATTTTGTGGTTACTTGTGTTATCTTTGCCTAACATTTAGATTTGTTGGGTGATCTGAAACATTTAAGTGTGAGAAATATGGAAAAGAATAGGAAATCAGGAGGGGGGAAACACTTTTTCACACAACTGTATGTGTCCCCAAAATAGAGCAAAGCACTTCATCAACAATGAAAATACATAAATCTGTGACCAAATAGTCGCAGATAAAGAAGAGATATACAATAATATAAAATATTCCATTTTTATTTAAATGTATTAAAATAAGAATACCTCAAAGAGAAGTACAGACCATATATCTATGTAACTTATTGTGAAAAATATTACATAAGAATGTATATTACCACATGGATTTCAATATAAATATGCACCTCTGTGTATTTAAGTTATTCTCCAATATTTGTAATAATTTTTTGATAACAAATAAGTTTTTGTATCAAAATTCATTCTACTAATATTGCATCTAATTCAATGTATATAAACTCACTCGTGTTTTTATATCCATATAAACAAAAGAGCTTAATATGCTATAAGTAATAGTACTAAAAGATAAGTATAGAAAAAAATAGAACTGGCAGAGAATGAGGTAGATGGATGTATATACACTGCTCAAAAAAATAAAGGGAACGCTTAACCCCTCAGTAACAGAGCCAATTTGGTACTTAATGAGCAAGCCACTTTTTACAATTCTGACCACTGTCATTTTAAGATTTTATAGTTCTGGAACACTTCAACAAATCCCGCTGATCCTGAGAGTGTTTATTCGTGACATATTGTACTTCATGTTAGTGGTAACATTTCTTCGATATTACTTGCGTTTATTTATGAAAAAATGGAAATATATGGCAAAAAAATTTAAGATTTAGCAATTTTCAAACTTTGAATTTTTATGCTATTAAATCAGAGAGATATTTCACACAAAATAGTTAATAAATAACATTTACCACATGTCTACTTTACATCAGCACAATTTTGGAAACAAATTTTTATATTTTTTTAGGAAGTTTTAAGAGTTAAAAGTTGACCAGCGATTTCTCATTTTTACAACAAAATTTACAAAACCATTTTTTAGGCACCATCTCACATTTAAAGTCACATTGAGGGGTGTACATGACAGAAAATACCCAAACTTGACACCATTCTAAAAACTACACCCCTCAAAGCGCTCAAAACCACATTCAAGAAGTTTATTAACCCTTTACGTGCTTCACAGGAACTGAAGCAATGTGGAAGGAAAAAATTAAAATGTAACTTTTTTTTACAAACATTTTAATTCAGAACCAATTTTTTTATTTTCACAAGTGTAAAAAGAAAAAATGAACCACAAAATTTATTGTGCAATTTCTCCTGAATACGCTGATACCCCATATGTGGGGGTAAACCACTGTTAGGGCGCACGGCAAAGCTTGGAAGAGAAGGAGTGCCGCACAAAATTGTCTGGAATTGATATCGGATGCCATGTCACGTTTGGAGAGCCTCGGATGTGCCTAAACAGTGGAAAACCCCTACAAGTGACACCATTTTGGAAACTAGACCCCTTAAGGAACTTATCTAGATGTGTGGTGAGCACTTTGAACCCCCAAGAGCACTTTGAACCCCCAAGAGCCCTGAAAATAAAAAATCTTATTTTTTCCACAAAAAAAATCTTTTTGCCCCCAAATTTTTATTTTCACAAGGGTAACAGGATAAATTAGACCATGAAAGTTGTTGTGCAATTTGTCCTGAGTACACCAATACCCCATATGTGGGGGTAAACCACTGTTTGGGTGCACAACCAGGGAGAAAATCCAACTCTGGGGGACGCTATACACTTTTTCCACAGCGCCGTTAATTAACTCCTTAGTGACAGAGCCAATTTGGTACTTAATGACCGAGCCAATTTTTACAATTCTGGCCACTGTCACTTTATGAGGTTATAACTCTGGAACGCTTTAACGGATCCCGCTGATTTAGAGTTTGTTTTTTCATGACATATTGTACTTCATGCTAGTGGTAACATTTCTTCGATATTACTTGTGAAGATTTATGAAAAAAATGGAAATATGGCAAAAAATTTTAAAATTTTGCTATTTTCCAACTTTTAATTTTTATGCCCTTAAATCTGAGAGACATTTCACACAAAATAGTTCATAAATAACATTTCCCACATATCTACTTTACATCAGCACAATCTTGGAAACAACATTTATTTTGTTAGGAAGTTATAAGGGTTAAAAGTTGACCAGCAATTTCTCATTTTTACAACAAAATTTACAAAACCATTTTTTTTAGGGACCACCTCACATTTAAAGTCACTTTGAGGGGTGTACATGACAGAAAATACCCAAACTTGACACCATTCTAAAAACTGCACCCCTCAAGGTGCTCAAAACCACAGTCAAGAAGTTTATTAACCTTTAACGTGCTTCACAGCAACTGAAACAATGTGGAAGGAAAAAATGAACATTTAACTTTTTTTTGCAAACATTTTACTTCAGAACCAATTTTTTTTATTTTCACAAGGATAAAAAGAGAAAATGTACCACAAAATGTGTTGTGCAATTTCTCCCGAATACGCCAATACCCGATATATGGGGTTAAACCACTGTTTGGGCGCACGGCAGGGCTTGGAAGAGAAGGAGCGCCGTTTGACTTTTTCAATGCAGAATTGGCTGGAATTGAGATCGGACGCCATGTTGCGTTTGGAGAGCCCCTGATGTGCCTAAACAGTGGAAACCCCCCACAAGTGACATCATTTTGGAAACTAGACCCCTTAAGGAACTTATATAGATGTGTGGTGAGCACTTTGAACCCCCAAGTGCTTCACAGAATTTTATAACGTAGAGTCGTGAAAATAAAAAAATCGTATTTTTTACACAAAAATGATCTTTTCGCCCACAAATTCTTATTTACACAAGGGTAACAGGAGAAATTAGACCATGAAAGTTGTTGTGCGATTTCTCCTGAGTACGTCGATACCCCATATGTGGGAGTAAACCGCTGTTTGGGCGCACGGCAGAGCTTGGAAGAGAAGGAGCACTTTTTTACTTTTTCAATGTAGAATTGGCTGGAACTGAGATCGGACGCCATGTCGCGTTTGGAGAGCCCCTGATGTGCCTAAACAGTAGGAACCCCCCACAATAGACACCATTTTGGAAACTAGACCCTTTAAGGAACTTGTCTAGATGTGTGGTGAGCACTTTAAACCCTCAGGTGCTTTACAGACGTTTTAACGTAGAGCCGTGAAAATAAAAAATCGCATTTTTTCTAAAAAAAAAGATTTTTCCGCCCCAAAATTTTTATTTTCACAAGGGTAACAGGAGAAATTAGACCACAAAAGTTGTTGTGCAATTTGTCCTGAGTATGCCAATACTCCATATGCGTGGGGAAAACCACAGTTTGGGCGCACGGCAGGGCTTGGAAGAGAAGGAGCGCCGTTTGACTTTTTCAATGCAGAATTGGCTGGAATTGAGATCGGACGCCATGTTGCGTTTGGAGAGCCCCTGATGTGCCTAAACAGTGGAAACCCCCCACAAGTGACATCATTTTGGAAACTAGACCCCTTAAGGAACTTATATAGATGTGTGGTGAGCACTTTGAACCCCCAAGTGCTTCACAGAATTTTATAACGTAGAGTCGTGAAAATAAAAAAATCATATTTTTTACACAAAAATGAACTTTTCGCCCACAAATTCTTATTTACACAAGGGTAACAGGAGAAATTAGACCATGAAAGTTGTTGTGCGATTTCTCCTGAGTACGTCGATACCCCATATGTGGGAGTAAACCGCTGTTTGGGCGCACGGCAGAGCTTGGAAGAGAAGGAGCACTTTTTTACTTTTTCAATGTAGAATTGGCTGGAACTGAGATCGGACGCCATGTCGCGTTTGGAGAGCCCCTGATGTGCCTAAACAGTAGGAACCCCCCACAATAGACACCATTTTGGAAACTAGACCCTTTAAGGAACTTGTCTAGATGTGTGGTGAGCACTTTAAACCCTCAGGTGCTTTACAGACGTTTTAACGTAGAGCCGTGAAAATAAAAAATCGCATTTTTTCTAAAAAAAAATATTTTTCCGCCCCAAAATTTTTATTTTCACAAGGGTAACAGGAGAAATTAGACCACAAAAGTTGTTGTGCAATTTGTCCTGAGTATGCCAATACTCCATATGCGTGGGGAAAACCACAGTTTGGGCGCACGGCAGAGCTTGGAAGAGAAGGAGTTCCGTTTGACTTTTTCAATGCAGAATTGGCTGGAATTGAGACCGGACGCCATGTCGCATTTGGAGAGCCCCTGATGTGACTAAACAGTGGAAACTCCCCACAACTGACCCCATTTTGGAAACTAAACCCATTAAGGAACTTATCTAGATGTATGGTGAGCACTTTGGACAACACAGAAATTTATAAAGTAGAGCCGTGAAAATAAAAAATCCTTTTTTTTTCCTCAAAAATTATTTTTTAGCTAGCAATTTTTTATTTTCTCAAGGGTAACTGGAGAAATTGGACCCCAAAATTTGTTGTCCAGTTTGCCCTGAGTACACTGATACCCCATATGTGGGGGGAGACCACTGTTTGGGCACACATCGGGGCTCGGAAGGGAAGTAGTTACGTTTTAAAATGCAGACTTTGATGGAATGGTCTGCGGGCGTCATGTTGCATTTGCAGAGCTCCTGATGTACCTAAACAGTAGAAACCCCCTCAAAAGTGACCCCATTTTGGAAACTAGACCCCCCAAGGAACTCATCTAGATGTGTGGTCAGCACTTTGAACGCCCAAGTGCTTCACGGAACTTTATAATGCAGAGCCATAAAAATAAAAAAAAATCCTTTTTTTCCTCAAAAATGATTTTTTTAGCTTGCAATTTGTTATTTTCTCAAGGGTAACAGGAGAAATTGGACCCCAAAATTTATTGTGCAATTTATCCTGAGTACGCTAATACCTCATATGTGGGAGGCACCACTGTTTGGGCGCATGGCAGAGCTCGGAAGGGAAGGCGCACCATTTTGGAATGCAGACTTTGATAGGATGGTCTGCGGGCGTTATGCTGTATTTTCAGAGCCCCTGATGTACCTAAACAGTAGAAACCCCCACAAGTGACCCCATTTTGGAAACTAGACCCCCAAGGAACTTATCTAGATGTGTGGTGAGCACTTTGAATGCCCAAGTGCTTCACAGAAGTTTATAATGCAGAGTTGTGAAAATATATATTTTTTTCCACAAAAATGATTTTTTTATCCCCCAATTTTTTATTTTCCCAAGGGTAACAGCAGAAATTGGACCCCAAAATTTGTTGTCCAATTTGTTCTGTGTACACTGATACCCATATGTGGGGGGACCACTTATCTAGATATGTGGTGAGCATTTCGAATGCCCAAGTGCTTCACAGAAGTTTGACGCAGAGCCATGAAAATAAAAAATCATTTTTTTCCCCACAAAAATGATTTTTTAGCCCCCAATTTTTTTTATTTTTGCAAGGGTAACAGGAGAAACTGGACCCCAAAAGTTGTTGTCCAATCAGTCCTGAGTACGCTGATACCCCATATGTGGGGGTAAACCACTGTTTGGGCGCACGGCAGAGCTCAGAAGGGAGGGAGCACCAATTGACTTTTTGAGCGCAAAATTGGCTGTCGCGTTTGGAGACCCCTGATGTACCTAAACAGTGGAAACCCCCCAATTCTAACTCCAACCATAACCCCAACACACCCCTAATGCTAATCCCAACCCAATCCATAACCCTAATCAAAACCCTAACCCCAAAACACCCCTAACCCTAATTCCAACCCTAACCATAACCCTAATCACAACCCTAACGCCAAAACACCCCTAACCCTAATCCCAACCCTAATCAAATCCCTAAGCCCAACACACCCCTAATCATAATCTCAACCCTAACCTCAAACCTAACCCTAACCCCAACCCTAACCTTAACCCTAATCCCAAACTTAACCCTAATCCCAAACGTAACCGTAATGCCAACCTTAACCCTAATACAAACCCTAACCCTAATCCAAACCCTAATCCCAACCCTAACCCTAATCCCAACTCTGACCATAACTTTAGCCCCAACCCTAACCCTAACTTTAGCCCCAACCCTAACTTTAGCCCCAACCCTAACCCTAACTTTAGCCACAACCATAGCCCTAACCCTAGCCCTAACTTTAGCACCAACCCTAACCCTAACTTGAGCCCTAACCCTAACTTTAGCCCCAACCCTAGCCCTAACTTTAGCACCAACCCTAACCCTAGCCCTAACCCTAACTTTAGCCCCAACCCTAACCCTAACTTTAGCCCCAACCCTAACTTTAGCCCCAACCCTAACCCTAGCCCTAACCCTAACTTTAGCCCCAACCCTAACCCTAACTTTAGCACCAGCCCTAGCCCTAACTTTAGCCCCAACCCTAAGTCTAATTTTAGACCCAACCCTAGCCCTAGCCCTAACTCTAACCCTAGCCCTAACCCTAGCCCTAGCCCTAACCCTAACCCTAATTGGAAAATAGAAATACATACATTTTTTTAACTTAATCATTTTTTCCTAACTAAGGGGGTGATAAAGGGGGGGTTATTTACTATTTTTTTTTATTTTGATCACTGTTATAGGATCTCACAGTGACCAAAATAAAACAAGAGGAAGAATCTTCCTCTGCCGGCCGACACATCACGGCGGGCACACTGCACATGCGCCCGCCATTTTCTTCCTGGAGGAAGAAGGCGGCGGCCAGGAGGGGATGCAGGAGGACCCAGGGACACCGGTAAGTATGATAGGGTCCCCGTATCCCCCTATTTCTCTGTCCTCTGATGTGCGATCACATCAGAGGACAGCGAATGACACGCCGTTTTTTGGGGGGGGTTTTCATTCGCCGGTAAACGGTTAATTACCATGATCGGCAAACAGGGGTCAGTAAAACCAGACCCCGATCATGTTCTTTGGGGTCTCGGCTACCCCTGGCAGCCAAGAACCAAAAGATCTGCCGGGTGCCGGCTGGCGGGCGCATGCGCCCGACATATTTTCTCCAGAAAAAGATGGCGGCGCCCATCGGGAGCCACGAGGCGCATCGGGGGAGATGGGTGAGTATCAGGGGGCTATCGGGGACCCCATTTCTCTGATGTGCGATCACATCGGAGGACAGAGAAATTAAATGGGAAATCGCGGTTTTGGGGTTTTTTTTGTGGCCGCCAGTAAACGTTTAATTACCGGTGGTCGCAACCTGGGGGTTGGTAAAACCCCCCCGAATCATGTTCTCTAGGGTCTCAGCTACCGTCGGCAACCGAGATCCCAGAGAAAATCCGACTCTGGGGGCGCTATTCACTTTTTCCACAGCGCCATTAATTAACGGCGCTGTGGTTTAAGTACCCTTAACTGCCACCGTTAAAAGGCGTATCGGCGGCCGTTAAGGGGTTAACGGTGATGTGGTTTAAGTACCCTTAACTAGCGCCGTTAAAAGGCGTATCGGCAGTCATTAAGGGGTTAAGCAACACACTATAACTCCAAGTAAATCAAACTTCTATGAAATCAAACTGTCCACTTAGGAAGCAACACTGTTTGACAATAAATTTCACATGCTTTTGTGCAAATGGAATCGACAACAGATGCAAATTATTGGCAATTATCAAGACACACTCAATAAAGGAGTGGTTCTGCAGGTGGGGACCACAGACTGCATCTCAGTACCAATGCTTTCTGGCTGATGTTTTGGTCACTTTTGAATGTTGGTTGTGCTTTCACACTCCTGGTAGCATGAGACGGACTCTACAACCCACACAAGTGGCTCAGGTAGTGCAGCTCATCCAGAATGGCACATCATTGCGAGCTGTGGCAAGAAGGTTTGCTGTGTCTGTCAGCGTAGTGTCCAGAGGCTTGAGGCGCTACCAGGAGACAGGCCATTACACCAGGAGACGTGGAGGGGGCCGTAGGAAGGCAAAAACCCAGCAGCAGGACCGCTACCTCAGCCTCTGTGCAAGGAGGAACAGGAGGAGCATTGCCAGAGCCCTGCAAAATGACCTCCAGCAGGCCACAAATGTGCATGTGTCTGCACAAACGGTAAGAAACCGACTCCATGAGGATGGTCTGAGGGCCTGTCGTCCACAGATGGGGGTTGTGCTCACAGCCCAACACCATGCAGGACGCTTGGCATTTACCACATAGCACCAGTCTTGGCAAATTCTCCAGTAGCGCCTTGTGCTCTTCACAGATGACAGGAGGTTCACACTGAGCACATGTGACAGATGTGACAGAGTCTGGAGACGCCGTGGAGAGCGATCTACTGCCTGCATGCCTTCAGCATGACTGGTTTGGCAGTGGAATAATAGAACAACACGGCACTCGTAGTAGTGTATAGAGTAGGTGCTCAAGTAGGGTATCAAGCCCAACAAATCCAAATCCGAAAAAACTTGGCACTCTAGATGAATAATTATCATATGCAAAAGGTTTATTGATGTGCATCCATAAAGGCAAGTCGAATGTTTTCGGTCCACATCCGGACCTTCATCAGAACAAATATAAGAGATCTGGTGCAGGGAGAAACGTTAATCCTGTCTCTATAAATTCCAATATTAGTAGGGTAGCCTGGATGCAGCAAGAAGTCCGTCCACGTAGGCGCAAGTGTAATGCGACCGGAGTCGCTGGGTAAATGGCGTTTAGCTTGTATAGATCCACCATATCCGGCAACTTCTCTGGCCACAGGTTTCGCTCTTCCAGGGGCAAGGTCTTCAACAGGTCAATTACCATCTGGTTCATTTGGCACATGCCATTTATCTGTGGATGGTACGGCGTTGTCCTGATTTT
Organism: Ranitomeya variabilis; assembly: GCF_051348905.1. Classification (NCBI taxonomy): domain Eukaryota; kingdom Metazoa; phylum Chordata; class Amphibia; order Anura; family Dendrobatidae; genus Ranitomeya; species Ranitomeya variabilis. The sequence goes on from NC_135232.1 coordinate 582,157,075, forward strand.
CTTGCAGCCGTACAGGTTACAGAACTCCTGGAACACTTCTACCTCAAAGGCTGGGCTTGGTCGGTGAGCACTTGTTCAGGGTAACCGTGCGGTCGACAAAAGTATTCTTGAAACGCTTCCGGCTGCTGTCTTTGCTCTTTGGTCTTTGACAGGCACGACTACCAAGAACCTTGAGTAATGGTCAACAATGGTCAAAGCGTAGGTGTAGCCAGTTCTTCTAAGAGTCAACTTCACATGATCCAAAGCTACCAGTTCAAGCTGTTGTTTGGTGACTATTGGCTGTAATGGGGCTCGCTGCCTGTTGTGGTCTTTCCTATGCAGGTTGCATGGGCCACACTCTCAGCACCACCTCTCAATGGCTTTCTTCATGCCAACCCAGTAGAACCTTTTACAAAGTAGGACCTCCAACTTCTTTCACCTGAAATGTCCTGCTCCATCGTGGTACGCCTCCAAGACCATTGCCGCATTCCGCTTTGGGACTACCACCTGCCAGACCAGCTCATGAGTGCGTGATATTCCTCAGACACAGCTTACCCTCATAGATGAACAGCTTGCCCTTTTACTACCACAACTGCTGCACTTCCTGTGGAGCATCTGGACCAGGGTGTGAGTCAGCTTGTGTCCATAACTCCTTTACTAGGAAGACTGCTGGATCTCTATCCTGCGTCTCTGCCCACTCATGGTGAGGCAATGGGTTTAACGTGGCCTCTTGCATGATGCAGCGCTTTTTCCTCACCCCCTGGGAGCGTTGGGCCGCACTTGGGCAGTGGAAGGCTAGTAACTCGATTTTCTTCGAGTGCTTCCGCATCTTCTCCCCGTCTGGTGAATTGGGCTTCCTGGACAGCGCATCAGCATTAGTGTTCTTATGTCCCGCTCGGTACTTCATGGTAAACTCGTAGTTGGACAGCTGGGCCATCCATCGCTGCTCCAGTGCACCCAGCATTGCCGTTTCAAGGTGGGTTAGTGGATTATTGTCCATGTAGATAGTAAACTTAGCTGATGCCAGGTAGTGCTTGAAGCACTCCGTTACCGCCCAGACTGTAGCAAGGGACTACAGTTTAAAGGAACTGTAGTTGTCAGGGTTCCTTTCAGTGGGACGAAGCTTCCTGCTGGTGTAGCCAGTCATTCTCTCCCTGCCTTTCTGCATTTGTGACAGCACTGCTCCTAATCCCACATTGCTGGCATCTGTGTAAAGTACAAATGGTTGGTCATAGTCAGGGTAGGCCAGGACTTCATCTCCCCTGAGAGCCAGCTTCATGCGATTGAAGGATTCTTCTAACCTGTTGTTCCATTCGAACGGAGGACACTTGTTCTTAGCCTTCTTGGATTGACCCACAAGCAAGTCTTACAGAGGTGCGGCTATCTTGGTGAAGCCCCTGATGAATCTCCGATAATAGTTCACAACCCAAGGAACTGCCACACTTCTTGAATGTTGCTGGGTCTTTGCCTGTCCCGGATAACGGTGACTTTGTCAGGGTCTGGTGCCACGCCTTCCTCACTTACCATAGGTACTGCACCTTGGGTTTCAAAAGGTGACATTTGGATGGCTTTACTTTCAATCCAAAATTGGACAAGGCTTCGAACACGTCGGCCAGGTGCTTCAAGTGGTCTTCATAGCTTTTGGAGAAGATGATGATGTCATCCAGGTACAGCAGAACAGTTTCAAAGTTTTTATGCCCTAGGCAGCATTCCATTAACCGTTGAAATGTTCCCGGTGCACTGCAGAGCCCGAATGGCATGTAGTTAAACTCGCAGAGGCCCATTGGTGTCGTAAATGCGGTGTTCTCTTTGTCTGCTTCCAACACGTGAACCTGCCAATACCCACTGGTGAGATCTAAGGTAGAGAAATAGTTTGCAGATCTCAGTGCAGCTAGTGATTCCTCAATTCTAGGTAACAGGTAGGCGTCCTTGTGTGTAATGCTGTTAATTCGCCTGTAGACAACACACATTCTCATGGTACCATCTTTCTTTTTAACAAGGAATAATGGAGCTGCAACTATCTAATTACCCCAGCCTCCTTCATCTCCCATAACATACCCTTGGCACATTGAAAGTGAGCTGGGGGAACAGGCCGGTACCAGTGGGGATATGGTGTTGGAACCTTTTTGCCTGCCCAAAGTCTAGAGGATGTTTGCTGAAGACCCGCTCATACTCTCGAGCCACCCGGTAAGCCCCATGTTTCTGGTGCAAAGGAGTGGAGTCAGCGCCTACGTGTAGTTGTTGACACCAATCCTCCAGCTGCCCCACAGAGCCATTGTCCTCCACCTGGTCAGACAGAATCAAGGGTTCTGCTGCCTCTATTGCATTGTGTAATAATTATAAGGGATAACTCAGGAGACTCTTTGCGTGAAACAAGAAAACTACAGGACACAGTGTTATAAGTGGTAAAGTCTATATTATTCCACAGTGATGCAAAGAGGTGCAGAGAGAAACTCAAGTCCACAACACTTGGTGCAAATATCAAATGCAGCTCAGCAGTCTATAGGAAACTTCAGAGGAAAATGCAATCATGCAGAAAGTCTATGAAGCACAATTATTCTTGAGGATACTTGACACAAATAAGTCCTTGCTTAGTCCAAAACACAGATAGATATGCTTATAAGGCAGTTCAAATAATATCTTAGCTCAACCAGGGAGGTCTGGGTAATAGTCTCAGGTTCTTGCAAAGCAGAAACAGCTTACATGTCCAGCAAATGCAGATGGAAATAAACACGAGCAGCAGATGAAGGAGGATTACTGGAACTGGTGTATGCAGCAGGAACTCAGAGCAGAGTAGCAGGATAACCCCACAGGTTCACAGGAGGAGGTATATAGCCAGGGAGTCACCAGAGGTCAGGAGCTGGATGCAAGGCAGAATACTCTAGCACAGACTGAAGGCTGGGGTGGAGTTTTATAGCAGGAAGACACAGTGCACATGAGACCAAAGACGCCATCTTGGAAAAGGGCAGTAATGCACAAAAAGGTAATAAAAAATGTTCAGAGTCCTGACATTACTCCCTCCTTAGAAGCTACCTCAGGACGATCCTGGACCTGGTTTTTCAGGGAATCTCTGATGAAAACAAGAAATCTTCTGTTGGGCATTGATGTTTTCCACAGGTTCCCAAGAGTCTTCCTCAGGGGGATATCCCTGCCATCTTATCAGATATTGGAGCCGATTCCTGCGAATCCTGGAATCAACAATTTCCTCCACCACAAATTGTTCTTGCCCATCAATCCCCACAGGCTGCGGAGGTGGCACAACACGTCCCTGGAAGGTATTAGGAGATACAGGCTTTAGTAAAGATACATGAAAAACTGGGTGTACCTTCATAGTCCTAGGCAGCTTTAGCCGGCAGGCCACAGAGCTCACAATACCGTTGATCTTGAAAGGGCCAATGAATTTCTGTCCAAGTTTTTGTGAAGGAACATTTAACTTCAGATTCTTAGTTGCTAACCATATGGAATCTCCTACCTTGAACATGGGTGCAGGTTTACAGAATCTATCAGCCGATCTCTTATAACGTTCTTGAGCTGTGGTCAGGGATTCTTTCAGAACCTCCAGATTTTGCCTCATCGCAGTCAGCCTTTCCTCCACTGCCGGAACCGGAGAATTAATTGGAGACCTAGGTAAGATACACGGATGATAACCCAGATTGGCAAAGAAAGGTGTTAATTTAGTGGAGGCGCTCTGAGAATTGTTATAAGAAAATTTGGCTAACGGCAGCAACTCCAACCAATCATCCTGGAGATGGCTGACAAAGCATCTTTGATATTGTTCCAGCGTCTGGTTGGTACGCTCAGTCTGACCATTTGTCTGGGGATGGTAAGCGGAAGAGAGACAGACATAAATATTGAGTGCAGAGCAAAACCCCTTCCAGAATCTTGAAGTGAACTGCACTCCACGGTCTGAGATGATCTCATCCGGAACCCCATGCAACCGAAAGACATTCTGTATAACCAAGTTCACTGTATCTTTAGCTGAGGGGAGGCCGGTGCATGGAACAAAATGAGCAGCTTTAGTCAGGCGATCAACTACCACCATGATTGTATTCATGCCCCCCGATGTAGACAGCTCCACAATAAAGTCCATTGATATAGACCCCCCCAAGGGTGGGACGGAACAGGTAATGGTTGTAGAAGACCCGTAGGTGCCACATGAGGAGTCTTGTAACGAGCACATACCTCGCAAGAGAGAACATAGTCCTTGGTATCCTTCAGGCAAGTTGGCCACCAGAAAAATCGGCTCAGGAACTCTTGTGTCTTCTGTACCCCCCCTGTGACCAGCCAACTTGGAGTCATGTTCCAACTTGAGGATCTGCAGACGGACGACCTCAGGAACGTAGATACGTCGATCTCTGAACCACATGCCACCCTTAAAGACAAGATTAATATCCACAGGCGGGTTGGCCAGAAATACATCACCGTCATAGGCCTCCCTGCACTTCTTCCACAAGTCCTGATCGTGGATAACTCCGATGAAATTGGCATCAGATAGAATGGTCTTGGACGGGGCTCCAGGTACGGAATCCACAGCATGGGTTCGGGATAAAGCATCAGCCTTCCCATTACGAGAACCTGGACGGTATGAGATAACAAAGTTAAATTGATTTAAAAATAAGTTCCAACGAGCCTGACGAGGAGAAAGACATCTAGCGGATCTAAGGAACTCTAAATTGCGATGGTCAGTTAGCACTATGATCTGTTGTGCAGCTCCTTGCAGATGATGCCTCCATTCTTTGAAAGCCGCAATAATAGCCAGCAATTCCTTGTCTCCCACGTCGTAATTCTTCTCTGCTGAGGTTAGTCTATGGGAAAAGAAAGCACAAGGATATAGCAGACCCTTCTCTCCAGTTCTTTGGGAGAGAATAGCCCCCAAAGCATTATCAGAAGCGTCCACCTCCACAATGAAACAAAGTGTTGGATCTTTGTGTATGAACAGCGGTGCTGATGTGAAACAGATCTTAAGCCGATCAAAAGCTTCTTGAGCCTGTGATGACCACTTAAAGGGCTTTTCCTTCTTTGTCAAGGAAGTAATGGGATGGACAATATCAGAAAAATTTCGAATGAAGCGTCTGTAGAAATTTGCAAAACCAATAAAACGTTGGACCTCCTTAAAGGGAACCTACCACCCCGTTTTTTAAAAATTAGATAAAAATAGTGTGAAATAGGGGCAGAGCTGGGCTTTACATTAGGGCCTTTTCGGTGCCTTTACACCCCCGTTAGGCTGCCCAAATACCTTTGTGAAGTGGCCGTTTTCTGCTGTCACTCAAGTGGGTCAGGTCGGATGGGCGTGGTCACAGCGCTGTTTGTCCCCCAGGATCCTGCTCATCATTACGTTGGTGGCGTAGTGGTGTGCGCATGTCCAAAGAAGATCCACTGCCCAGGAGATGAATAACGGCGCGGTCTTCGCTATTCAGCCGTTTACCGGTGGGCGCGGCCATCTTTCCTGTGGCCGCGCCTGCGCAGATGGAGCGCTCTGCTGCCCGGGACTTCAGGAAAATGGCCGCCGCGATCTCCATCTGCGCACGCGCGGAATCCCGCGGCCATTTTCCTGAAGTCCCGGGCAGCAGAGCGCTCCATCTGCGCAGGCGCGGCCACAGGAAAGATGGCCGCGCCCACCGGTAAACGGCTGAATAGCGAAGACCGCGCCGTTATTCATCTCCTGGGCAGTGGATCTTCTTTGGACATGCGCACACCACTACGCCACCAACGTAATGATGAGCAGGATCCTGGGGGACAAACAGCGCTGTGACCACGCCCATCCGACCTGACCCACTTGAGTGACAGCAGAAAATGGCCACTTCACAAAGGTATTTGGGCAGCCTAACGGGGGTGTAAAGGCACCGAAAAGGCCCTAATGTAAAGCCCAGCTCTGCCCCTATTTCACACTATTTTTATCTAATTTTTAAAAAACGGGGTGGTAGGTTCCCTTTAACGTTCTTGGGTACCGGCCAGTCAAGGATAGCCTGAATCTTACCAGATTCCATGCGATATCCATGAAATTGCCACCTGCACCAGAGTCAATCATAGCTGCACTGAAAATCCACTGTCCTGAACACAGGATCTTAATAGGGAGAGAACAGTGAAACTGCTTTTCCTTAAGCACCTTGGGGGGTGAAGTCATAGAAAGTGAATGGAATACAGCGTTTAAAGGCAGGCTACATTCAGAGATGTCAGATTCATCATCACAGTTATTATATTCTCCTACTGCTGCTAGCACCTTGTTAGGCCGTCTAGGACACTTAGGACAATTCATCAAGAAGTGGTCAGACTGGCCGCAGTAGAAACATAGACTTTCACAAAGGCGATGCTCCCGGTGCTCATTAATCTCGCGCTTCTGAACAGAATCAATTTGCATGGGCACCTCCTCCACCTCCCGAGATGTTTTACCTGCAGGCTCTTTGGAAGGAAGGGAAAAGTTAGAAATACGGTTATATGCAGCAAACTTCTCCTGCCTACGCTCAGTAAGGCGAATGTCAATGTGCACACAATGCTGTATAAATGTCTCTAGCTCTTGTGGTGACTCAGAGCGAGCTAGTTCATCTTTTACAATACTAGACAGACCTTTTAAAAATAGGCAATTGTGCATAACTGTCCCAATTGTTATCTACCGCTAATCTCCTGAATTCAGTAGCATACTCAATAACAGAACGATTTGCCTGGCGTAAAGACAATAAAGCAGATTCAGCGATTGCACGGCGATTAGGATCATCAAACATTAATGCCATAGCAGCCAAGAAATCATCCAAGTTATTTAACCGTGGGTCACGAGACTCAATCATCGGATTCGCCCAGGCGAGCGCTCGTGCGGTCAGCAGCATTATTACACTCAATACTTTGGATCTATCAGTAGGAAAACGGTCACCATGCACATCAAAATATAGCATACATTGATTCACAAAGCCACGAAATTTGTCGCGATCACCATTAAATCTGAATGGGGGCAACTTAGGTGGGCTAGCTGGTGGCGGTTGCCCAGAGGGAAAAGTCGCTTGTGCAGCTATTGTGCAGCTATTTGCGTGCTTATGTCCTGAAAAGCCCATCCATACTGGGACTCTATGCCAGCAAGTTTGTTTTCCTGGGCTGCCATGCGGGTGCTTAAGTCCTGCAAAGTCTGTCCAAACACTTGTTGATTGAGTTCAAAGCTTCCAAACTTCTTTTGCAGACCTTCCACATCTTTCTGCAGTGATCTAATTATGGAAAACATCTGCTCTAGTCTGCTTTCTGCAGTCATTGTTCTAGCAGTCTCCTTTTTTTTTTTAGGCTAGAGTATCCTGTAATAATTATAGGGGATAACTCAGGAGACTCTTTGCTTGGAACAAGACAACTACAGGACACAGTTTTATAAGTGGTAAAGTCTATATTATCACACGGTGATTCAAACAGGTGCAGAGAGAAACTCAAGTCCACAACACTTGGTGCAAATATCAAATGCAGCTCAGCAGTCTATAGGAAACTTCAGAGGAAAATGCAATCATGCAGAAAGTCTATGAAGCACAATTATTCTTGAGGATACTTGACACGAATAAGTCCTTACTTAGTCCAAAACACAGATAGATATGCTTATAAGGCAGTTCAAATAATATCTTAGCTCAACCAGGGAGGTCTGGGTAATAGTCTCAGGTTCTTGGAAAGCAGAAACAGCTTACATGTCCAGCAAATGCAGATGGAAGTAAACACGAGCAGCAGATGAAGGAGGATTACTGGAACTGGTGTATGCAGCAGGAACTCAGAGCAGAGTAGCAGGATCACCACACAGGTTCACAGGAGCAGGTATATAGCCAGGGAGTCACCAGAGGTCAGGAGCTGGATGCAAGGCAGAATACTCTAGCACAGACTGAAGGCTGGGGTGGAGTTTTATAGCAGGAAGACACAGTGCACATGAGACCAAAGACGCCATCTTGGAAAAGGGCAGTAATGCTCAAAAAGGTAATAAAAAATGTTCAGAGTCCTGACACATTGTTACTTACAGTGAAAAGCTTAGCAAGGGTGGCATATCCTTGCCACCCTTTTCCCCACAATTCAGGATGCGTATCGGTACTCTCCCCTTGCGGACATCGACTACCCCCCGGCTGTCAGAACAGTGGGCCTACTCTCAGAGTGCACTGGTTCTACCAGGGACTGGCAATCTTGACCCCTGAAGCATATTGCTGCCCAACCCCAGATTAACATTTCACTCCAAGGGGGGTATTGCACTGGGGATTGGGTCACTCACTCTGACACTGCCGACTTCTCCACCAGACAGCTCTACCTGTTGTCTCTGCATCAGTGCTTTGATCTCCTTTTGCAGGACTCATTGCTGACTGGCACTGGCGGTCTTGGCTACCTGTTGTGACAAAACAATAATTTCTGCAAGACAATGTTCTATTACATTGGTAATCATAGGATTGCATTCTCGTTTGTCAATATTGACTATAATAAAACCTTGCGACTGCAATTCTACTCGGCCAATCTTAATTGTCACCTCTTTATACCCTACTTGTGGCAAAGGCTGACCATTGCTGGCGACTATTGTCAGATCATTATCTTGGCCGCAGGTAATATCAGAGTCAGCCCAGTACCGTTTGTAAAGAATATATGACGTAGTCATCACCTGGGAGTCGGTGTCCAGTAAAGCGTTCATCGGGATGCCATCAATCAAGACAGGCAGGACCGGCCGTCCTCCCACGTACTTGTCTCGCCAAATGTGGGGGCCTGGACATCTTACTCCTGGGGGTTGGCCCTCTGCACCAGGGGTCGCTAGTTTAAATTTCAGAATCTTGCGATGTGTCCCACCTTGTTGCAGCGGTGACAGATGGGTTGTCCGTCCTGGTCATAGCGGTCGTTGTCTCTCTCTCTGGTCAGTGGAATCCTCCTCTGCCGTCGCCACAGGACGTCATCTGGACTGGAGGCTAACTGAATCTTCTTTTTTGGGGCCTTTTGCATGGACTGTATGGTTTTAGTTAATGCAGCCACACTTTTGGTCAGCTCCTGGACCTGGAAATGTAGATCTGCAGAATAATCATTATCTTGGGTTAGCGTGTCGGCCCCCACGGGGTTTCGGGGAAAGGTTGCTGCCTCCTGCTGATATGTAATTGCTGGGCTCCTAGAGTTCACAGTGCCACTAGGATTTGATTCACGCAGCACCCGGATGGCCCTATCCTTAAAGTGTGCAAAGTCCAGTTCAGGATTTTGTAGGGCCATTATGCGCAACTGTGTCCTTTGATTGTTAGACAGGAGTCCTTCTATAAATTGCTCCATCAGCAACTTATCTTCATCTTGCACGCTGTCAGGGTCAACCTGCTTTACAGCCCGTAGTGCTTCCTGAAGGTTAAGAGCATAGTCCCGTATACTGTCCTGTATCCTTTGTTTGCACCCAAAGAATCTCATTTTTATCTCTGCTGCAGTGCGGGTGTCAAATGTGTCCTTCAGCCTGGCCAAGATATGTTTGACAGTTCTTTTATCAGTGTCCGGCCATGACTTTACTTCCCTCTGGGCCACACCGGCTAACTCGCAAGTAAGGATGCTGACTTTTTGACTCTCAGACAGGGGGTACACTTTAACAAACTACATAGTCTTTCCTTGAAATCACTCAGGGTGTGTGACTCCCCTGAGTTCTGCAGTAACCAGGCCGCTACCGGTATGTACGGCATTCATAGCGGCATTATTGAGGCTGTAGCTGCAGCTGTCTCTGGATCCAGCCGGTTTATGGGGGCTGCGGCCACCACTGGGTCTGGCTACATCATGGGGGCTGTGGCTGCGGCCGCCTCTGGGTCTCCACCCGGACTGGACACTTGCTTTCCCCTCCTAGTGAACCTCAGCCAGTCCCTGCACGTGTAACCGTTGCAAGCGGCTGCTCCACAGACAGGATTGATGGAGCTCCTCCAGATTTTTTTTTTCCGTTGGGTCCTCTTGCTTCCGCTTACCACAGAGTGTGGCCTGTGCTGTTCTTTGTTCCCTTCTTCCAGGATCTGCCCACGATGACACTTCCCTCTGTTCCTGCACGCCGTGTGACACAACAATGGCGGCGCCTTTGCAATTTAACAAAATCTCTGGCGCACAGTACCCGGCAATGCTGGGCTCTGAAATCCTGTTTGTGAAGCTAAAATGGGGCACCCGCCAGGGCCGTGGGGACACTTGGTACCAGGCCGCTTTTTAAAGGGATGTGTCATGGCAGCAGTCACCCGATCTGAGGCCCTGGGTGTCCAATGAAAAATTATGATTAAAAGGAATAAAGTTTTCACGTGGTCCATCTCCGATATCACACAATCAACAGAGACAGCGAAGAGTGAACAATCCCAAGACCTTTATTTAGGCAAAAATACGAAAGGTCCATATACGATCCACCACACAAAGGATAAAATAGTCCAGAACACAAATGCAGTTCACTAACAGGATAAAAGTTCAACAATCCAGCGGACAGAGGATCACATAGTCCATATACTCTTCTTTCTCTCTGAGATGCTGTGAACACATCATCATTCCACACAGGACTGCCCTGTGTCTCACCTCCTTGATATTTTAAGTCTCCCTCCTCAATCACAGGTCAGGAGGGGGAAGGTCTCAGGGGCTCATTGTTTCAACAAGCTAGGTCATGTCATTAGCATATTAGCAAAACAGTGCTGTGGGGGCTGATATCAGATTGCTGCAACAGCCATTCATCAATTAGCAAATAACTCCTTCTACAAGAGAACACCATGAAATTAATTAAAATAGAAACATACACGAAAATGATACCCACATAGCATATCACACCATCACAACCTCTCCCCCTCATAATAAGTGAACACATTATGAGGTCTACACAGACCTCTGGCCTGCTCACTTTAGTCCACATTGCTCAATAATTTATAGTTCCTTGTACAGTGGCAGGGGTTGCAATAATCATGAGCACTTGTCCATAAATTCCGGGTCCTGGCTTTATGGTCATACCAGGCTTTTTGACTGGACTGGGCCATTCGCTGATGTTCATTAGCCAAGGTAGCTAGCTGGGCGAGACAGTCTCCGAACTCTAGAACATAGGGAATGATGGGCGTTCCGGTATCTGCGATATCTCTCTCCAATTGTTCTTTCAGAAGAGAGAGTGGCCCACGGACCTTCTGCTCCCACAAAATGACTTTGTAACTCCCCAGTGTAATTTCTAAGGAGGATATCTGCAGGAAGTCCTCCCATAACTCCAATCCAACACAGTTTTTCTCCAAAACCATAATCCAAATGAACCAAAGCTCGCTGTATGTATTTGCGCCCCCCCCCCCCTGCCAGGACAATGGGAATTCCCGGGCCCTGGTGAATTGCCTCGGGTCGAACCACACTGGGGTCAGCGATAGTCAGGAATGCCCCCGTGTCTCTAAATCCCGACACTTTGTATCCATCAATTAAGACATCTTGCAGGTGGCAATGCCGTTGCTCTGTATTTCTGATGGACAAAGGCCGGAGTCCGTACACTCCAGGAGGGGAATCTATGGTGCCGTGGACAATGGTCCACTCTGGTGGGGGTGGTGGTAGCTCTTCCTCAGGCAGGATGGAGTGCACAAGATGTACTGGACGAGGTGGGGCTGCGTGGGGCTCCCTCCAAATCCTTGAGGGACAGCCAGACTGCAAATGTCCAGGTTGCCCACACCCATAACATCTCCTCTCTGTGATACCCCCAGGTCGTGGTCAGAACTGTTGGGGCCCAGGTTTGTGAGGCGTGATTGTCATCGGCTTGCGACTAGGTGGAAGGGCAGATATTATCGGAGGGGGACAGGGTGCGGGAGATATCCGTGGTTCATTGCCCAGAAGCTTCCTCCATTGCGGTCGGATAGTAAAGGCTTCATCAGCCAAGGCTGCAGATCTATCCACGGTGCATGGCGTGCGCTCCTGGACACATTCCCGTACCTTTGCGGGGCGCTTGGCAAGAAATTGTTCTATAAGGACCGCCTGTATAACATCCTCCACAGTAAAGGCGTATTCTGCTTCCAGCCATCTCCGACATGCCTGGGACATCTTATGTGCATACATCCTAAACGATCCCCCCGTAGTGCATGGGAGGTCTCGGAACTTGGCCCTATATGAGTCTGGGGTAAAGCATGGTAATCCAGAATAGTCTGCTTTACAATGTTATAAGCCTGATTCCGCTGTGAGTCAATGGTTCGGTAACCTCCGCCAGGCTACCGTTCAGGAGTCCCACTAACAAACGCATCCAGCCAGAGTGGGGCACCTCCATCACAAACGTTTATGGGGAGATTGTTTGTGACGCCACCCGTGGTGTTCGGCTATGGATGACAGACGCTGCGGTTCAGGTCCACTGGGGCAGTTGGTGACGGAGCAGAGTTCGTACAGCTCTCCATGGGTAGAGCTAGGCCCCAGGGCAGTGAAAGTGTTAAATGTGATGGTGGTGGTTGTAGTGCAGGGCAGGTGGCACAGCAATAATTCAGAGGACACAGCAGGGTGCAGTTTCCACAGTTTACTCATAGTTTGAAGTGCAGGCCAGGGCACTAGTTACAGATGACAATGGAGGTCCGGGGAGCCTGGAAGCCACTTAGGATCCACAAAGCCAGATGGGTTTTGAGGCCTCCTTACTGCGCTGTCCTCTGAGGTCCTTGCTGCCTAAAGCTATGCTCAGGCCTCTGTTCCTTATTGTTCTGAAGTACTTGCCCGTATGGCAGGCAGCTTGAGCCAATTGCAGATGTCACTCCTTTATGGCGGCTCCGGGCTCTGGTTTGCTGCTGTGCCTTCGGGTGTCTGCTGGGCCAGGACACCTAAAATCCCCTGACCTCCGGATTTAGCTGCTGGGACTGTTGTACCCGTCAGCCATGGGTACAACAGTCCCGTGCAGTAGTCAAGGCGGGAGATGATTAGGGCATGCACAAGCATTTTGCTAGAGTGAGGGTTGAGGAAAGGACAGATTCTGGAAATATTTTTGAGCTGGAGATGACGGGAGGTGGCGAGAGCTTGGATGTGCAGTTTGAAGGACAGGGCCGAGTCAAGGGTTACTCCGAGGCAGCGGATTTTGGGGACAGGAGAAAGTGTGATTTCATTGATTTTGATAGATAGATCAGTTAGGAATGATATGCGAGATGGAGGAAAGATAATTACGGTAGTTCAGATTTGTCCACATTGAGCTTGAGAAAGTGAGAGGAGAAGGAAGATATGGCTAATAGACACTCTCGGATTCTGGAGAGCAGAGAGGTGACATCTGGGCCAGAGAGGTAGATCTGTGGACATGCCTGCACATGGCAGTGATGTCATATACCAGAGACGTGCGTGTCAATGTCAGCTGCTGGCCTCTGATTGGCTGGCGGATGTTAACTGTTGCCAGGAAGGAAGCCAGTGGCTTCTTGCATGGCAATATATTTGAACTGAGGGGGGTCAGATGGTATACACCGTGGGCCGAGGGGCTGGATGTTATACACTGGCGGCCCAGATGTTATGCACTGCGGGGTGAGGGGCCCGGAAGTCATACACCGTGGGCGAGGGGCCAGATGTTATACACCGTTGGGCGAAGGGCCGGATGTTATACACCGTGGGGTGAGGGGCCGGATGTTATACACCGTGGAACGAGGGGCTAGATGTTATACACCTGGGGCAAGGGGCCAAATGTGATACACCGTTGGGCGAGGGGCCAGATGTTATACACCATGGGGCGAGGGGCTGGATGTTACATACCGTGGGGCGAGGGTCTGGATGTTATAAACTTGGGGTCCGGATGTTATACACCGTGGGACGAGGGGACGGATGTTATACACTGTGGGCGAGGGGCAAGGATGTTATACACCATGGGGCGAGATGCTAGATGTTATACACCTGGGACGAGGGGGCCGGATGTTATACATCGTGGGGCGAGGGGTCGGATGTTATATAATGTGGTGCGGGGGGGGCTGAATGTTATACACCGTGGGTTGAGGAGCTAGATGTTATACACCGTGGGGCGAGGGGCTGGATGTTATACACTGATTTTTTGAATATATATTTTATTTAGTAGATAATAGCAAAGACAGAGAAAAAATTCTGGTACACTGACTGCGATGAATATTATCAGGTGTGAGTATAAATGCCCGCATGACAGCCCACATAAACAAAATTGGGAGCAAGAAGCAAAAAACTGTTTCAAGACGCTGCAGTAATATAATATAGTAATAATCATTTGACAAATATGTTCACAGGGTGATTAATTCTTTTCTTGACAGGAGGTGATAACCCAAGACAGGAGCCCCCTAATATTGGAGATAAGAAAAATACAGCCCCGTCATGTGAAAAAGGTACTCGGGGTTCATTATCTAACTTTTCAGTTTTTAACACTGAGTTATTTAGAGTATGGGGCGCTTTCTACATTTCCTTTAGTATTAGCTGTCATATATTATATACACAGTCAGGACTTTTCAGTCCCTCAAATTTCACAGGAAACAGAGAGAGAAGATCCGCTGACAATCATACCGCTCCTGTAGACGACAATGGAAGTGACCCTGACAAGAAATCACCAAAGCCTCATGAGTCACCATCCAAACACGAGAGATCCACCTACTGGAAGGGGCACCAGCACTTCTATAGAGGTATGAGATGAGGAATCACACTACACTATATAGAGAAAAGTATGTGCACCCATCAACATTTCATCTACAGGGGCTTTTCTCACCTCCCATTCTACATCCATAGATATTATCATGGAGTCACCCCTTGGAGATAGAACAGCTCCCACTCTTATGGGAAGGTTTTTTACGAGGTTTTGTGGGACTTATTGTCCTTTCATCCAAGTGAGCATTTATGAGGTCAGACACTGATTTTGGGGAGAGGCCTGGCTCACAATCTCCTTCTACTTCATCCCAAAGGTATTGGATAGCGATGAGGCCCGGGCCCTGTGCAGCCGATCATGTTCTTCCACTAAACTCTCCCAACCATATCTGTATGGACGTAATGGGGAACAGAAAAGGGCTTGCTCCAAATTGCTCCCACAAGGTTGTCAAAAATGCATTGTATGCTGAAGTATGGCAGCTTTACAACACTCCATCCGACAATCAGCATTGTGCTCGGTGATGTACAGCTGCTTGCAGTTGCTCCGCCATGAATCTCCCGGCTGGGGCGCAGTGTCAGTGCTGATGTTAATACCAGAGAAGGTCTGGATGCTGCAATTTTGGAGTCAGCGGAGTGGTGGTGACCTTTCTAAGTCTTCTGCTCCTCAGCACTTGGCTCCCACTATGTAACATTACAAGGTCTCCACTTTGAGGCTGAGTTTCTGCAGTTCCTTAAACTTCTCAATAATATCACTCACAGGTGATGGGAAGATTCAGAAGGAAGAAATGTAATATTACAGGGTGGCTCCTGTTACAGGACCATGCTGGTGTCTGGAGCTCTGCACCACCACCTGCTGTTCTGTAACATGGTAGTAAAAGCAGACTGCATGGTGAGGGGTCAGAGGTTATACACCAGAAGGTGAAGGGCAAGGTGTTATGTATCTGAAGGCAAGGGGCCACATGTTATACACCTGAGAGCGAATGGCTGGATGTTATACACCGGGGGCAAGGTGCCGGAGGTTATGCAGCGGGGGCTAGTGGTCGGAGGTCATAAACCAGGGGGGGGGCAGATGTATACACCGGGGTACGAGGGGCCAGATGTTATACACTGGGGGGCAAGGGGCTGAATGTTATACATTGGGGGGGTGAGGGGTCGAATGTTATACACCGGGGGCTAGAGGCCAGAGGTCATACCTCGGGGAGGATGGGCCAGATGTTGAACATCCATAGGCGAGGGGCCGGATGTTATATACAGGGGGCTAGTGGGAGATGTGATACACTTATACACCAGGGGGTGAGGGCCCGAATGTTATACACCGGGGTCTAGGGGCCGGATGTTATACACCATGGGGCGAGGAGCTGGATGTTACATACCGTGGGGCGAGGGTCTGGATGTTATAAACTTGGGGCCCGGATGTTATACACCGTGGGACGAGGGGCCGGATGTTATACACCGTGGGCGAGGGGCAAGGATGTTATACACCATGGGGCGAGACGCTAGATGTTATACACCTGGGACGAGGGGGCTGAATGTTATACACCGTGGGTTGAGGAGCTAGATGTTATACACCGTGGGACGAGGGGCTGGATGTTATACACTGATTTTTTTAATATATATTTTATTTAGTAGGTTATAGCAAAGACAGAGAAAAAAATTCTGGTACACTGACTGCGATGAATATTATCAGGTGTGAGTATAAATGCCTGCATGACAGCCCACATAAACAAAATTGGGAGCAAGGAGCAAAAAACTGTTTCAAGACGCTGCAGTAATATAATATAGTAACAATCATTTGACAAATATGTTCACAGGGTGATTAATTCTTTTCTTGACAATAGGTGATAACCCAAGACAGAAGCCCCCTAATATTGGAGATAAGAAAAATGCAGCCCCGTCATGTGAAAAAGGTACTCGGGGTTCATTATCTAACTTTTCAGTTTTTAACACTGAGTTATTTAGAGTATGGGGCGCTTTCTACATTTCCTTTAGTATTAGCTGTCATATATTATATACACAGTCAGGAGTTTTCAGTCCCTCAAATTTCACAGGAAACAGAGAGAGAAGATCCGCTGACAATCATACCGCTCCTGTAGACGACAATGGAAGTGACCCTGACAAGAAATCACCAAAGCCTCATGAGTCACCATCCAAACACGAGAGATCCACCTACTGGAAGGGGCACCAGCACTTCTATAGAGGTATGAGATGAGGAATCACACTACACTATATAGAGAAAAGTATGTGCACCCATCAACATTTCATCTACAGGGGCTTTTCTCACCTCCCATTCTACATCCATAGATATTATCATGGAGTCACCCCTTGGAGATAGAACAGCTCCCACTCTTATGGGAAGGTTTTTTACGCGGTATTGTTGGACTTATTGTCCTTTCATCCAAGTGAGCATTTATGAGGTCAGACACTGATTTTGGGGAGAGGCCTAGCTCACAATCTCCTTCTACTTCATCCCAAAGGTATTGGATAGGGATGTGGCCCGGGCCCTGTGCAGCCGATCATGTTCTTCCACTAAACTCTCCCAACCATATCTGTATGGACGTAATGGGGAACAGAAAAGGGCCTTCTCCAAATTGCTCCAACAAGTTTGTCAAAAATGCATTGTATGTTATACACTGGGGGGCAAGGGGCTGAATGTTATACATTGGGGGGGTGAGGGGTCGAATGTTATACACCGGGGGCTAGAGGCCAGAGGTCATACCTCAGGGACGATGGGCCAGATGTACATCTGAGGGCGAGGGGCCGGATGTTATATACAGGGGGCTAGTGGCAGATGTGATACACTTATACACTAGGGAGTGAGGGCCTGAATGTTATACACCGGGGGCTAGGGGCCAGAGATTATTCACCAGGGGCGACAGGATGGATGTTATACACCAGAGGGCGAGGGGCTGGATGTTATATACCAAGGGCAAGGGGCCGTAAGTCAAGCATCTGGGGCATGGAGCCTGATGTTATACACCGGGGGCGAGGGGCCTGTTGTTATACACTGGGGGGGCGAGGGACCTGATTTTATACACTGGGGGCGAGGGACCAGCTGTTCTACACTGATTTTTGTAAAGAATAAGATATATTTTATTTTAGCAGATTATAGAAAAGACGGGCAAAGATGGAGAAAAAAAATCTGGTACACTGACTGTGATGAATATTACCAGTTAGACAACTATAATTATGGTATGTATTTTAGACTCCCACATCTACACCTTTATTTTTTCTGCTAATTAAGATTTACAGATAAAATGCACATTCACACCTTCAATGAAAACAGGTACAAGGGCAGTGACCAAAGTCATTAAAGCTCTTGCTAAATTTGTTTCAGGACCCCAACCTGCCATGTGCCATTCATGGCATTGGAAACTTCCTACATTGCAGCGGAGACTCTGTGCTCCCTCTTGTACCAATGTGCCTATTGGGAATAAAAGGGGGCATGCTATGAATACTGAGGGAAGAAGGGTAGTCCTCTTTAATATTAGAGAGAATTAGGTAAAATAAAAATGCAGACAACTTTACCTAAGTCACAAGTCTTAAGATCCATGATATCAAATATATCTAGCACTTTCTTACAAGATGGGTGAAGACCACTGGTAGGATGAGTGCTTACATAGTAGGCAATGACACACAAACCAATTGGTGACTGGACTTGTCTGGCCAATAATAGCAGATGGTATGGAGGTAAATGGGGCTAAACGGAGAAAGCACTGGCAAGGTTTTCATGGAACTATACTACAAAAACTCAGTGGACACTTTCCCTACTATGCCTATTTCCTACTAAAAAGGACAATTATGTCTTGCATATACTGTGTACTTATGCATTTCTTTCAGACAACTACCAATCAGCCCGGAAACCTCCTGGAAAAGGATGGAGGAGGACGTATCCCACTGATATTGGTATACACTTAATCTTTTCAAATACTAAGTTATGTAAGATATATAGGAATGGCAGGAATTCCATGGTTTAATCCCTATACAAGGATCTAGACTTTACTGCACTAAATCCCCACGAAACAACCTCAGAGCGGATCCCGTTCACAATAGTTGACACCTGGTGGTATCCAAAACGTAATGTCAAAAAGATGCGTCTAACCATTATAATGACTGGCCCAACCTAATTCTTGCAGCCCCGAACATGGAAGCAATGGTAGTCTCTGCAGTAGGTGATGTGGTGGCCACAGTTCTAGTGGACAGCCAGCTCTAAAACCCTAGGAATTACATTGTGTCAAAGTAGAGATCATAGGGTTGAACATGAGTACGTAGGCCTTGATGGCCTTGGGTCCTTATTCCCATATCTTGTTAGCTGGCATCACAATGGTTCATGACACTATGGCAGCCTGTAACCCGGTGGTCTTGAGATTTTGCTACATTTCTGGATTCAGGTTGTGGACATGTTGAGGTAGGTAGTCCCTCTTCCTCAAACATCATTTTACAAAGATATTTCCTTGTGCTGAAACCCACAGTCTATATCAAAGCACAATATGGTGCCACGAATACGGGTCCTCTTGAAGACTTCAGCTTTTGGACCATCTAGCTAATAAATGGCCATTTTCTTATGTCAAGTCTCCTCCACTACCCAATCAGACAGTAGTAGACAAAGGGCTTCTCCGTGGGCTTGTGGCTGTGCGACATAATACTGTTCTTTAAGGCAGCTGCACTCTCTTCCTATTCCAAGAGCATGAGACTCGAGTGGTCGTAGGCAAGTGCACAAGCTTGTGGATGCATTGATCTACGGCACGTAGCACTGTTATGGAACATGAAACTGGCACCGTTTCGGGAATGCAGTTGTAGCTTCTTTATACAGCTACTGAATGGTACTGTTGTGGACATGTGGCAGGCAGTTTTAATTGTCATGTAGCTGGCATTATTTGGGGCAATAGTGCTGATATTTGGATTTGGGGGAATATTTGTGATTATGAATGATCCCATATTTATGTATCCATATTTATAATCCTTGACTATCATTCTCAATACCCAGTATATGTCCTTACTTAGTAGCATCTTTTATTAGCCTGTTTGATATAGACACTAGAGGTTGGGTATGCTATGGCCATAAAGGCTGGACATGACCATTAATATTACTGTTTGGTAAACTCTGGTTATGACAAATACTATTTCAATACAAAAAGAGTTGTGTAGCTCAGAGGAGGTTAGTTGGGCTTGTGCTCTGGCTATTAGTTTCCTCAGGAATGCCCCCAAAAAACTCTTGACCAAGATTTTTAAATCCAGGTCCTTTGGTGAAAGAACCAATAATCATGTACAAGTTCTTCTCACAAAATTAGAATAACATCAAAAAGTTAATTTATTTCAGTTCTTCAATAGAAAAAGTGAAACTCATATATTATATAGAGTCAATACAAACAGAGTGATCTATTTCAAGTGTTTATTTCTGTTAATGTTGATGATTATGGCTTACAGCCAATGAAAACCCAAAAGTCATTACCTTGGTAAATTAAAATAATTAACAAAAAACACTTGCAAAGGCTTCCTAAGTGTTAAAAAATGTCCTTTAGTCTGTTTCAGTAGGCTCCACAATCATGGGGAAGTGTTGTGAACTCTGTTCTCGAGCTCCCTCCTGTGGTCAGGAATGGTATTTCTGTGAGTTCTGTCTGTGGGTTCCCTCTGGTGGCTGAAAATGGAGCTGCTGGTCTGGAGGTGGCTTCCTCAGCTGCATCGTTTAAGACTGGGCTGGTTCCTCTATTTAACTCTGCTCAGATCGTTACCTGATGCCAGTTGTCAATGTATCTGTACTGGTTCAGATCTCACTTGGATCTCCTGATGACCTGTCTACTTCAGCAGAAGCTAAGTCCCTGTTAAGCTCATTTGTTGTTCATTTGTGTGCTGAATATATTTCTGAGTACCTGCTAAGTTTTGTCCAGCTGGCTATCATGATATTGTCTCGCTAGCTGGAAGCCCTGGGTTGCAGAGTGGCACCTACTGTGCCGTGAGTCGGCGCGGGGGGTTTCTTGCTCACTCTGCGTGGCTTTTTGTAATTTTTTGTGCTGACCGCAAAGATCCCTTTATCTATCTTCTGTCTATTTAGTAATTCGGGCCTCCTTTGCTGAAACCTGTCTCATTCCTGTGTTTGTGCCTTCCTCTTAACTCACAGTCAATATATGTGGGGGGCTGCTCTTTTCCTTTGGGGAATTTCTCTGAGGCAAGGTGAGGCTATATTTCTCTTTAGGTGTAGTTACCTCTCAGGCTGTGTAGAGTCGTCTAGGCAAAGTCAGGTACGATCCACGGCTAATTCTAGTGTGTGTGATAATAGATTAGGGCTGCGGTCAGCAGAGCTCCCACTTCCCAGAGCTCGCTCTATTTTGCAGTTTTGACTATCAGGTCATTCCCGGTGCTCCTAACCACCAGGTCCAGCCATAACAGGGAAGACTGCTGACTTGACAGATGTCCAGAAGGCAGTCATTGACACACTCCACAAGAAGGGTAAGCCACAAAAGGTCATTGCTAAAGAGGCTGGCTGTTCACAGAGTGCTGTATCTAAGCATATTAATGGACAGTTGAGTGGAAGGAAAAATGTGGTAGAAAAAGGTGCACAAGCAACCGGGCTAACCGCAGCTGTGAAAAGATTGTTAAGAAAAGGCTATTCAAAAATTTGGGGGAGATTCACTTCACAAGGAGAGGACTGCTGCTGGAGTCATTGCTTCAAGAGGCACCACACACAGACGTATCCAGGACATGGGCTACAAGTGTCACTTTCCTTGTGTCAAGCCACTCATGACCAATAGACAACGCCGGAAGCATCTTACCTGGGCCAAGAAGGAAAAGAACTGGACTGTTGCTCAGTGGTCCAAGGTGTTGTTTTCAGATGAAAGTCAATTTTGCATTTCATTTGGAAATCAAGGTTCCTGAGTCTGGAGGAAGGGTGGAGAGGCCACAATCCAAGCTGCTTGAGGTCTAGTGTGAAGTTTTCACAATCAGTGATGGTTTGGAGAGCCATGTCATCTGCTGGAGTAGGTCCATTGTGTTTTATCAAGACCAAAGTCAGCACAGCCGTCTACCAGGACATTTTAGAGCACTTCATGCTTCCCTCTGCTGACAAGCTTTTTGGAGATGGAAATTTCATTCTCTAGCAGGACTTGGCACCTGTCCACACTGCTAAAAGTACCAATACCTGGTTTAAAAACAACAGTATCACTGTGTTTGATTGGTGAGCAAACTCGCCTGACCTTAACCCCATACAGAATCTATGGAGTATTGTGAAGAGTAAGATGAGACACCAGACCCAACAATGCAGACGAGCTGAAGGCTGCTATTATAGCAACCTGGGCTTCCATAACACCTCAGCAGTGCCACAGGCTGATCGCCTTCATGCCATGACGCATCGATGCAGTAATTGGTGCAAAGGAAGCCCCGACCAAGTATTGAGTGCATTTACTGAACTTACATTTCAGTAGGCCAACATTTCGGGATTTTAAAATCATTTTTCAAGCTGGTGCTATAAAGTATTCTAATTTACTGAGATAATCACTTTTGGGTTTTCAGTGGCTGTAAGCCATAATCATCAACATTAACAGAAATAAACACTTGAAATAGATCACACTGATTGTAATGACTGTATATAATATATGAGTTTCACTTTTTGTATTGAAGAACTTAAATAAATTAACTTTTTGATGATATTCTAATTTCGTGAGAAGCACCTGTATTTTTTTGTCCATTCTGGTATAAGTTCTACAGAATAATTCAACCTCTTAACCATCCCTATACATTTATGCGCTAATTTTTTGACATATGATTAGTAGATGATTAGGGTTATTTAGCAAACATCTCTTTCCTTTAAGTGTGGTATCAATCTCACCATAAAAAAGGATCTGAGGAAAATAGGAAAGTCTTAACTCCATATTATGAAGAGAAGAAAAAGTCAACAGGTAACGGTTGCTGGTTGTTTTGCATTAGGAGAATAGTGTGAGAATGATCAGGAGAATAGAATGAGAAAGGGTATGTGCACACGTAGGAAAAGAGGTGCAGAATTTTCTGCACAAAATCTGCATCTCCTGGCAGAATCCGCAGCTGCGGATTTACCGCGGTTTTAATGCGGATTTTGTGCAGAATTGATGCGGATTTTGTGCGGATTTTCAGTGGTTTTTGCCTCTCCGGAATTTTAACATGGAGGGGTGCAGAAACGCTGCGGATCCGCCCCAATGAAGTGACATGCACTTCTTTGAAATCCGCAGCAATTCTGCACTGATTTTTCCGCACCATCTGCACATCTTTTTTTTTTTGCCATTGAATAACATTATACTGTACATCACAGTGCGGATCTGCAGCGTTTCTGAGTGGAAAAATCCACTGCGGATCCGCAGCAAATCCGCATCGTGTGCACATAGCCAAAGTCCAGGAGAATTGAGTATGACTATCTATGAGAATAGTGTGAGAATGACCAGGAGAAAAGTGCAAAGAGGACCAAGAGAATAGAATGAAAAGGACCATTAAAGCAGTATGAAAACATCTAGGAAAAGAGTGTGAAAGTGACCAGGAGAATAATATGAGAATGACTAAGAAAATAGTAAAATAAAAATTAAGAGTATAGTGTGACAATGAACAGGAGAATAGTGAAAAAAATAGCTGGACAATAATATGAGAATGACCAGATGAACAAGAATATAGAAAATTCAGGAAAAAGTATGAGAATAATCATTAGAGTAATCTGATAATAACCAGAGAATAGTTAAAAAAAATTAAGAACATAGTGTGAGAAATAATAGGAGAATATTTTGAAAATTATAAACAGGAGAGTATGAGAAAATCCAGGAGAATAGTTTGAGAATGACCAGGAAAACTGTATAAAAATGATCAGAACAGAATGAGAAAATCCAAAACAGTGTGAGAATGACAAAGTGAAGAGAATGACCAGGAGAATAAGAAGAGTCTTCACTTCTGTACCCGGCATCCTCGGCTTGTCATCCAGGGTGTTTCTTGTGCTTATTAGTCCCCATCATGATGTTGTGGCATCTAGTAAACTCAAGAAGCCCCCAGGATTCAGGTCTTAGGGATGTGGAGTACAGAAGTGAAGACTTCCCTGCTCATGCTGCCACTGAGGACCAGACTGGACACCAGACCAGGACAGCATGCTTCTCTTTGCTCAACTTTCTGATCATGAAATAGATATATAATAGACCAGGTCTTGTTAATGGGTTGCAAGAATGGGTTATTTATTATACAAGCTGAGCCCTATTGCCCTATTCAAAATCTACATGTTTTTTTTTCTTAGATAACTACTATCCATCTAGAAAATTCCCAGCCAGAAGCCAAAGAAAGCGTGATGTCACCTGGGACAAAAATAATGGTATAAACATAATGATAAGATATTAATAGATTACGTATTTGTATATAATCATAGTAAATTGTTATTGTTCTGCCATCTGGTAAATCATAAAATGAGATTACTTGAGACATTTTCAAGGGGCAGATGGAATTGATAAAGGAAATTTTAGGAACAGGTTGAATTAAAATGAAGAGTGATGTAGTGATTGACTTAGTGTAAATTCAGAAATAGTCATGGAGTAGACCACCCATTGGACTCACACTTCAAAGCTAAGTTTGTACAAGGTAGAGAAGAACTAAGCCGGTGCATTAGTAGAGATCTGCATGGCCTCCATGGAGAGAATCTGTCAAGTGGTGAACATACAGAGATAACTCCTAAAAGCAATGTTTCTAATCCAATGGAGTAGAGGTTGAGCAAAAAGATTTTGAGGACCCTTGTCCAATGGCTGCTGTTCCAGAGGAGTGAACATTCTCCTCCTTCCTGCCAGTGTTCCTGGTGGCTCTTCTGATTAGTAGGTCCAGTGCAACATTATGCTTGCGTCTCATCAGAATGATGACGTCTAGCATTCTAATCAGAAGAAGGAATGCCAACAGATGACATTGCACCTGCCCTAACAAATCAAATCTCATGCCGTGAACGCAGGAGGATAAGAGACTTGTGAGCCTCTTGTCTGGCTGCCAGATCCCACAAATCAATCTGCACTTCTCTAATTGTTTTGTTGTTTTTTTCTTGTTAACTGAGCTCAAAAGTGATAATGAATGTTCTAATTTTAGAGAACTATCAGCCATTCAGAAAGCCCCATGATGAGACACACTGGAAGGACAAAGCCTTTGAGAAAAATACTGGTAATAACATTACCCTTATTTAGTCACTTCATGAATATTATAAAGAACTTAGCAAAGTCTTTCCTATTGCTAATGGTGGATCTCAGCATATGTTTGGAAAGGTATCTCTCAGTGGTGGTATCATGAAGACTAATCCTATCCACTGCCATGCTTAATAGGACAATTGCTTTCACATTTGTGATGGTGGATCTCAGGATATCTTTGGGAAGGTGTCCTATCAGTGGCAGCTTCATAACAGGCTAATTAAATCCTCTTATTTCCATAGTCCTGTATTAGCAATGGCTAGGGTCACTTCGACATAATGCATAAACACATTTTCCAGTGGTGGGTGCCACGAGAAAAAAAGAAGTGAGAGAAGAGCTACTAAAAATCAATAAATTTATTCAGAATATTATTCTAAAAGTGCATAACACATTATAAAATTAGACAAAAGACTGGGGGGGAAAAACGGAACCTCCAAAACCAAGGGAGGCACCCCACAAAAATACACTGCGCACAGAACTAAATATCAGAAGGTAATACCTTTAGGAAGAGTGCTCAGGAAAAGCAATCAGATGTATGCCAGTGTATTAGCATAAGGTGCTATAGGAACACTTGGAGAGTGAAAAGGAATCACTATGTGCACTGATTAAGCATATCATAAGAGCAAATCTCAATCCTTAAACAGGATATATTACCTGTAGTTGTAAGTGTCAAAGGATCTGTGCGTTCTGGTCAGAGTGATGTGGATGCCTCCCGCGCCCAACAAGCGCCGTTTCGCAATTAGCTTCTTCCAAATGGGGCGTGAATCCTCTTCCAAATTTTATGGGACAGTAATCTGGATCAGTGTGTCTTTTCCGACATCTGATAAACTTAGACTTGGTTCTTTTCTTAGTGTTACACAGGGATCCGTTTGATGCCTTTTAGAGTTATATATCCTCTTCTTTAGTCAGTAGAAGATTCATCCAGGTTCGTCTGCCATTTTCTTTAGATGGATCTAAAAAAAACCTCAGATGTCCATATGTGCTCCATCACAGTAGAGTCAGCAATGCAGTGATCCCGATAAAATAACAATTTTTGACATATGTATATATGTTTTGTATTTTTCACTTATAGGGCATAAACAAAATTTTGGTTACTCACCTTCAAAAGGGAAGAACAAAGATGTCATGACGAAGTCCAAAAGTCAATTTATACAAAGGCACCCAGGTGATTGTCTGTTATGTGTATAATAACTTCCAACTACTGTGCAAAGGAGGGCAATATATTAATATTTACCAATATCTCAGTTGTTATAATAGGGTTTTTTGAAGTCCTGCCCCCTAGGAGTTTCCTATACAGGGCAGGAATACCCACTTGTAGGCAGGATTAGGTAAACCACACCCCTTTTTGAACAGACACCAGTAGTGTGCAAAGTTTTTGAGGACATTATACCTGGAGACCTGGAGAAATATACTGTACTGTAGAGAATATTATAATAACTGACAACCAGCATGGATTCATGAAGAATAAGTCATGTCTAATTAACGTTGGGTTTCGATGAGGAGGTGAATGCAAATCTGGATGTTGGTAATGCGGCTGATGTGATTTATCTGAACTTTCTAAAGGCATTTGAAACTGTACCAAAGCTACAGAAGCAGGGACTGGGGGAACTATATGCAGATGGGTAAGAAACTGGCTAAAAAAAGGAAACAAAGAGTCGTTGTAAATGGTACATTCAGTAAATGGGATATAGTCAGCAGTGGGGACCGTAGGGATCTGTACTGAGAGCAGTGGGGACCGCAGGGATCTGTACTGGAAGCAGTGGGGACCACAGGGATCTGTACTGGGAGCCCAGTTCCCATTCCTTCTCTGAAAAGTATCACTTACAAAGAGTTTTTTTTGTGTGTAATCCCCACGGTAGGATTTGGAAAAGGCATGGGGGAGTATTTCAGAGTTATGGTCCCCATATCACTGTCAATGACCTCATTAAAGGGTATTCCTTTAAAATTTGTCAACTACTGTACAGTATGTCTTAATGGTTTAATGTGGCAGGGGATAACTGTTGCTGCCATGTTGTACAATCTCGTGTTATCTTTTTACTTTAATTTTGCCTCCTCTTTTACAGTGATGAAGAAGACAGACCAAGAAGAATCCAGATCTGGAGCCCTGAAGGATTCAGTTCACAAAATATAACAAAAATCTTAAAAAAAGATTTGGTGATTTCACGAAGGAATAAAATGGTTACAGTTTTAGAGTTAGCGTAGAAACTTTACTAGAAGATCGATGACTTATCGTAGTTCTTATAATATCCCTGTAAGTCTTTATCAATAAATTGGGACACAGTACGTAACTTATACAACATCTTAAATTATAAACATAATAGGGGAGATATAGAGAACTGCAAACAGGGCAACCAAGTTCATCTCAGCAGTGGCCACACAGCAATCATACTACGTTTCTCTTAAGGACCTGGAAGTTCAGTCCCATCCAGTATAGGAAGGCAGGAACCCTGTTTAGGATCAAACTCCCTCTTCTAGAAACCATGGGCCAAAACGAACATCAGGATTGATGACACAAGTGGTCGAAACCAAGATTCTTTTGTATGTTATGTTTCCGTTCGTCATCATTTTTAGATGCATGGTTTCATCATCTTCTCCAGTCCAGAATGTGGAAGAATAGAAAATCAAGATTTTTCTCCTGTCTCATCAGCTGCTGAAAGAGCACACCACTCCTATGACTCCTGACTTCCTACTTTCAGAGGAGGGAGCTACTCCTCCTATTCGACAGGTTGTGCCATCGGCATGTTGGTGGGGCAGATTTTATACTCCAGGGGGGAGGGCCCGGATTTCATACAACAAAGGCAATGGGGATGAAGGAAAATGTTTTACACATGTCTACCACAACTTTTTTCCATATAATGATTGAGACTTTCTAATTGGAAGTAGGTGAACCATCTTCTAAACCACTACCCGGAATGTGATAAAGGCCGGTTTTGTATTGGTCCATTACACCACACAATTTGCTCATACTGATACCACTCTACAAATGCAATTTTCTTCCATGACCCTGAATTAATATAAAAATTTTCACATTGTTCCTCTTTTAATTTTGTTGCATCCTACGGCCCTGGAGGAAATGATGTGTCATCACAATATGGTTCATTTCCACAGCTATAACCTATGGAGCAAACTTACTTCAGATCAATTTTCCCCAGTTTGGTGTAAGGAGGGTGAACTGTATTCGGTATAGACTTTTGTACCGAATTACTCTGCCTTCCTAATTCGGATTGACAATTCACTGAGAAGATGCTGGTCTGGTCAATGTTTCGGGAGCTCTGGGCCAAATGGGTAAGTTAAAATCTCTTTACTTCTATATGTCCAATCTGCGTTTTCGCATTTTTGTGTTTTCCTCCCTTTTTCTGGGAGACAGAACTTTTTAATTATATCATTCACATACCCAGATGAGGGCTTGTTTTTTGCCAGACAAGTTGTAAATTTGACATACAACCTTTTTACCATACAATGCACTGGTAGGCTGGAAAAGAATTCCAAATGAGGTGAAGTGGTGGAAAAGAAAAGCAATTCTGCTATGGGTTTTTGGGTTAACAAACTTAATTGTAGAGTTAAAATGGCAGCCAGTACATTTATGGCAATACTATAATTGTAATGTTTATTTCTATTTAAGGAAAAAAAAATCATAAATTACTAAAAAAAAGAATGGTTTGTTTCACCATTTTCCAAGACCTGTTGCATTTTTATTTAAGTATATAATGGCTTGGCAAGCATACGTTTCATTGCCACCACTTTGGGCAATATATGATGCTTTGATCATTTCTTTGCATTATTTGATGGAGTTTTGATTGCAAAAAAAAGGGGGCAATTCTGGAGCAATTGTTTTATTGCTTTTACTGTTTGGGGTTAAATTAATTTTATATTTTCATATATTACACTTTGTAGTGCCGGGGCAGCACACTTATGCTATGCAATGATGAGGCAGTGACCCAGCACAGTTCTAAACAAAAAGTCTCTTTAATGCGTTTACTTCACAGCATTAATTGTCCAACTCACAAAAACACAACATTAATGTCCAACTCACAGCTCTAAATAGTAAACTATATCCTCTGGATTGCAGCCTGGAACCATATCCTCCAGATTACAGTCCCTAAATACACTGGTCCTCCTCTGACCGGTTGCCATGGGCGACTGCACCGCTGTGTACGCTGCAGTTGCCAGGAGTTCGCTCTGCTGTGCTCTGTGTTAATCTCACACAGATCTGAGTTTTTGGAGAGACGTCTGTTTTGCTTCCTGCAAACTCCACTCTGATACTGACACACCCCAACCCTTTACTGCAGGGATTTTAAACTGCAACCTGTGGCCATAGGCCACCTGTAAGATCCGGCCTAGAGGAAAAGGACCGGCCCCACTTCCTTCCTGCAGTCCGTTTCCAAAATAAAAGCCCATACCAGCTTTTCGTGAACAATCCCAGGCCAAATAACTTGACCAGGTCCATGCTTACTTTTATTTTGCCCTGTGACTCACAGGCGTCCTGCTGTGGCCACAAGGCACTCCAGCAGGTCTAAAGGTACCTTCACACGAAACGACATTATAACGATATCGCTAGCAATCCGTGACGTTGCAGCGTCCTCGCTAGCGATATCGTTTCGTTTGACACGCAGCAGCGATCAGGATCCTGCTGTGATGTCGCTGGTCGCTGAATAAAGTCCAGAACTTTATTTGGTCGTCCGATCGCTGTGTATCGTTGTGTTTGAAAGCAAAAGCAACGATACCAGCGATATTTTACACTGGTAACCAGGGTAAACATCGGGTTACTAAGCGCAGGGCCGCGCTTAGTTACCCGATGTTTACCCTGGTTACTAGCGTAAAATGTAAAAAAAACAAACAGCACATACTCACATTGCGTCCCCTGCAGTCTGCTTCCTCCTCTGACTCAGCGCCGCAAAGTGAAAGTGAAAGCAGCACAGCGGTGACGTCACCGCTCTGCTCTCACTGTACGGCGCTCAGTCAGTCAGGAAGTGGACGCAGGGGGACGTGAATGTAAGTATGTGCTGTTTGTTTTTTTTAGATTTTACGCTGGTAACCAGGGTAAACATCGGGTTACTAAGCGCGGCCCTGCGCTTAGTTACCCGATGTTTACCCTGGTTACCAGGGGACCTCGGCATAGTTGATCGCTGGAGAGCGGTCTGTGTGACAGCTCTCCAGCGACCAAACAGCGACGCTGCAGCGATCGACATCGTTGTCGCTATCGCTGCAGCGTCGCTTCGTGTGAAGGTACCTTAAGAGGGCTCCGTTCGCATCCTGGGGGAACACACAGCGACCCCTACATGTTTCACCGGTTACTGCCTCACAATTAATATAAATGAGCATTAGTTTTGTTTTTTTTAACCAGTCTGAACCCTATTAAAATTATTTTTAGAAGTTAAAGAGCCCTCTTCATTTTCTCCATTTTGGCCATATTTTTTTTTATCAGAAGATGAAAGTAATACAGAGTCCCAGTCCCAGAAATCAACCTGTGTAACAACCCATCTACATGTGTTCAATTTCTCTGTAGCCCCCCCACAGGGCAGTTAAAGAATTACACAGTTCCTACTAAAAGCAATAGGATGACCTTATAACGCATAGACATGTAAGGCCCTCCAGAACAGGAGACGCACTTTGTAGCCGCCCTGCACTCTGGTTAATTTATCCTGAACTAAAAGAAGCCCATGTCTAAATGTCAAAAGTGTCCAGTTTTGCTCTTGTGTAAATTTAATCTGCTCCCATAAGTATTCTGTTTTTTCTTTTTTTTAAATCCGCCATACAGTTCCAGAGATATGGACCTTTTTTTATTTACTGCTGATCATTTTATATTTTCTAAAGGGGTACGGCTCATAAAGCAATTATGCAGATCAGCCTAAAAGCTCTCCCCAGAGGATCCTGTGAGCAGTGAAAACCATAAAAGATAGCAGTACATAAAATGGCCAATATCTCTGGAACCATAAGACAGATTTAAGAAAAAAATTAAAAAAAATAAACAGGGTAATAGCAAGAATTAAATAAGAGCAAAATGTTCTATAAAACCCCTTTTCTAAAAACTAGATTTACGAAATTAGACATCTATAATGATAATTCATTATTTTCTTTTCTCATACAGATATGAAAGACAAACTTTGCTTTTCCTAAGGAGTCGTCCACCTCGTATGTTCAGCTACTACCGGAATATCCTGGGCCTTTTAGAGAGGTCACCATCTGCATGAGATTTCACTCAAATCTGACCCGAGAATATTCTTTATTTTCGTTGGCCACTGGGAGTAAACACAACGCCTTTCTCCTCCTTCACTACCCAGGCACGAGAAATCAGTTTCTACTTTCAGTCGATAATGAAGACCAATATCATGATTTGCAAGGCAATGATTTTACAGAATGGACTAGCATTTATGCCACGTGGAACACTTCCACCTTGGTGTTGTGGATCGATGGGACAAAATACAATACAAATGGGAAACGGAAAGATATGCAGATCAGCGCTGACCCTATCATCATTATTGGCCAGGAGCAAGACTCTTATGGCGGAAGTTTCACAGCATCCCAGTCCTTTGTAGGAGAGATAACAGATATTATCATGTGGAATAAAGTTCTGACCGATGAGAATATTATGGATGATTTTGCCGCTGATGAAATGAGTGGAACATCATTAACTGGAACGCTTTACATTTTAAGGTTTTTTAAGATGTCGATGTACAACCATATGTAGATCCCTATCCTTGTATACAGGGCCGGACTGGGACTAAAATTCAGCCCTGGCATTTGAAGTTACACAGGCCCACTTGTCACATGGTGACTGTATAATATCTTTGTACATGCGTAGGTTACAAGAAGTGAGGGGAGTGTAACACGACTATATCACATATAATCACAGCTGTATCCAGCATTACAGCTCAGTCCTATTTATTGCTTTTAGTTGCAGTACAAAGAAAAGCCGCTACTTTACCTACATAACTGGATCTCGTAGATAATGAAGGGATGAGACGACCAAAGGCTATGGAACCTCATTCTGATGCTCCATAAACTTTGCCTACAGACACTTTTGGTTCCGCTGCGCAGCACGAGACCCGGTGACTCTGAAGAGCGGTGACATCAGTAACGTCACCGCTCTTCAGATATTCCGGGTCTTGCGCTGAGCTCGGTGACTGTAAAGAGCGGTATTGTTACTACCGTCACCGCTCTTCAGAGTCGCTGGGTCTCGCCAGGTCTGGGCTAGTAGTGGGGGTGTCTGATAGACACCTCTCCATTACTTACACCAGGGATTGATAGCAGCTGACATTACGCAGCTGACATCAACCCTAAAAATCATTGCACATACCAGAATTAAATGCTTTGGCGGCTGGGAAAAGCAGTAGAATTAGTGCTATTCCCAGGCGCCAGGTGCTAACTACAACTGTCATCATCCTTGCCTGGTCTCCCTGCGGAGCATTTCTGCTGTATTTACATGCGCTGATCTAAACGAGTGTGATCGACAATACTGAAATTGTTGCTTGTTTCCCGGCCTCTTTACACCAACTGAGAAAGAATGAAGGGAACAGAACAATCACTAATAGCTCAATCTGTCCCCATACAGTATCATGTTATCAGCAGCACAACTACAGCTTACACCAGCGATGTGCTGCTGAGAACAAGGATTTCTGTTCCCACATAAACAATCCAATCACTCGATGAATAGGCAGCATTTTGCTTGTTTAGTATAATACACCCCATAGTCCTCCATATATTATAATGTGCACCTTAGTCCTCCATATACACTCACCGGCCACTTTATTAGGTACACCTGTCCAACTTCTTGTTAACACTTAATTTCTAATCAGCCAATCACATGGCGGCAACTCACTGCATTTAGGCATGGTCAAGACAATCTCCTGCAGTTCAAACCGAGCATCAGTATGGGGAAGAAAGGTGATTTGAGTGCCTTTGAACGTGGCATGGTTGTTGGTGCCAGAAGGGCTGGTCTGAGTATTTCAGAAACTGCTGATCTACTGGGATTTTCACGCACAACCATCTCTAGGGTTTACAGAGAATGGTCCGAAAAAGAAAAAAAATCCAGTGAGCGGCAGTTCTGTGGGCGGAAATGCCTTGTTGATGCCAGAGGTCAGAGGAGAATGGGCAGACTGGTTCGAGCTGATAGAAAGGCAACAGTGACTCAAATCGCCACCCGTTACAACCAAGGTAGGCCTAAGAGCATCTCTGAACGCACAGTGCGTCGAACTTTGAGGCAGATGGGCTACAGCAGCAGAAGACCACACCGGGTACCACTCCTTTCAGCTAAGAACAGGAAACTGAGGCTACAATTTGTACAAGCTCATCGAAATTGGTCAGTAGAAGATTGGAAAAACGTTGCTTGGTCTGATGAGTCTCGATTTCTGCTGCGACATTCGGATGGTAGGGTCAGAATTTGGCGTAAACAACATGAAAGCATGGATCCATCCTGCCTTGTATGGAGCATCTTTGGGATGTGCAGCCGACAAATCTGCGGCAACTGTGTGATGCCATCATGTCAATATGGACGAAAATCTCTGAGGAATGCTTCCAGCACCTTGTTGAATCTATGCCACGAAGAATTGAGGCAGTTCTGAAGGCAAAAGGGGGTCCAACCCGTTACTAGCATGGTGTACCTAATAAAGTGGCCGGTGAGTGTAGTATAATACACTCCTCAGTCCTCCATATAGTATAATGCACTCCTCAGTCCTCCATATAGTATAATACACTCCTCAGTCCTCCATATAGTATAATACACTCCTCAGTCCTCCATATAGTATTATACACTCCACATAGTCCTCCATATAGTATAATATGCACCTCAGTCCTCCATATATTATAATGTGCAGCTCAGTCCTCCATATATTATAATGTGCAGCTCAGTCCTCCATCTACTATATAATTGTCTAAGGGTGACTTCCCTCTGTCCTTCTGTCTGTCACGGATATTCATTGGTCGCGGCTTCTGTCTGTCATGGAAATCCAAGTCGCTGATTGGCCGCGGCAAAATAGCCACGACCAATCAGCGACGGGCACTGTCCGGCGGCAAAATGGCCGTTCCTTACTCCCCACAGTCAGTGCCCGCTCCATAATCCATAGAATGTAAGTCTGCAAGGACAGGGTCCTCTCCCCTCTGTACCAGTGTGTCACTGTAAACCTGTTTACTGTAAATGATATCTATAACCCTGTATGTAACCCCTTTCTCATGTACAGCACCATGGAATTAATGGTGCTATATAAATTATTAATAATAATAATAATAATAATAAATAATCCCCTCCAGTCAGCGCTCACACACGGTTAATGGCAGCGCTAACGGACCGCGTTATGCCGCGGTGTAATGCACTCCGTTAACGCTGCTATTAACCCTGTGTGACCAACTTTTTACTATTGATGCTGCCTATGCAGCATCAATAGTAAAAAGATCTAATGTTAAAAATAATTTAAAAAAATTAAAAATCGTTTATACTCACCGTCCGTCGGCCCCTCGGATCAGGAACAGGCCTTTCCTGCTCCTTGCAACGCTCCGGTGACCGCTCCATGCACTGCGATCTCGCAAGATGATGACGTAGCGGTCTTGCGAGACCGCTACGTCATCATCTCGCGAGACCGCAATGCACTCTTGAGACCGGAGCGCGCGAGGAGCGTCGGTAACCGCTTCGCCTGGATCCGGGTGCCAACGGAAGGTGAGTATATAACTATTTTTTATTTTAATTCTTTTTTTTTAACAGGGATATGATGCCCACATTGCTATATACTATGCGGGCTGTGCAATATACTACGTGGGCTGGGCAATATACTACGTGGCTGTGCAATATACTACGTGGGCTCTGCAATATACTACGTGGCTGTGCTATATACTACGTGAGCTGGGCAATATACTACGTGGCTGTGCAATGTACTACGTGGGCTGGACAATATACTACGTGGGCTGGGCAATATACTACGTGGGCTGTGCAATATACTACATGGGCTGTGCAATATACTGCTTGGGCTGTGCTATATACTACGTGGGCTGTGCAATATACTACGTGGGCTGCAATATACTGCGTGGGCTGTGCAATGTACTGGGTGGGCTGTGCAATATACTGCTTGGGATGTGCTATATACTCCGTGGGCTGTGCGATATACTGCATGGGCTGTGCGATATACTGCATGGGCTGTGCTATATACTGTGTGGGCTGTGCAATATACTACGTGGGCTGTGCAATGTACTACGTGGGCTGTGCAATGTACTACGTGGACTGTGCAATGTACTACGTGGGCTGTGCAATATACTACATTGCCTGTGCAATATACTACATGGGCTGTGCAATATACTACGTGGGCTGTGCAATATACTACATGGCTGTGCTATATACTACGTGGGCTGTGTTATACACTACGTGGCCTGTGTTATACACTATGTGGCCTGTGTTATATACTGCGTGCGTGGGCTGTTATATACTACGTGGCTGTATTATATGCTATGTGGGCTGTTATACACTCCGTGGGCTTTGCTATATACTACGTGGCTGTGCTATATACTCTGTGGGCTGTGCTATATACTACATGGCTGTGCTATATACTACGTGGCTGTGCTATACACTACGTGGCTGTGCTATATACTATGTGGCTGTGCAATATACTACGTGGCTGTGCAATATACTACGGGGCTGTGCTATTTACTATGTGGGCTGTTATATACTACGTGGCTGTGCTCTATACTATGTGGCCAGCCGCGAACAATCAGTGACACGTGCAGTCCGGCCGTGAATTGGCGCGAGATTTGAACCACGCTTCGCTAATTGGTCGCGGCCAGCCGAATCCTGTGTATTCAATGTATTATTCTAAAATCTTCATAAATAAACTACAGATATATTCTAGAATACCTGATGCGTTAGAATCGGGCTACCATCTAGTATAGTATAATACACTCCTCCATATAGTATAATACACTCCTCATAGTCCTCCATATATTAAAATACACTGCAATTCCTCCATATAGTATAATACATTCCTCAGTCCTCCATATAGTATAATGGGCTGCCACAGTCCTCCAAATAGTATAATACATTCCTCATAGTGCTCCATATAGTATAATGCCCCGTCATTCTCATCCATGTAGTACAAATCACTTCCCATAGTATAATGCACTCCATAGTTCTTCATATAGTGTAATGTATTCCCCATATTCCTCGATACAGTATAATGCAGCCCACATATAGTATAATGATGCCACCCCAGAGTATAATGCAGCCACCCCACAGAATATATTGTAGCCCCAAGTATAATGTAACTCCCCAAAGAATATAATGCAGCCCCCTCATATAGTATAATGCAGCCCCTGCATATATAATATATGGTAGCCCCCTCATAGAGCATAATGCGGCCCCCATAGAATATAATGTAGCCCCTCCATAGAATTCAATGCAGCCCTCCTCATATAGTATAATGCAGCTTCCCATAGAATATAATGTAGCCCCCTCATAGAGTATGATGCAATCACCCCTCATATAATATAATACAGCCCCCCATAGAATATAATGTAGCCCCTAGAGAATGTAATACAGCCCCCCATAGAATACAATACAGCACCCCATAGAATGTAACACAGCCCCCCCATAGAATGTAATACAGCCCACCTCACCATAGAATATAATACAGCCCCCCACAGAATATAATGTAGCCCCCAGAGAATGTAATACAGGCCCCCATAGAATGTAATACAGCTCTCCCATAGAATGTAATGCAGCCAGCCCCCATAGAATGTAATGCAGCCAGCCCCCATAGAATGTAATGCAGCCAGCCCCCATAGAATGTAATCCAGCCAGCCCCCATAGAATGTAATGCAGCCAGCCCCCATAGAATGTAATGCAGCCAGCTCCCATAGAATGTAATGCAGCCAGCCCCCATAGAATGTAATGCAGCCAGCCCCATAGAATGTAATACAGCACAGCCCCCATAGAATGTAATGCAGCCAGCCCCCATAGATTATAATGCAGACACACAGCAGGTACGCGATGATATAGCGTCATCATGCACCCGCAGTGTTAGAGGCAGAGTGGGGAATGATGGGAGAGAGAGTGTCAGCGGACGCTCTCTCCTCCATCACTGCATTCAACTGTACCGGCGCTGGCAGGGGGGTGAGTCGGTTTTCTGGGGGGGGAGTCGGAGCTGGCGAGCAGCCCACTACTGCCACCAGCCCTTCTGGCGTTTTCCAGAAGTGCCCGATGGCCAGTCCGGCCCTGCTTGTATACCCATATAATCATACGGTATGAGCACAGTAATGTCTTTCTATGGTACTGTAAATAGCTCTTCTCCAGAAGGAAGAAATTGCTCTCTGTAGTGCCACCCTAGTGCCAGTGACTGACCCTGAAAATGTTGTGCTGAGGTTTTATGGGTTAGCTGTGTACAGTATGTAATGTATTTCAGGCCATACCAATCGTCCTCCATGTGTCATTTTTCAAGACTCCTATAAGAAATAGATAAAACTTTACAGTTTAGCCACCTATAGGTGGCGGTAGAGAGACAGTTTTCTTATTTCCAGAGGAGAGCTTTTTTGCTATCTTTTTCCTTGCACTGAAGAGGGAGCCTTGCCCTTGTTCCATTTAAAGGGTTAATCTAATTTTATTACATGTATGAAACTGTAAAGTGCTTGTATAAACATGAGAACAGGGAACTGCAGATCCTGAATGTAGGGGAGCGCATGCTCGACCTCCGCTACATTTATAGGACTACGGGTGACTTCCGAGGACTGCACTCCGGCTTTCTATGGCAGTCCCATAAGGAATGAGTGGAAAAGGAGGAGGAACATGGGCACCTCCACTGCCTTCATTGCCCATAGGACTACCTGTATTCCGGCTCTCTATGGTAGTCCTATAAAGAAAGATGGGAATGGGAGGAAGAACATGTGGACTTCCGCTGCACTGTAGTGCCTGGTTCTCCAGAGTCTACATTTTTGTGATCACTGAAGTTCCCAGCGTTAAAGGGCTTTTTCATTTTCAGAAAACCCTTGTCTCTTGGATTTAGTTTGTTTTTTAGAACAAAATAAAACATTTTTAGTCATCGACTCATCTTCCCCACGTCCAACACTCCTTATTTCTGGTATTGTCAGCAGCACTGACATCACAACGGTTACGCCCTAGTTGACCGCACAAGCCTCTTAGAGCCGCTGAGCTCACTGATTGGCTGCAGTGCTGTCAACTCACGTCAGCACTGTAGACATTACTAGACTCCATGAGGAGACAAAGCCGAACCGGAGAGGGTGAGTAAAGCCCAGTGTGTTCTTTGGAGGAGGATGGGAAATTATAGAAACTTGAAACCCTTAACCTGGGGATAACTTATTCTACAGCTTGATATACTTGTAGTTCAGAAACAGTATAAATATACATGTTTTTAATCTTTGACTATTTTAGCAGGAAAAAAGTGCTTTTAATAAAATATTTAGATTGTTTTTCAATGCATTTTATTTGTGATGCGACAATGAGGAAGACCAGTACCCCTGAGTAAGATACATGCAAAATGCACGCCAGGGTATTAAGCAGTGTGTTGTCACCAGGTCCACTTACATGGCGTTTGGTGGGTATGATATCTGAGAGACTCTTCTTTTTGGACCTGTGTTTACAATGATATTGTTATAGCGGTTAGTTAAGGCCGTGATGGGCCTTTATGGACCTACAGTGCACACGGTATAACAATTTCTTGTGTAGTGTACTGATTGATTGCTGAATTTGTTATTATTAATTTGGTATTATGCTATTGGTGTGCCCTATAATATGACACTTCATCATATAAACATATAAAGATACATCTCCAGGTATAGAAAAATCTATGTGTACTGTAGTCATAATGTCACCACTGCACAATGTCAATAAAAATCGGGGCATCATCTGTGTGGCAGCATTGGACCCAGGGAGTATGTGTGTACCATGTTTGCTATTTTCTACTTCTCTTTTGCTGCTGCCTCAAATGATATACAGTAGGTTGTGTGTTCAAATCCTGGGGAGACCAGATCTTAAGAACAAATAAATAAATCTTTCTTGATTTGAATTTAAGTATGTAGAGAGCAGAGAGACAACAGCCAAGACATTTAAGGAGGTAGAAAAGCTACAGAGCAATGACGTCAACATGAGAGAAAACATTGCACAAAGCGAGTGGAAGTAAGGACAAAGCCCTGACTTCAAAAAACAGCAGGACAGTGGCCCCAATCAAGACAGTCCCCCTGGATCCAGGATGGGTCCCATATAGGACACAATTGATGCCCTGGTAAGTGAAGTAGAGAGAAAGGAGAGCACATATCCTTTGGATACCGAACTGGGATTGCAGGAAAGTATAGCTGTGGGGTTTGTAGGAAAAGTGAAGGTGGCGCTGACGAACGTGTGGACGAGTTCTGGAAGTGTTAGTGGAAGAAAACTGGACTTGCTATGCCAGGTCACAGGTACTGCATGCAAAATTGAAATGTGTGCTATAAG
The DNA here is from genome assembly GCF_051348905.1 of Ranitomeya variabilis. Classification (NCBI taxonomy): domain Eukaryota; kingdom Metazoa; phylum Chordata; class Amphibia; order Anura; family Dendrobatidae; genus Ranitomeya; species Ranitomeya variabilis. The sequence goes on from NC_135232.1 coordinate 582,196,093, forward strand.
AAATGAGCATCCAACATATGGAGTGGGGAGATTGAGCTTACCAACAAGACTATAGTGGTATTCACAATGTATACATCACACGGAGGCGCCCAGGCCCAGGCATAGCATTTAGCAGGGAAAGAAAAGAAATCCTCCAGAGATGACACAAGTTGTGGATTTAAAACTTGACATTTATTTCTGCATTTAAAATGGCTGTGCCTCCATCATGTGAGCAAACCTTCGCGCTTCAGCTACAAAGCCTCAATCGTGGATCAAATATTGCTGAAAATACCATCATTAAAAAGTGTAGGTTGAAAATCACATCTGGTCAGCAGCCAATGAGTACAGATTATGCCGCACCTGATGACAAACACATCCTCATATGAGAGGTAACACCGTGAGCACTATTGTAGAAGGTGCAAGGTAGGTTCCCAAACCGTATAGTAATAAATATGAAAACCTGGCACTCAACTTAATGCTGTGAGAAATCATTTAAATTCATTTCCAAACTGTAGTACAGAAAACGTTTCGGTCACCTGGACCGTCGTCAGTTACTAGAGAAAACAGTAAATAAATAAAAATCAAAAGAATACAACAGGAAAATAATAAGAAAATAAAGCAACCAAAGTATATACTGTACATTCAAGGAACATGGTCATTTGTAGAATAATATGGCTACTAGGATAGTAAGGCAACGTGACACCCACACATTAGTCAGACTGTGATCTGACTTTACTACATCGGTGGAACACATACAGCACGTCATTGGAGCGCACCTCCATTTTGGCTAGGTCATATCCGCTCCCAGCACACAGCAGCACTCACCGGCTCCCGCCCACTTCCGGTCCAGGGCGTCTGCACGCCCCCCTTCATGCACATAACATGCAGCACTCGGACGGCGCACTTCAGACAAGCAGTGGACACCGCGTCTGCAGCGTTACAGCAGGGTAAGACTTTGTATCTATTTTTTTTTCACCACCCTGACCATTCCCGTCAGGTTAACAGTCTAACAATAGCTTTCCCTCACTACAGGCTGCGCCTATACCTGAGCATTCTAATCAGTGCCTTCCTTTAAAGGGGAGACAGACTTTCTCTTTCCACACCGGCACATTGCATCAAAGTCACGTTCCCTATTCCCTATTTTCTAACACACTCACCCTTGTCCATCTTTTCAGCATTAAGTATTACAGTTTGTTAAACAGAGCAAACACTTATCTCACCATCAATCACCATACGGTATGTACTTTCGCTGATTTCTCTTGATTCTCCATGTGACTGTCATGATGTGTCCATGTTTCTCCATACCATGATTCATCAATATAGTGCCATGATTTTTTGAATATACTTTATTTTTCATTGATTTATATATTATTTTCGTAATTTACAGTAACGGATGAAGGTCATGTGTTTATGACCGAAACGTTTTGCTATTACTGCATTGCTGTTACTGCACTTCCGCTTGGAATAAAAAAAAACACCTTTATAAAAGTTGAGTGCCAGGTTTTATTGTACTTATCACTAAGGTTTTTGTTGTGAATTAGACTTTTTGGCTCCCTCTTGTGGTTACTAGTGATATTACTCTGGGATTGTCTTTCCTCAGTTTGGCACCCACCTGGGTCGTTAGTCCAGGGGTGTTGCTATATAAACTTCCTGGATCCTTAGTCCAGTGCCTGGCATCGTTGTAATCAGATCCTTTCTGTTTGCTCCTGTCTGCTGGTCCTGGTTCGTGCAAAATTAAGCTAAGTCCTGCTTCTTTGTTTTTTTGGTTATTTGCTTTGCTCTTATTTTTGTCCAGCTTGTACTAAATGTGATTCCTGACTTTGCTGGAAGCTCTAGGGGGCTGGTGTTCTCCCCCCGGGCCGTTAGACGGTTCGGGGGTTCTTGAATATCCAGCGTGGATATTTTGATAGGGTTTTTGCTGACCATATAAGTCATCTTACTATATTCTGCTATTAGCTAGTGGGCCTCTCTTTGCTAAATACCTAGCTCATTCTTACGTTTGTCTTTTCCTCTTACCTCACCGTTATTATTTGTTGGGGGCTTGTATCCAACTTTTGGGGTCTTTTCTCTGGAGGCAAGAAAGGTCTTTCTTTTCCCTTCTAGGGTAAGTTAGTTCTCCGGCTGGCGCGAGACGTCTAGAACCAACGTAGGCACGTTCCCCGGCTGCTGCTATTTGTGGTGCTAGGATTAGATATATGGTCAGCTCAGTTACCACTGCCCTATGAGCTGGTTTTTTGTGTTTGCAGACTTAGTAATTATTTCTGAGACCCTCTGCCATTGGGGTCATAACAGTATGCCAGGCCAAAGTTGAATGTTTAATGCATTGCAGAAGTGGGATAATAAGAAAGGAAATTCTGAGTTTTTTTTTTTGTTTTTTTTTTCCTCTCTTCCTCCCCTTTACCTCTGAGTGGCTTGTGCTTGCTGCAGACATGAATGTCCAGACCTTGATTACAAGTGTAGACCAGCTTGCTGCTCGTGTGCAGGGCATACAAGATTTTGTTACCAGTAGTCCAATGTCTGAACCTAAAATACCTATTCCTGAACTGTTTTCTGGAGACCGATTTAAGTTTAGGAATTTCAGGAATAATTGTAAATTGTTTCTATCTCTGAGACCCCGTTCATCTGGAGATTCAGCTCAGCAAGTTAAAATTGTTATCTCTTTTTTACGGGGCGACCCTCAGGATTGGGCTTTCTCGCTAGCGCCAGGAGATCCGGCATTGGCAAATATTGATGCGTTTTTTCTGGCGCTCGGATTGCTTTATGAGGAACCCAATCTTGAAGTTCAGGCAGAAAAAGCCTTGCTGGCTATTTCTCAGGGCCAGGATGAAGCTGAAGTGTATTGCCAAAAATTTCGGAAATGGTCCGTGCTTACTCAGTGGAATGAGTGTGCTCTGGCCGCAAATTTCAGAAATGGCCTTTCTGAAGCCATTAAGAATGTGATGGTGGGTTTCCCCATTCCTACAAGTCTGAATGATTCCATGGCGCTGGCTATTCAAATTGACCGGCGTTTGCGGGAGCGCAAAACCGCTAATCCTCTGGTGGTGTTGTCTGAACAAACACCTGATTTAATGCAATGTGATAGAATTCAGACTAGAAATGAGCGGAAAAATCACAGACGTCAGAATGGGTTGTGTTTTTACTGTGGTGATTCTACACATGTTATATCAGCATGCGCTAAACGCCTAACAAGGGTTGTTAGTCCTGTCGCCATTGGTAATTTGCAACCTAAATTTATTTTGTCTGTGACTTTAATTTGCTCATTGTCTTCTTACCCTGTTATGGCGTTTGTGGATTCAGGTGCTGCCCTGAGTCTTATGGATCTGTCATTTGCCAAGCGCTGTGGTTTTGTTCTTGAACCGTTGGTAAATCCTATTCCTCTTAGAGGTATTGATGCTACGCCATTGGTGGAAAATAAACCGCAGTTTTGGACGCAGGTAACCATGTGCATGACTCCTGAACATCGGGAGGTGATTCGTTTTCTTGTTCTGCATAAAATGCATGATTTGGTCGTTTTGGGTCTGCCATGGTTACAGACCCACAATCCAGTCTTGGATTGGAAGGCAATGTCTGTGTCAAGTTGGGGCTGTCAGGGAATTCATGCTGATTCCCCGCCGGTGTCTATTGCTTCCTCTACTCCTTCGGAAGTTCCTGAGTATTTGTTTGATTATCAGGATGTATTCAGCGAGTCCAGGTCCAGTGCTCTGCCTCCTCATAGGGACTGTGAATGCGCCATAGATTTGATTCCAGGTAGTAAATTTCCTAAGGGAAGACTATTTAATCTGTCTGTACCTGAGCATGCCGCAATGCGTTCGTATATCAAGGAGTCTCTGGAGAAGGGGCATATCCGTCCATCCTCTTCCCCTCTTGGTGCGGGATTCTTTTTTGTGGCCAAGAAGGACGGATCTTTGAGACCTTGTATTGACTATCGGCTTCTGAATAAAATCACTGTTAAATTTCAGTATCCTTTGCCTCTGTTGTCGGACTTGTTTGCCCGGATTAAAGATGCCAAGTGGTTCACCAAGATAGATCTTCGTGGTGCGTACAACCTTGTGCGCATTAAGCAAGGAGATGAATGGAAGACAGCATTTAATACGCCCGAAGGTCATTTTGAGTACTTGGTGATGCCTTTTGGGCTCTCTAATGCTCCCTCAGTGTTTCAGTCCTTTATGCATGATATTTTCCGGAAGTATCTGGATAAATTTATGATTGTTTATCTGGATGATATTCTGGTTTTCTCTAAAGATTGGGACTCACATGTGGAGCAGGTCAGGATGGTGTTTCAGGTTTTGCGTGAGAATGCTTTGTTTGTTAAGGGCTCAAAGTGTCTCTTTGGAGTACAGAAGGTTCCCTTTTTGGGGTTTATTTTTTCCCCTTCTGCTGTGGAGATGGACCCAGTCAAGGTCCGAGCTATTCATGATTGGACTCAACCCACGTCAGTTAAGAGTCTTCAGAAGTTCTTGGGTTTTGCTAACTTCTACCGTCGTTTTATCGCTAATTTTTCTAGCGTTGTTAAAACTTTGACGGATATGACCAAGAAAGGTTCTGATGTTGCTAACTGGGCTACTGCAGCCGTGGAGGCGTTCCAAGAGTTGAAGCGCCGGTTTACTTCGGCGCCTGTTTTGTGCCAGCCTGATGTCTCACTTCCCTTTCAGGTCGAAGTGGATGCTTCTGAGATTGGGGCAGGGGCCGTTTTGTCGCAGAGAGGCCCTGGTTGCTCGGTAATGAGACCATGTGCTTTCTTCTCTAGGAAGTTTTCGCCTGCTGAGCGGAATTATGATGTTGGCAATCGGGAGTTGCTGGCCATGAAGTGGGCATTTGAGGAGTGGCGTCATTGGCTCGAGGGTGCTAAGCATCGTGTGGTGGTCTTGACTGATCACAAAAATTTGATGTATCTCGAGTCTGCTAAACGCCTGAATCCTAGACAGGCCCGCTGGTCATTGTTTTTCTCCCGTTTTGACTTTGTGGTCTCGTATTTACCAGGTTCAAAGAATGTGAAGGCTGATGCTCTTTCAAGGAGCTTTGTGCCTGACTCTCCTGGAGTCGCAGAACCAGTTGGTATTCTTAAAGAGGGAGTTATCTTGTCGGCCATTTCTCCTGATTTGCGACGTGTGTTGCAGAGATTTCAGGCTGGTAGACCTGACTCTTGTCCACCTGACAGACTGTTTGTTCCTGATAAGTGGACCAGCAGAGTCATTTCCGAGGTTCATTCCTCGGTGTTGACAGGGCATCCGGGAATTTTTGGCACCAGAGATCTGGTGGCTAGGTCCTTTTGGTGGCCTTCCTTGTCACGGGATGTGTGGTCATTTGTGCAGTCCTGTGGGACTTGTGCTCGAGCTAAACCTTGCTGTTCTCGTGCCAGCGGGTTGCTCTTGCCCTTGCCTGTCCCGAAGAGGCCTTGGACACACATTTCCATGGATTTCATTTCTGATCTCCCGGTGTCTCAGGGCATGTCTGTCATCTGGGTGGTATGTGATCGCTTTTCTAAAATGGTCCATTTGGTGCCTTTGCCTAAGCTGCCTTCCTCTTCCGATCTGGTTCCTGTGTTCTTTCAGAATGTGGTTCGTTTACACGGCATTCCTGAGAATATTGTGTCTGACAGAGGATCCCAGTTTGTTTCCAGGTTCTGGCGATCCTTTTGTGCTAGGATGGGCATTGATTTGTCGTTTTCGTCTGCCTTTCATCCTCAGACTAATGGACAAACGGAGCGAACTAATCAGACTCTGGAGGCTTATTTGAGGTGTTTTGTTTCTGCAGATCAGGATGATTGGGTGACCTTCTTGCCGTTGGCTGAGTTTGCCCTTAATAATCGGGCTAGTTCCGCTACTTTGGTTTCGCCATTTTTCTGCAACTCTGGTTTCCATACTCGTTTTTCCTCGGGACATGTGGAGCCTTCTGACTGTCCTGGGGTAGATTCTGTGGTGGATAGGTTGCAGCAGATCTGGAATCATGTGGTGGACAACTTAAAGTTGTCACAGGAGAAGGCTCAGCATTTTGCCAACCGCCGCCGCGGTGTGGGTCCCCGACTTCGTGTTAGGGATTTGGTATGGCTGTCTTCTCGATTTGTTCCTATGAAGGTCTCCTCTCCTAAATTTAAGCCTCGCTTCATCGGTCCTTACAAGATATTAGAAATCCTTAATCCTGTGTCCTTTCGCTTGGATCTTCCGGTGTCGTTTGCCATTCACAACGTGTTCCATAGGTCTTTGTTGCGGCGGTACGTTGTACCTGTGGTTCCTTCTGTTGAGCCTCCTGCTCCGGTGTTGGTTGAGGGCGAGTTGGAGTACGTGGTGGAGAAGATCTTGGATTCTCGTCTCTCCAGACGGAGGCTTCAGTATCTGGTCAAGTGGAAGGGCTATGGTCAGGAGGATAATTCCTGGGTGGTTGCTTCTGATGTGCATGCGGCCGATTTAGTTCGTGCCTTTCACGCTGCTCATCCTGATCGCCCTGGTGGTCTTGGTGAGGGTTCGGTGACCCCTCCTTAAGGGGGGGGTACTGTTGTGAATTAGACTTTTTGGCTCCCTCTTGTGGTTACTAGTGATATTACTCTGGGATTGTCTTTCCTCAGTTTGGCACCCACCTGGGTCGTTAGTCCAGGGGTGTTGCTATATAAACTTCCTGGATCCTTAGTCCAGTGCCTGGCATCGTTGTAATCAGATCCTTTCTGTTTGCTCCTGTCTGCTGGTCCTGGTTCGTGCAAAATTAAGCTAAGTCCTGCTTCTTTGTTTTTTTGGTTATTTGCTTTGCTCTTATTTTTGTCCAGCTTGTAATAAAAGTGATTCCTGACTTTGCTGGAAGCTCTAGGGGGCTGGTGTTCTCCCCCCGGGCCGTTAGACGGTTCGGGGGTTCTTGAATATCCAGCGTGGATATTTTGATAGGGTTTTTGCTGACCATATAAGTCATCTTACTATATTCTGCTATTAGCTAGTGGGCCTCTCTTTGCTAAATACCTAGCTCATTCTTACGTTTGTCTTTTCCTCTTACCTCACCGTTATTATTTGTTGGGGGCTTGTATCCAACTTTTGGGGTCTTTTCTCTGGAGGCAAGAAAGGTCTTTCTTTTCCCTTCTAGGGTAAGTTAGTTCTCCGGCTGGCGCGAGACGTCTAGAACCAACGTAGGCACGTTCCCCGGCTGCTGCTATTTGTGGTGCTAGGATTAGATATATGGTCAGCTCAGTTACCACTGCCCTATGAGCTGGTTTTTTGTGTTTGCAGACTTAGTAATTATTTCTGAGACCCTCTGCCATTGGGGTCATAACAGTTTTTGAACCTACCTGGGCACCATTATTGTTGTGTATCCGCTTTTTGGGCTCCCCTGGTGGTTGCTGGTGGTACTGGTGACTTGTTTGCACTTTGCTTCTTCTGTTCACCTGCTTCCATCAGTGTTTGGGAGTTTCCTATTTAGCCTTGCTCTCCAGTCATTTCCTTGCCGGTCATCATTGTAACCAGAGCCTTCGGTTGCATGTTCCTGCTACTAGTCTGCTGATCAGCTAAGTGGACTTTGTCCTTTTGTTTTGTACCTTTTGTCCAGTTTGCAGTTTTTGTAATTCTCTGTAGCTGGAAGCTCTTGCGGGCTGAAATTGCCACTCCTGTGTCATGAGTTGACACAGGAGTCTTAAAGTATGTTCAGGATGGTTTTTGAAAGGGTTTTCAGTTGACCGTGAAGTCCTCTTTTGTATCCTTCTGCTATCTAGTAAGTGGACCTCTCTTTGCTAAATCTACTTTCATACTGTGTATGTCTTTTCCTCTTAATTCACCGTTATTACATGTGGGGGGCTGCTATCATCTTTTGGGGTATTTCCCTAGAGGTAAGCCAGGTCTGTTTCTTCCTCTACCAGGCGTAGTTAGTCCTCCGGCTGGCGCGTGGCATATAGGAAGCCGTAGGTATGCTCCCTGGCTACTGTTAGTTGTGTGGTAGATTTAGCTCACGGTCAACTCGAGTTTCCATCACCCGAGAGCTCGTTCGTTACTTATGTGTTTTTTACGTTCCCTTGCCATTGGGAACCATGACAGTATGACTGGCCCACAAGGTGTTAATTGTTTGGGCTGAAGCAGGAGAAAAAGAAGTGTTGAAGGGAGATTTTTTTTTTTTTTCTTTCCCTCAGAGTTTTGCTGCCTAGCCCTTAATTGCTGTCTAGCTGCTTCTTACCTCCTCTTAACCCTTGAATGGCTCTGACCTTAGCTGTTTAACATGGATGTCCAGAGTTTGGCTGCAGGTTTAAATAATCTTGTTACGAAGGTTCAAAATTTACAAGATTTTGTTATACATGCTCCTATTTCTGAACCTAAAATCCCTACACCAGAAGTGTTTTCCGGAGATAGATCTCGGTTTTTGAATTTCAAATATAATTGTAAATTATTCCTTTCTCTCAGACCTCACTCCTCAGGAGATCCTGTCCAGCAGGTTAAGATTGTAATCTCTTTGCTGCGAGGTGACCCTCAAAATTGGGCATTTTCATTGGCACCAGGGGATCCTGCGTTGCTCAATGTGGATGCGTTTTTCCTGGCTTTAGGGTTGCTTTATGAGGAACCTAATTTGGAGATTCAAGCTGAAAAAGCTTTGATAGCCCTATCTCAAGGGCAAGATGAAGCGGAGATATACTGCCAAAAATTTCGTAGGTGGTCTGTGCTTACTCAGTGGAATGAGTGCGCCTTAGCGGCAAATTTCAGAGAGGGCCTTTCTGATGCCGTTAAAGATGTTATGGTCGGGTTCCCTGCACCTACAGGTCTGAATGAGTCCATGACAATGGCAATTCAGATTGATCGGCGTTTGCGGGAGCGCAAACCCGTGCACCATTTGGCGGTATCTTCTGAAGAGACGCCAGAGAAAATGCAATGTGACAGAGTTATGTCCAGAAGCGAGCGGCAGAATTATAGGCGTAAAAATGGGTTATGCTTCTATTGTGGTGATTCTGCTCATGTTATATCGGCATGCTCTAAGCGTACTAGGAAGGTTGACAAGTCCATTTCAATTGGCACTTTACAGTCCAAATTTATTTTGTCTGTAACCTTGATTTGTTCATTATCAGTTATTACCGTGGATGCCTATGTGGACTCAGGCGCCGCTCTGAGTCTTATGGACTGGTCCTTTGCCAGGCGCTGTGGGTTTGATTTAGAGCCTCTGGAAGTCCCTATACCTCTGAAGGGTATTGATTCTACACCTTTGGCTTGTAATAAACCACAGTTCTGGACGCAAGTGACTATGCGTATGACTCCAGACCATCAGGAGGTGATTCGCTTCCTTGTGTTGTACAATTTACATGATGTTTTGGTGCTTGGATTACCATGGTTACAGTCTCATAACCCAGTCCTTGACTGGAAGGCTATGTCTGTGTTAAGCTGGGGATGTCGGGGGGCTCATGGGGACACTCCTATGGTGTCCATTTCATCATCTATTCCATCTGAGATTACGGCATTTTTGTCTGATTATCGTGATATTTTTGAAGAGCCTAAGATTGGTTCACTCCCTCCTCACAGAGATTGTGACTGCGCCATAGATCTGATTCCTGGCAGTAAATTTCCAAAGGGTCGTTTGTTTAACCTATCTGTACCTGAACATGCTGCTATGCACGAGTATATTAAGGAGTCCCTGGAAAAGGGACATATTCGTCCTTCTTCATCACCTTTAGGAGCCGTTTTTTTCTTTGTCTCTAAAAAGGATGGCTCTCTGAGGCCTTGTATTGATTATCGTCTCCTGAATAAAATTACAGTCAAATATCAGTATCCGTTGCCTTTGCTGACTGATTTGTTTGCTCGCATAAGGGGGGCTAAGTGGTTCTCTAAGATTGATCTTCGTGGGGCGTATAATTTGGTGCGAATTAAGCAGGGGGATGAGTGGAAGACCGCATTTAATACGCCTGAGGGCCATTTTGAGTATTTGGTAATGCCTTTCGGCCTTTCTAATGCACCTTCTGTCTTTCAGTCCTTAATGCATGATATTTTCCGGGAATATTTGGATAAATTTATGATTGTGTACTTGGATGATATTTTGATTTTTTCTGATGACTGGGAGTCTCATGTTCAGCAGGTCAGGAGGGTTTTTCAGGTTTTGCGGGAGAGTTCTTTGTGTGTAAAGGGTTCAAAGTGTGTTTTTGGGGTTCAAAAAATTTCATTTTTGGGGTATATTTTTTCCCCTTCTTCTATTGAGATGGACCCTGTCAAGGTTCGGGCTATTTACGACTGGACGCAGCCTACTTCTCTGAAGAGTCTCCAGAAATTCTTGGGCTTTGCTAATTTTTATCGTCGATTTATAGCTGGTTTTTCTGGCGTTGCTAAACCTCTGACGGATTTGACTAAAAAGGGTGCTGATGTTGCCAATTGGTCCCCTGCTGCCGTGGAGGCCTTTCGGGAGCTTAAGCGCCGCTTTTTGTCTGCCCCTGTGTTGCGCCAGCCTGATGTTTCTCTTCCCTTTCAAGTTGAGGTCGATGCTTCCGAGATCGGAGCGGGGGCGGTTTTGTCGCAGAAAAGTTCCGACTGCTCAGTGATGAGACCTTGTGCGTTCCTTTCGCGAAAATTTTCGGCCGCCGAGCGAAACTATGATGTTGGTAATCGGGAGCTTTTGGCCATGAAGTGGGCATTTGAGGAGTGGCGTCATTGGCTTGAGGGTGCCAGACATCAGGTGGTAGTTTTGACTGATCACAAGAATTTAATTTATTTGGAGTCTGCCAGGCGCCTGAATCCTAGACAGGCACGTTGGTCGTTGTTCTTTTCCCGGTTTAATTTTGTGGTCTCGTACTTACCAGGTTCTAGGAATGTGAAGGCAGATGCTCTTTCTAGGAGTTTTGAGCCTGACTCTCCTGGGAATTCTGAACCTGCTGGTGTCCTTAAGGATGGAGTGGTTTTGTCTGCTGTCTCTCCAGATTTGCGACGTGCTTTGCAAGAATTTCAGGCGGATAGACCTGATCGTTGTCCGTCTGGTAGACTGTTTGTTCCTGACGAGTGGACCACTAGAGTCATCTCGGAAGTTCATTCTTCTACTCTGGCAGGTCATCCGGGAATTTGTGGCACCAGAGATTTGGTGGCTAGATCCTTCTGGTGGCCTTCCCTGTCTCGAGATGTGCGTGTTTTTGTGCAGTCTTGCGATGTGTGTGCTCGGGCCAAGCCTTGTTGTTCTAGGGCTAGTGGGTTGTTGTTGCCCTTGCCTATTCCGAAGAGGCCTTGGACGCACATCTCTATGGACTTTATCTCGGATCTCCCTGTTTCTCAGAAGATGTCTGTCATCTGGGTGGTGTGTGACCGTTTTTCTAAAATGGTTCATTTGGTGCCATTGCCTAAGTTGCCTTCCTCATCTGAGTTGGTCCCTCTGTTTTTTCAAAATGTGGTTCGCTTGCATGGTATTCCGGAAAACATCGTTTCTGACAGGGGTACCCAGTTCGTGTCTAGATTTTGGCGGGCAGTCTGTGCCAGGTTGGGCATTGATTTGTCCTTTTCGTCTGCATTCCATCCTCAGACCAATGGCCAGACGGAGCGAACTAATCAAACTTTGGAGACTTATTTGAGGTGTTTTGTGTCTGCGGATCAGGATGATTGGGTTGCCTTTCTGTCGTTGGCGGAGTTTGCTCTTAATAATCGGGCTAGTTCTGCCACTTTGGTTTCTCCTTTCTTTTGCAATTCAGGGTTTCATCCGCGTTTTTCATCTGGTCAGGTTGAATCTTCGGATTGTCCTGGAGTGGATGCGGTGGTGGATCGGTTGCATCGGATTTGGGGACAAGTGGTGGATAATTTGGAATTGTCCCAGGAGAGGACTCAGCAGTTTGCTAACCGTCGTCGTCGTGTTGGTCCCCACCTTCGCTTTGGGGACTTGGTGTGGTTGTCTTCCCGTTTTGTCCCTATGAGAGTTTCTTCTCCCAAATTTAAGCCTCGGTTCATCGGTCCTTATAGGATTTTGGAGATTCTTAACCCTGTTTCCTTTCGTTTGGACCTCCCGGCATCTTTCGCTATCCATAATGTGTTCCATCGGTCGTTGTTGCGGAGATATGAGGTACCGGTGGTTCCTTCTACTGAACCTCCTGCTCCTGTGCTGGTGGAGGGTGAATTGGAGTACGTCGTGGAGAAGATCTTGGACTCCCGTATTTCCAGACGGAGACTTCAATATCTGGTTAAATGGAAAGGCTATGGTCAGGAAGATAATTCTTGGGTAACTGCCTCTGATGTTCATGCCTCGGATTTGGTTCGTGCCTTTCATAGGGCTCATCCAGATCGCCCTGGCGGTTCTTGTGAGGGTTCGGTGCCCCCTCCTTAAGGGGAGGGTACTGTTGTGTATCCGCTTTTTGGGCTCCCCTGGTGGTTGCTGGTGGTACTGGTGACTTGTTTGCACTTTGCTTCTTCTGTTCACCTGCTTCCATCAGTGTTTGGGAGTTTCCTATTTAGCCTTGCTCTCCAGTCATTTCCTTGCCGGTCATCATTGTAACCAGAGCCTTCGGTTGCATGTTCCTGCTACTAGTCTGCTGATCAGCTAAGTGGACTTTGTCCTTTTGTTTTGTACCTTTTGTCCAGTTTGCAGTTTTTGTAATTCTCTGTAGCTGGAAGCTCTTGCGGGCTGAAATTGCCACTCCTGTGTCATGAGTTGACACAGGAGTCTTAAAGTAATTTCAGGATGGTTTTTGAAAGGGTTTTCAGTTGACCGTGAAGTCCTCTTTTGTATCCTTCTGCTATCTAGTAAGTGGACCTCTCTTTGCTAAATCTACTTTCATACTGTGTATGTCTTTTCCTCTTAATTCACCGTTATTACATGTGGGGGGCTGCTATCATCTTTTGGGGTATTTCCCTAGAGGTAAGCCAGGTCTGTTTCTTCCTCTACCAGGCGTAGTTAGTCCTCCGGCTGGCGCGTGGCATATAGGAAGCCGTAGGTATGCTCCCTGGCTACTGTTAGTTGTGTGGTAGATTTAGCTCACGGTCAACTCGAGTTTCCATCACCCGAGAGCTCGTTCGTTACTTATGTGTTTTTTACGTTCCCTTGCCATTGGGAACCATGACACATTATATAGAGCTGTGCACACGCTTTATGTTGATACTGAGCTTTCACAAGAGAGTCTTTTAGATTGGTTGCCCGTCTAAAACATGGTTGTGAAGAAACCAGATGGTATCTTAATTTCCCAGACAACCATGTTTTTGCAAAACCAAAAGAACTAGCTTTTGATCTGTATATTGGCTTGTGAATTTAAGTGTTTATGTCTGGTGGGTCAAGAAGACAGACTTGCCAACTGATATACTATCTAACATACTGTGTAAGTCTGTAATAGTGACTGTACATAGAGTGTGTTAAGCTTTGTTTATTGATGTGTGCTGATATGCTAATAGTGCTACCTTGATCCCATCACCATTGTTTACCTTATCTTGATGTTGGACTGAAGGACCCTGGGTAATTCTAAAAATATCTTACATGCCTTGGGTATAAAAAGACTCAGAGATCACATCCTGGAAGACTGAAGTAACACAGAGCTATCAGCCAGACATTCTGCAAACCTACCAACATACAAGAGAAAGGACTGCAGCCAATTCATCATGGCACCATCACAAGGGACACTGATCTATGATTCTATAGGAAACAACCCAGGGGTTTTTGGCTCCGGTTGGAAGGACACAGATCTGATCCAGTGACCATCTCTGAACCATGGATATGTTTGGAGAAAGCCAGGGTTGGGACCCGCTGGTCGCCTGGTTCCATGGAGATGGTCAGATAAGCCAGGTGGTGACTCTCGTGTCAACTGGCTTTGGACCTTGTATGGACTCTATGGACAGTTCTTGGTCATCTCCCTATGCTTGTCATTACCCCTTCTCTGTGCATGCATCCACAGATGGAGTAGCGACCCTGGGAGCTCTGACATCATGTCAACTGGCTTTGGACCGTGTATGGACTCTATGGACAGTTCTTGGTCATCTCCCTATGCTTGTCATTACCCCTTCTCTGTGCGTGCATCCACATATGGGGTAGCGACCCTGGGAGCTCTGACATCATGTCAACTGGCTTTGGAACTTGTATGGACTCTATGGACAGTTCTTGGTCATCTCCCTATGCTTGTCGTTACCCCTTCTCTGTGCGTGCATCCACAGATGGAGTAGCGACCCTGGGAGCTCTGACATAACATCTACCATTATCTCAGCGAGTCAGCGGAAGGGTGAGGCCCTGTAATGTGCACCATCTTGGGGTAATTGGTGGGATTGTTCTGTTTGCTATTGTGTGTTGTGGTTCAATAAAGTATTGCCACACTGTTTTACCTTAACCCTGCGTTGTCTGTGTAGTGTATTGCCCACTGGGAGATAGAGCGGGCGTTCAGTGGTATGAGCCGTGGTCCATGCAGTCTTGCTAAAGACAGCTGGGCCAGTGGAGATGAGAACACCCACTGACCCCGTTTCTCCACAATGGTAAAAAAAAGTTTGACTGAATTCAGGAATGTCGGGATGAGCAGTGGCCAATAGATGCCAATGTTTACTGATGGCTTTGTGTAGGATGTAGGAAAAGGGGTGGAAGGAATGGACAAAGGGGATACGATTTTCTAACCTATGATGGGTGGGGCCAGTGTTATCCTGGTTTCGTTGAGTACGAAGGAGGGATATCCCCTTTCAGTGAATTTGGAGAACATTTCATTTAGGCGTTGTTCACGAAGATCACTATCTGTAACGATTCGTGAAACCCTTTGAAACTGAGATTTGGGGATGGACCGTTTTATAGAAGAGGGGTGAAGGCTCTTGTAATGTAGGAGACTGTTTAGATCGATGATTTTTATAAAGAGGTCCGTTGACAAATTACCCTCTGAGTCCTTGGTGATCATTGTGTCTAGAAAGTTGATTCTATGATGATCCTGAGACATGGTGAATTTGATGCTTTGCCATGAGGAATTGAGTAGGTCAAAAAAATTAAGAAAGGACTCCAACAAGCCACCCCATATGCAAAATATTTCATCAATGTAACGTTTCAAAAGGAAAACATTATTCAAATATAATGACTATTGTAAATGACACTTTCTTCATAATCAGCCATGTAACAGCATACGGGGGCGCTATGTTGGAGCCCATCGCGGTGTAACAGATCTGGAAGTAAAAATTGTAATAAAAAATGAAGTAGTTAGTTATAAGAACTAATGTAAGGAGAGTTCTTCACACAGGTTGATTTGATCTGTGTCCATGCCCAAGGAGGTGAGTAGTTGATGTACTGATTTTGTGCCCTCAGAATGTGGAATGGACGCGTACAGGTCTTTCACATCTAAAGGTACCGTCACATTAAGCGACGCTGCAGCGATATAGACAACGATGCCGATCGCTGCAGCGTCGCTGTTTCGTCGTTGTGTGGTCGCTGGAGAGCTGTCACACAGACAGCTCTCCAGCGACCAACGATGCCGGTCCCCGGGTAACCAGGGTAAACATCAGGTTACTAAGCGCAGGGCCGCGCTTAGTAACCCGATGTTTACCCTGGTTACCAGTGCTAATGTAAAAAAAACAAACACTACATACTTACATTCCGGTGTCTGTCCCCCGGCGCTGTGCTTTCCTGCACTGACTGTGAGCGCCGACCAGAAAGCACAGCGGTGACGTCACTGCTGTAATCTGCTTTACGGCTGGCCGGCGCTGACAGTGCAGGAAAGCACAGCGCCAGGGGACAGACACCGGAGTGTAAGTATGTAGTGTTTGTTTTTTTTTACATTTACACTGGTAACCAGGGTAAACATCGGGTTACTAAGCGCGGCCCTGCGCTTAGTAACCCGATGTTTACCCTGTTTACCAGTGAAGACATCGCTGAATCGGCGTCACACACATTGATTCAGCGATGTCTGCGGGAGTCCAGCGACGAAATAAAGTTCTGGACTTTCTGCTCCGACCAACGATGGCACAGCAGGATCCTGATCACTGCTGCGTGTCAAACTCAACGATATCGCTAGCCAGGACACTGCAACGTCACAGATCGCTAGCGATATCGTTCAGTGTGAAGGTACCTTTAGGATACCAGGAGTGCATCCCTAGGAACATTACCCAGTTCCTTAATAACCCTAAGGAAAGTCCCAATGTCCAGGAGAAAAGATTTAGCTGTCTGGATGAGTGGGGTTAGGATTTTTTCAAGGTAAATAGAGATTGAAGATAAGATTGCCTCAGTAGAGGCTACAATAGGCCTACCAAGGGGGTGCTCAAGATCTATGTGAATTTTTGGTAACGTGTAGAATACAGGAATGACCGGGTTATTATTAGTGAGAAACTCACAGGTTTTGGTGTCAAGAACACCCAGACCAGAATATCTGTGTAGAATGTCGGAAATTTTGTTACGTATATTATAGGTGAGGGGTTTTTTTGTAATTTGACGTAGACTGTAGTGTCGTTTAGTTGTCTATAGATCTCAGACATTTAGTCCGACTTATTCATGACGACTATTGCCCCACCTTTATCTGCCGGCTTGATGATACGACCGCTGTCTTCCTGTAATGTTTTTAAAGCCTGATGTTCCGCTACTGAAAGGTTTGGGGGATAAAATAATTTACCCTTATCAATATAGTTTTATAGGGAATGGAACGAGTTTTGTATGAAATCAATAAAGGTCTCAACTGCGTGAGACCCATGTGGTGGTCGAAAATTACTCTTATTCCGCAGACCTAAACTGTAGGATGATAGAAGTTTAGAATTGTCATCAATGGTTAATTGTGCAGGTTCTATTGCAGGAGACTTAGAAAAATGTACTTTGAGTCTTAACAAGCTATCAAAACTTTGTAGGTCCATCTCCATGTCAAAAGTTCTGCATCTATAGGTAGGGCAAAAAGTGAGTCCATTTTGTAAGACACTGTATTCAGAGATACCGAGAGTCCTGGAAGAGATATTTATTACCAAGGGGCTGGTACCTGAGATCTGTTGACTCTCATCTGGTCCGGGTTTCTTTTTGTGTCCATTCCCCCGTCGTGTCCTTTTCTTCTGGGAAATCGTCATTTCTGACCTAAAAAACGTGCGGAGCCTGAAGGAAGGGGTCTTTGTCCTGTTCGGCGTCAGATGTAGAGTAGTCTGTGGATGACCGGTAACCAGATCTGGAGGAAATACGTCACGTAGAGGAGTTGTCATGCCATTTATAAACCTGATTGGATTCGTAGTCTTCTGCGTCTCTGGTGAACTTGCTATATTTTCTGCTTTCAGTATCTCTCCTATGTTGGTCTACGTGGCTGCTGATCTGAGCTTTCAGAGTGCTGAGTTCTTCGGTGGCTCCTGTAGTCGCCAACTGAGATTCAATATTTTTGAAACTATCAGAGCTGGTCTCTATGGCCGTTTGAAGATGCTCTACAGTTAGGGTCATTAGGGTCATCAACTATGAGCACACTCCTTTTGCCCTCTTAGCACCTAAATACTGGGCCATTTTTGTCATGTGGTTTTCCATGCTTATATAAACCATATCTACTATATAATTGTCTAAGGGGTACTTCCGTCTGTCTGTCTGTATGTCGCAGATATTCATTGGTCGTGGCCAGCCAGTGGGCGGAGACAAAAGGGCAGGGGAGGCCAGGAAGTATTCAGAGTGAGTCCCCGCCCACTCCGTACAGGCCCGGCCAGAAGCGCTGCAAAGGGGGCGGAGTCACCATGAGGAGGGAGAAGCCGGCTGGGACCATGGGCGCTGTTGGGCCTAACACGGCCAAAAGCTGGGGACTAAATTAGCGGCCATGGGGCACGGCCAACCAGTGGGCGGAGACAAAAGGGCAGGGGAGGCCAGGAAGTATGCAGAGCGAGTCCCCCCCACTCCGTACAAGCCCAGCCAGAAGAGCTGTAAAGGGGCAGAGTCGGCGTGAGGAAGGCGGAGCCGGCCGGGACCATGGGCGCTGTTGGGCCTACCGCGGCCAAAAGCCGGGGACTAAATTAGCGGCCGCGGTCAGTGATGATGGCCGCGGTCATTGATGATGGCTGCGACAGCAGGAAGCAGCACAGCACAAGGGGCAGTGACAGCTGCGGAAGGAAGGTGAGTATATACTACATGGGCTGTGCAATATACTCCGTGGCCTGTGCAATATACTTCGTGGCTGGGCAATATACTACGTGGCTAGGCGATATACTCCATGGCTGGGCAATATACTATGTGGCTGGGCAATATACTACGTGGCTGGGCAATATACTACGAGGACATGCATATTCTAGAATACCCGATGCGTTAGAATCGGGCCACCATCTAGTTATTCTATAAATGACCATGTTCCTTGAATGCATGTACTTTGGTTGCTTTATTTTCTTATTATTTTCCTGTTGCATTCTTTTGTTCTTATATTATTTATATGTTTGTTTTCTGTAATAACTGACAAAGGTCCAGGTGACTGAAACGTTTTCTGTACTTCAGTGTGGAAATAAATTAAAATGATTTCTCACAGCATTAAGTTGAGTGCCAGGTTTTCATATTTAAACACATCCTCATAAGCATACTAGATTAAAGTACTGAAGCAACATATAATACATTACAGGTACTGGAGAACGATATCCTGTCTTACGGTCAAACCTACACTGTGTTCCAAATTATTATGCAAATTGGATTTAAGTGCCATAAAGATTTAATTGTTTTGTTTTTCAAATAAACTCGTGGATGGTATTTTGTCTCAGGGCTCAATGGATCACTGAAATCAATCTTAAACACATGTGATAATTGGTTTTCCAGGTGATTCTAAATAAAGGAAAACTACTTAAAAATGATGTTCCACATTATTAAGCAGGTCACAGTTTTCAAGTAACATGGGAAAGAAAAAGGATCTCTCTGCTGCTGAAAAGCATCAAATAGTGCAATGCCTTGGTGAAGGGATGAAAACATTAGAAATTTTCCAAAAACATAAGCGTGATCATCGTACTGTTAAGAGATTTGTGGCTGTATCTGAGCACAAATGTGTTTGTGCTGATAAAGGCATAACGAGAAAGATTTCTGCCCGGCAAGTACATCGGATTAAGAGAGCAGCTGCTAAAAAGCCATTACAAAGCAGCAAACAGATATTTGAAGCTGCTGGTGCCTCTGGAGTCCCTCGAACCTCAAGGTGTAGACTCCTTCAAAGGCTTGCTGTGGTGCATAAACCTACTATTCGGCCACCCTTAAACAGTGTTCACAAGCAGAAATGGTTGTATTGGGCCCACACATACATGAAGACTAATTTCCAAACAGTCTTGTTTACTGATAAGTGTTGAGCAACCCTGGATGGTCCAGATGGATGGAGTAGTGGATGGTTGGTGGATGGCCACCATGTCCCAACAAGGCTGCAACGTCAGCGAGGAGGTGGAGGAGTCATGTTTTGGGCCAGAATCATGGGAAACAGCTGGTAAGGCCCTTTAAGGTTCCTGAAGGTGTGAAAATGACCTCTGCAAAGTATATAGAGTTTCTGACTGACAACTTTCTTCTATGGTATAAAAAGCAGAAACGTGCCTTCAGGAGCAAAATCATCTTCATGCTGACAATGCCCCATCTCATGCTGCAAAGAATACCTCTGAGTCATTGGCTACTATGGGCATAAAAGGAGATAAGCTCATGGTGTGGCCACCATCTTCCCCTGATCTCAACCCTATAGAGAACCTTTAGAGGATCATCAAGCAAAAGATCTATGAGGGTGGGAGGCAGTTCACATCCAAACAGCAGCTCTTGGAGGCTATTCCAACTTCATGCAAAGAAATACAAGCAGAAACTCTCCAAAAACTCACAAGTTCAATGGATGCAAGAATTGTGAAGGTGACATCAAAGAAGGGTCCTATGTTAACATGTAACTTGGCCTGTTGGGATGTTTTGGCGTTAAATAGCTTTTTTGTTCAGTGAATGTGACCTCCTAATGCTGCAAATTCCACAAACGAGCATTTTCAGTTCTTTAAAACATATCAAATGTTTAGAAATTCTACTGTGCAAAATAATTTGGAACAGTGCATTTTGAGTTTTTATTCATTTTGGAGATTATACTGTTATCATTGGGAGGTTTCTTCAATAAAATTCGATGTATAATCTAACGGGTGATGACTTTTATTAGACTGACTGTCATTTGCACCGACCATTTAGGAAAATCTGATAAAAATTGAATTTGCATAATAATTTGGAACATAGTGTAAAAGTGTTCTTGAATTCAGTCTGAAAATCCAGAAGGTGTCTCTGTTGAGAATTTTCTTTTTCCACATATATATACCGTAATATCTTGCAGAGGGGCTGTGTGGCTGTGTGTGTGTGTGTGTGTGTGTGTGTGTGTACAGCTCTGGCAAACATAAGAGACCACTGCAAAATGGTCAGTTTGCCTGATTTTTCTCTTTATAGTTATACTTTTGAGTAAAATGTAAATTGTTCATTTATTCTATAAACTTCTGACAATATGTCTCCGAATTTCCAAGCAATAAATTTTTTTTTTTTTTTCTGAAAAGGAGAAATGGTCAAAATAAAAAAAAAACAGTGCTTTCAGACCTCTAATAATGCAAAGAAAAAACAAGGTCATAATAATTTAGAAACAACAATACTAATGTTTTAACTCAGGAAGAGTTCAGAAATCAATATTTTGTGGAATAACCATGATTTTTAATCACAGCTTTCATGTGTCTTGGCATGCTTGCCACCAGTCTTTCACACTGCTCCTGGCGCAAAGATGTAAGCAGTTTTTCTTTGTTTAATGGCTTGTTACTATCCATCATCCTCTTGATTACCTTCCAGAGGTTTTCAATGGGGTTCAGGTCTGGAGATTGGGCTGCCAATGACAGGGTTTGATGTGGTGGTCTCTTAATTTTTTGCTAGACCTGTGTATACACACACTGCCCCTCTGCACAATATATACACACACTGCCCCTTTGCAAAATATGTATACATATAAACACACACACGTACACACACTGCCTCTCTGCAAAATATATACAAATACACACACAGATATGTGGCACCCCAGGAATTCGGGTACCACAGTAGTGCTGCCTTCCTCTCGGGGAGGGTAGTGCTATGCTTGGAGACAAGTGAGATTCCCTTTGGTAGGTTATCACACACAACACCTTCTAAATCCTGGCCAGGAGGGGGAGCTCAAAACCCTGTTTTAGGGCAGCTTCCCTGGATAAAGATCCTGGTTTGGAGGAGGAGCTAGTTTAGTCTGGTGCAGACAGTCTGTGAGCAAGGACAGACAGGATAGGAGCAGAGGAGAGATTCAGGGCTCAAGGAGGCTGACAATAGGCCTCCGAGGAGTCGGTGCGCAGAGACCGGGTCCCGGGGCCCAAGGCTAGAGTGGAACTACAGGACACTCAGCAGAACCGAAGGGCATAAGACCATACAGACATTGCCCAAATTACGCCTGTGGCACAGCAGTATCCTGGAGCCTGGAGTCACTGTGTAGAGACCCCAGAAAGTACGGCTCAAGCTGCCTTCCATACAGGTACCTGTCCCAGAACAGGAGAAAGAACTGAAAGAATTAGGACCTTGTTTGGTACACTTCAGGCAGCAAGGGACTTTAGCAAGCGCAGAGCTGGAGGTTCCTAACCTGACTTGCCAAGGGGATTCCGCTTGTTTCCGGGCTGCCTGGACTCCTAATGTACCTGTTGCCGGTACCCTGGACTGTGGCCTCAAAACTACAGTAAACCAGGTAAAGACTCTACAACTTGTGTCCTTTACTCATTGACCGGCAAACACCATCATCACCATACACTCTAGAACCCCTGGGGACCCTGCTTCACCTGTGGGAAGCGGCACCATCATTGCTGCAACAACATCCCCCAGAGGACCCCTTTAAAGCAGCATCGGTCCCCCTATTGACCGAACACCACAGGTGGCGTCATGACAGACTTATTCACAATTCCCCTTTAAAGACTGTTCCCTTTTACAGTGAGTCCCAGGGCCACGGACCGGGTTGCAGCCACCGTGACATCCCCTTTAATAGCTGAACGGACCCGGTGCCGAGTACCCCGCTGCCCTGGTGGGTGACTCATCTTTTTGGCGTCACAAACAGGATATCATACCCTGGCATCTCCAGGTACTGTGTGCAAAACATTGGCAGGAATAGTTGTCGATACCCCCACCTCCCGTATTCTCCTCTTGGCGCCCCAGTCCAAATACACCTTGGCAATGGACAGTGCTGGTTCGACGCCTCCAATCCTAGAGACGGAGAGGGTTTTTCCGGGTACCAAATCCCACCTCAGGCCATACAAGGGTCATTTCACCATCGGTGTTCCGCAGTCCCATGACCGCTGTTCAGCTGATGAAGCAGGTTGGTAATTGTCAAGGGACATACCACCACCCCCTCCCACACGCAAAACAGTGAACGGTTTCTGGGACAGGGACGTGGCCTTATGGCCTTGAAGTGTCCTAGTGTTGGTTGCAATGATGACATCCACCCCTGACTTGGAGAGGGGAGCAGAGGGGTGCACCTCCTACATACTAGGGGCTGGGGAAACAGGTACAGGATTGGTTTTACCCCCTCTCCAGGTGCTGATAGTGGCCTCAGGTGTCCTATTGTTGGCGTATTGTAGCAGGGGCCCCCTTTGGTTTCCGGTCACGGATGAACTGCTGGAGGTCCTCAGGGCAGTTCCATAGGAATTGTTCTGTGAAAACAGTTCCTGAATCTCCTGGTGGGTGGTGAGCTCCAGACCCTTGGTCTAGTGCTCAGCAGCTCTCATAAGGGCCCCCATCTGGTTGGCCCAGGTGTCTTTTGGGCCCCTCTGTAGGCTTTGGAACTTCCTGCAGTAAGACTCAGGGTGAGATTGAACTGCTGGACCAGGGCCCGTTTGATGCTGTCACAGTCTTGCGCCTCCCCAGCAGGTAAGTCCAGGGACATACCCCTCAAACGGGGGGGTCAGGTAATTGGCCCATTGATCCAGGTGTTGTTGGCAGGTCCGCTCAATGGCCAGCAGAAGTGAGTCCAGGTCTCCTTCCTTTTTCTAACAAGGGGAAGTCATCAGAGCAGACTTTGGAAGACTTGGTTTCCTGAGGAGCTGAGGTGTCCGATGGGGACCGGTGCTGAACCATCTCCAATTGGTGCTTACACTCCGCAGCTTCACAGCATTCTGTTGCCTCCCACTCTGCCTGGCACTCTGCAGCTTCACAGCCTTCTGTTGCCGCCCACTCAGCCTGGTGCTCTGCAGCTTCATGCTCCGCTCGGTGCTCTTCAGCTTCACGGCGTTCTGTGGCCCTCCGATCTGCCTTGTGCTCTGCAGTTTCATGGCGTTCTGTAGCCTCCCACTCTGCCTAGCATTCCCACACTGC
This sequence comes from Ranitomeya variabilis, assembly GCF_051348905.1. Classification (NCBI taxonomy): domain Eukaryota; kingdom Metazoa; phylum Chordata; class Amphibia; order Anura; family Dendrobatidae; genus Ranitomeya; species Ranitomeya variabilis. The sequence continues at coordinate 582,219,196 of NC_135232.1, forward strand.
CAGGAGTTTGTTACAGGTGGCCTAGTCCTGAGCATTGAGACTGGCCATAGTCGCTTGCAGGAGGGCATGCAATCCTGTTTGGCTGGGGTGCGCAGGTGAGGGGCAGCTCAATGTAGGACTGAGCACGGGTGGCAGGCTCCTTGGGGAACCTTGGCTGGACTCCCATAGCCTTGAACAACACAATCGTCCACCTCCTCCTCATCGACCATAGCATTGGCCATTTCCTGGTTTCTGTACCTGGTGCCACTGGCCAGCTTTGCACCCTTTGGTTACTGACACAGAGCTGCGACCTGTATACCCACACGCCATATTCTATTTGCACTCTGACAGTCTAGTGCTGGGCTGATCTTAAGACCCCATCAACAAAATCTACCCCTGGTAGTCTTTAGTATCTGGGAGTAGGGGTCCCACACACACTATTATCTTGATCCCACAGCTGTGCCACCACTTGTTAGGAAAACACACGAGAGGAGAGCCGGGGGATACGGATATCCCCCTGCTGTCACCAATCGGTGATGGATCTTACACTGTCTTGGTTCTTTGGTGCCCCTTGTCCTTAGGTCAGTCAGGGAATGGCACCTAAGATAAATAGTCGCCGGGGAGGCTGCCCGGTCACGTACTGGTTATCGGGGCACTCTGCAGCGAGGGCGGTATATATATCACCAGTCTCAGGCCAGCGATATATATATATATATATATCTCCGATTCATCACTGCCAGAATCCCCCAATAACAACAGAACTGTATGCTGCCACCAGTTACTCGTTAGAAATAAGCCCGGTCCATTGACAAGCTAATATAGGGTCAAAAACCCAGCCCAGGCAGCATATAAGTACTAGCCAGACTCACGGACATGGGAAATCGGGTTTCGAGATAAAAGAACAGCCCAAAATTAATTGATATTTTAATTGCTAAAAGGTGGACTAGATAATACACATATATACAGAGTAATATACAGATATTACAGCCAGAATTACAGATAAAAGTAGGGTACAGGTTAGGGATAGCAGTTAGCTGTATGTGTCACGTTACTGTTTCTTATAACCTGTGGATGGAGGGAAGCTCTCGTATCCACAGACACATTCTTAGTTTCTGGTTCGTCTCCACACGTGATGTGACGCGGCTTCCATAGCAGAACAATGACAAAGGCTAAAGGTGTGTAGCTAGCTTTTAACCCCTAGCTTGCACCCTCCAATTTTTGCCACTGACCCACGGGTTTGGACTGAATTCTCCTCCCTTGACCTCCTAGATAAAATAATTCCCAATATCTAGGATGGGTCATAACTTCCAAGGGGGGTGTCCAAATGGGACGACTGACTTCTCAACAGGTTCATTGGGGTTGGATCGATACGGAGAGTCCAAACTTGGGTCGGCTAAGTGCTTCCGAAGAGCCAGTCTCTATAGCTCGGTATCTGGGACAGCTAGATAAATATGAGATGCAGGGGTGTGTGTGGAGGGCTCCCAGGGTTCTGGTGGTATATTGGACTTAAACCTGAGATGCACGGTACTTTTATAATTCATCTCTAGATGTCAGTTACGATCGGTCTAGAGCTTCCTTTGATGTTGGCCACCTTGCACAAAAGACAACAGGGGGTCCTAGTTCTGCTCCTCCTTGCCTTCATTAACACGTGGCCTCTAATTCTCTGGAAAAATGGCGAAGTTCTGTTCTTTTGGGGATTTGTGAACTTATCCCAAGGGTGGGAGACACTTCAGGAATGGGAAAAGAGATCTCTGGATAATCTATCAGGCCTGAATTAATAAATCCGAAATGGAGTTTCCCTCATCCCTCACAGCTGTCTCCAGTGAACCCTGAGCCAGGGAAGGCCGTGTGCTATAACAGTACAAATCTGGTGGCAGCCTTACTCCTGGGCAACCTCACACAGGTGCCTTGCATGGCCCGCATCCTCAACCTGATAGTTCAGCAATTCCTCCGCCACTGTCCTAGCCTTGATGCACTGATTCGGAAACCACTGTCGATGTGTGCTCACTTCCACCATTCCACTTAAGTTGGTATAGATATCTTTAGGACTACAGGTTAACTGGTTGATATGCAATGTGACGACACTGTGGAATTAAACTCTGCACATGTTGCAATGACAGTGGCAGCAGAACTGAGACCTGGTGCAGTATGACATTTTGCATAGCCTGGCACAATGCGGACATGGTATATACGGACATGGTGCAATTCACACTTTTGAAGTGGACAAAGATGAAGGACCTCTTCACCCTTCTGCGCATTTTCAAAATGGCTAATAAGATGGTTAGCGCTGATGATGCTGACATCAGCATCACTATTCCGGTCATCTACATGCTTGAGCACACTTTGAATAGTCTGTGGGAGGAGGTGATGGTCTCAGGGTAAGAGGAGAAAGTAGAGGTGGATGCGGAAGGGTTAAGAATATCTCTGAATTTCAGTCTGTCATCTCACAGGCGGTTGCCATGAGAGGAATAAATGGAGAAGGACGAGGAGGAAGAGGTGATGGACACACAACAGTTAGGAGATAAAGAGGATAAAGAGGGGGGCTGTAGGAACGCAGTTAAAGAAAGCCCCCCATGACTGCGTTGCCAAGGGAACGCAGGGGAGCAATTTTTAAATAATAATGCGGGGAGAGGGGATTGGTTTAAGGGATGGGGAGGAGCAAGGGGGGTGGTCTAGAGTTATTGGGTCGGGTTATGGGAAAAGTGCGGGAAAGGGGGCCATTACCTTTGGATATCCGACCTGAGAAGACGTGCACGATGTCCTCCGTCGACGAAATCCTTGGGCAGCTGAGGGAGATGGCGAGGTCGCGGCGTGGAGGCTGGCTGGAGGACCAGCTGGCGTCATTACTGGGCAGTCCGGGTGCCCAAGGGAACAGATCCAGGAGGACCCGACCCCGGAGCGCTTGTCACCAAAAATTGGAGGGCGCGGCAACCGCCGGCCACGGAGCCCCTCCCGGGACCCTGCGGAGCGTGCGGGCCAGCGGTCACCTACCCCCCCGGCCTGTCCTCCGGCAGGAATCCACAGGCCGGCGCTGCTGGCGCTGGACGACGGCCGGGAGCAGTGGCGGCGCAGGCCCAGAGAGACGCGCAGGCCGCATCGGAAGTGCCAGGTGGAGTTCCGGGTCAAGGCTCCAACATGGCGGCGGGGAGTAGGAGCGGTACCCGGCGAGCAGCGGCGGTGTCTGCGGCGCCGGCGACGTCACCGGCGACGAGGAGCAGAGCGCAGGGAGCGGCGGTGGAGCAAGTGAGGAGCAGTGGAGCAGCGGCGGGTACCTCGGGGTTTGAATCACCCCGAGGGCCCAGCAGGGGTGGCGCGGCAAGAGGCAGAGTGACGGGCAGGCGTACCTCAACCCCACAGCCTGGCCCAGCACGGTGGGGGCGATCGTTGGCAGCGGCTGGGGCTCGTGGCAGAGCCCAGCAGGAAGACAGGTCTGGAGTCGGGCTGGCGGCGGCCAGGTCCAGGTCACCCAGAAGAGAGTTCCAGTTCGCCTGCTCCGGTCCCCCCTGGTGACGAGGAGGCCAGGGGCGCGGGCCTGGAGCAACACAGCGGCGCAGAGGATTCCGGTTCCAGGAGCGACCCGCGGGAGTTCGGTGATCGCACGGCTGGCAGGGACACAGCACCTGCGCAGCTTAGTGAGTATGAGAATAATTCTGTTGTGGGGTGGGCTAGTGGTGCTCGGGCTCGGGATAGTTGGTATGGGGGGGTCGATTTGGCAGGGAGTGGGGGTCCCAGCACCGGGGGGGTCCCGGGGGTCAGGGAGCTTTTGGCGGGCATGTCCCAGATTTTGAGGAGATTGGATGGGGAGGGACGGGATAGTGTGCGGTCATCTCCGTTAAGTGCTTGGTTGCCGGCTTCTGGTACTGGTTCGGGAGTGGTAGTCGGGTCCGGTAGGGCTAGTGGGGTAGAGCAGGCCTCGACGGGAGGGGTGTTGATGTCGGTACAGACTGACAAGGATAAAGGGGACAGGATTAAGTTGGATGATAGAGCTAAGGGGGAGGTGTATGTGTGTTTCGAAGGGCCGTTAGGGGCTCATTTAAAGAAAGAGGTTAAGGAAAAAATATGGAAAGATGAATACGTAGAGATTTTCTCCTTGCTGCCCCTGGAGAAGTTTAATCTGGACAAGGGTAAGAAGGAGGATAGCAAAAAGGAGGAGGAGGAGAAGAGGCGTTGGCGGTTGATACCGCAGACGTTTGTGAATTGGCAGCAGGCGTTTTTCATTTTGGCCGGTGTTATAGGGGAAAAGTTTCCGGAGAATTGTGCAGGTTTGTTCTGCTATGTCGATGCGATAGGGGAAGCATACAGGGCGTACGAGGGTCAGGCGTGGTTACGCTATGACGAGCAGTTTCGGCAAAGGAAGGCGGTTAGACCTGAGATAAAATGGGAGCAGAAGGACATAGGTTTGTGGTTGAAGGTGATGGCTCCGACGCGGTTTGGGCAGTCCTTTCATGGGGGCGGAGGGAGTAGCGGTCAGCAGTCAGGCCAAGGAAGTGGGGGACAGGGGTCACAAGGGGCTAAGGACAAAACGGGGACGTGTTGGCAGTTTAACGACGGCCAATGCAAATACAGCAGTACATGCAAGTTCAAGCATGTCTGTTCCCACTGTGGAGGGGCCTCACATGGAGTGGCCAAGTGTTTCAAAAAAGCAAGGGGCAAACCAGCAGTGGGAGGCGGTCATGGGGGTGACGCCGGTGAAGGTTCTAAAGATGGCCCCTTATCTAAGTAGGTATCCGGATAGAGAAAAGGCTAGGTTGTTGTGGGATGGTTTTTCGGAGGGTTTTAGGATTCCTCATCCGGCTCATGCTATCCCCTTTTCTAAAAAGAATTTGAGGTCGGCTAACCTTCAGGCAGATGTGGTTACGGCAAAATTGGCGAAGGAGGTTGAGTTAGGGCGCATGGCGGGGCCGTTTAGCGATTTACCTGTGGAGGGGGTGGTCGTTTCGCCTTTGGGGGTTGTCCCTAAAAAAGAGCCTAATAAGTTTCGCCTTATTCAACATCTGTCGTATCCAAAGGGCCAGTCAGTTAATGACGGGATAGCGGAGGAACTTTGCTCTGTGGTTTATACCTCCTTTGATGCTGCGGTGCAATGGGTGCGTAGGTATGGCACAGGTGCACTGATGGCTAAGACAGATGTTGAATCGGCTTTCCGTCTACTCCCGGTTCACCCCGATAGTATCCCGTTGTTAGGATGTTTTTGGAATGGGGGGTTCTATTTGGATAGGTGTTTGCCTATGGGTTGTTCGATTTCCTGCTCGCTGTTTGAAGCTTTTAGCACTTTTTTGGAGTGGGTGGTTCCGGATGTTTCTCAGGTTCCGTCTGTTATTCATTACTTAGACGATTTTTTGTTTGTTGGCCCCCCGGATTCTTTGTTGTGCGGTAATCTGTTGGCTACGATGGAGTGGGTGGCAGGACAGTTTGGTGTGCCCTTAGCGCGCGATAAAACGGAGGGACCTGTCACGGTGTTGAGTTTTTTAGGCATTCTCATAGACTCGGAGAAGATGGAGTGTCGCTTGCCGGAGGAGAAGCTGTTGGCTTTACGGCAAGAGGTGATGAGATGCGAGAAGTTGCGTAAGGTTACGTTGAAAGAGCTACAGTCGTTGTTGGGGCGGTTGAACTTTGCGTGTCGCATTATGCCTATGGGCAGGATATTTTGTAGGAGATTGTCGAGGGCTACGGCTGGAGTGCGTTCAGGGCATCATTTTGTATGCTTGAACAAAGAGCACAGGGAGTATTTGGTGGTTTGGAGGTGTTTTTTGGACAGTTATAATGGTAAGTCCCTGATCCAACAGGAGGATTTGAACGATTTTGATTGTGAAATTTTTACGGATGCGGCTGGTAGTGTCGGATATGGGGCTTATTGTGCTGGAAAGTGGAGTGTTGGGGGATGGCCTGAGTGGTGGCGCAAAGCGGGTTTTACAAAATATTTGGCGTTGTTGGAGCTGTTTCCAATTGTGGTTTCGGTGTTCATTTGGGGCAGTATTTTTAAGGATAGGCGGATACGTTTTCATTGCGACAATTCGAGTGTGGTGTCGGTGATCAATAGTCTGTCTTCATCATCTCCTCCGGTAATCAAATTGGTTCGGGAGTTAGTTTTGCGGTGCCTGGAGTTGAATACATGGATTTCGGCTGTTCATGTTCCCGGTGTTCAAAATTCTATAGCCGATGCTCTGTCTCGTTTACAGTGGGAACGTTTCCGGGAGTTGGCTCCAGAAGCGGAAGATGCAGGAACGACATGCCCTTTTCATTTGTGGCAGATTGTTGCAGACGAGGAGGTCGGCTGATACAGTCTTCAGTGTCTGGAAGGACGTGGTCAGGTTATGAGGCGTCATGGCATTTGTGGGAAGGGTGGTTGGAGCAATTGGGTTCAGTTGAATCAGATGGTGACAGGGTAATGGCGATTTTGCTTTTGATTGGATCGGCGGAGGAATGGGGTTGGTCTGTGTCGAAATTGAATAAATTTATAGCTGGCGTTGCTTTTGGTTTTAAGCTTCAGGGTTCCGTCGATGTCACTAAGGATTTCTTGATTCGGCAGGCATTAAAAGGTTTTAGGAAGGGTTTTTCAACTTGCGATACTCGACGGCCCATATCCTTCGGGATGTTGGAGCGTCTGGGGGTAGCATTGGGGGAAGTTTGTAGTTCTGGCTACGAGGCGGCTCTGTTTCGATTGGCATTTTCGTTGGCCTTTTTCGGGGCATTGAGAATTGGGGAGCTGGTTTCCCCTAGCAGGTTTACAGCCGGGGGTTTGTTGGCTGAGGATATTGAATTTTGGTCAGGTGGGGTTGCCTTTTGGATTCGGCGGTCGAAGACCGATCAATTTGGAAAAGGAAGACGTGTGGTTTTGGGAAAAGTGATTGGGGGGGCGATGTGCCCTCATCGGTGTTTGGAAGATTATTGGGGATTGGATCCAGTTAGGTCTGGCCCACTTTTGCGGCACCGTCAGGGTGAATTTTTATCACGGTTCCAGTTTACGGCAGTATTGAGACAAGCGTTGACGATTTTAGGCCTGGATCCCTTGTCATTTGGGACACATTCATTTCGAATTGGGGCAGCATCTGAGGCTGCTGGTTTGGGGCTGGGACCGGAGGTTATTCGTCGTATTGGCAGGTGGTCGTCGAATCGCTATTTATCTTATGTGCGTAATTGATTTTGTGGGGGTATTAATTATCGTTGTATTTTGCAGGTCGGACACCACTTCTGGCGTGGATTTTCGGACATTCTTTTGTGCATTGGGGGGCGATTCGTGCCGATGTTAGACAAGATGGTAGGCAATTGGGATTTCAAAGGGAGGCGGTGGTGGTCCGATGGTTGGGTTTTCGGGGCATGTCGTGGCGTGGGTTTTTGACCGAGTTTTCCAGATCGGTTAGTTTGGATCGTTCCCCGGATGTTGTAGTGGTACATTTGGGTGGTAACGATTTGGGGTCTAAGCCGGTGAGAGAATTAATTAGGGATATACGGTATGATTTTTTACGATTGTGGGTATCTTTCCCAGGGATGGTTACGGTGTGGTCCGATATAGTGCCCAGAAAAACGTGGAGGGCAGTACGCTCTATGAAGGGTATCAATAGAGCCCGGGTTAAGCTAAACAGGGCTGTGGCGAGTTTTGTTTCTCGTAACGGGGGGGTGGCGGTTCGCCACTTGGAGTTGGAACCTGGTGTTGGAAATTACTGGAGGAGCGATGGCGTTCATTTAAATGATATTGGCTTGGATTTGTGGATGTTGTCAATTCAAGAAGGGGTGGAGAGGGCCATGGTGGTGGTGGGGCACTCGCGAGCCTGAGGGTTCAGTTCTGCTCGTGGTTGGCGGGGGGCGGGGTTCTTGGAGTTGGTTTCATGGGGCTGATCTGGCTTTGGTTTACTGGCTCTGTACGGGGATTTTACCTCGGGAGCTTTGGGGTTGGTTTGCCCGGTAAACGGGTTACATGGTGCCCTCGAGCTGGTGGTTACGGCTGAGGGTAAAAAAGGGTTTTTCATGTTGGTTTTGGGCTTTTGCCTATTAGGTGCCAGATTTATTAGCTCCAAGAACCCTCCCCTCAAGTTTTTTATACAAATGTATAAATGGTTGTTTATGTTTGTTATTAATAAAATGGCCGCTGTGGCCAAATTATCCAAAAGAAATGGTTGTCGTGTTTTAATTCAGGGGTAGTAATAGTTCTGGGGTATAAGGTTCAAAGGGGTAAGAGAGGCCTGGTATCTCGGAGGTCCCATCTTGGAATACGCAGTCATGATTCCCTCTCTGTTGTCTGTGCTTGCCAGGAGGGGATGGAGGAAGCAAGATTGAGTGCTATCCCACGACAAACACACTATGGACTTGGACCTAATCAAAGAGACTGACCCATGAGTGCCTTCTTGCAGAACTATCTGCAACATGATTGTTGCCCGTATTGTTAGGATTTGAAATAGTGCTGACAACTGGGTTACCAGTCTGTTCAATCCACGGTACAAAAGAAAATTTTGCCAGTTGCTTCCCCCCCAGAAAGGGACCAGCGAATGCTGGAGTATCAAAACATGCTTGAATATAATCTTGCCAGTGGTTTTCCCCAACACAGCAGTGAGGCACACAGTGTGCATTACAGTGAAAGACATCTGAGTCGCCCACCAGGGCAGCGGGGTACTCGGCACCGGGTCCAGTCGCTATGAAAGGGGATGTCATGGTGGCTGCGACCCAGTCCGTGGCCCTGGGACTCAATTAAAGGGGTATGGTCTTTAAAGGGAATTGTGATAAAGTCTGTCGTGACGTCACCAGTGGAGTTCGGTAAATAGGGGGACCAACGCTGCTTTAAAGGGGTCCTCTGGGGGATGTTGCTGCAGCAATGATGGTGATGCTTCCCACAGGTGAAGCAGGGTCCCCAGGGCTCCCAAGGTGAATGGCGATGATGGTGTATGCCGGTCAATGAGTAAAGGACACAGCGTTGCAGTCTTTACCTGGTTTACTGAAGATGTAACAGGCCCCAGTCCAGGGTACCGGCAACAGGTATATTAGGTGTCCAGGCAGCCCGGAAACAAGTGAAATCCCCTTGGCAAATCAGGTTGGGAGCCTTCCACTTTGCACTCGCTATAAGTCCCTTGCTGCCTGAAGTGTCCTAACAAGGTCCTGGTTCTTTCCACTGTCCTGGGACAGGTACCTGTATGGTAGGCAGCTTGAGCCGTTCCTTCTGGGGTCTCTGCATGGTGACTCCAGGCTCCAGAATGCTGCTGTACCACAGGCTTAATTTGGGCAATATACGTGTAGTTCTGTGCTCTCCGGTACTGCTATGGGGCTTGCAGCTCCCCACAGCCTCGGGCTCCCGGTACCCTTTCTCTGCACTCTGGCTCCTTGGAGGCCCACTCGCAGCCTTCTTGAGCTCTCAAATATCTCCTCTGCTCCTTTCCTGTCTCTATTAGATGTCTGCTCTCTCTGGTCTCTCTGGACCAACTGACTGCACCAGACTGACCTGACTCCTCCTCCATACCAGGATCTTTATTCAGGGAAGCTACCCTAAAACCGGGTTTTGAGCTCCCCCTCCTGGCCAGGATTCAGAAGGCCATGTTTCCAGGCATAGCACTACCCTCCCTGAGAGGAAGGCAGCACTACTGTGGTACATAAACTCCTGGGGTGCCACACATCCAACCCCGGAAACGTTGAGTCGAATGCAAAAACATTAGCAGCCTTGCAGCGCTGGAGTCCTGGGTTCCCACCCCATCAAGGACAGCATCTACAAAGAGTTTGTATGTTATCCCTGTGATTGCAAGGCTTTCATTCGAGTACTCATTTTTCTTCCAACACTCCAAAGATATACTCATAGGAAATTTAGATTGTGAGACCCAATGAGGACTGTGCCAGTAATGTCTGTAAATGTCTGTAAAGTGATGTGGAATTATAAAAAAATAGAATAAATAGAAATTGATGCCTCTTTTTAGTGGTATCTGCCCATAATTTTTGGAAATGTTTAGTCTCCAAGTTCGTTCTCCTACACATGTCACTCATCCACCAGTTACTGATCAAACTTTAAGCAAGAAATACTGTTCCAAGCCCTGTCCAATGTAGAAAACTTGGCACTCAGGTAAATGTTGAAAGCAGATAAACTTATTGTGTGCCGGCAATCCAAAAATAAAGATGATTCAGTCCTACAATGACCATCATCAGTCAGACAGATTGCAGTGTGCACAGGGTTACAGGCAGAAATGAACGCTAAGGATCAGCAGCACATGCCACACACTGCTGCAGCATGTGCTGATGATTCTGTGTGTTCTTTTCTGCCTGTAACCCTGTGCACACTGCAATCTGTCTGAGTGATGAAGGTCACTCTAGGACTGAAAAGTCTTTTTTATTTTTGGATTGTCTGCACACAATAAAATTATCTGCTTACAACATTTACCTGAGTGCCAAGTTTTCTACAAGATTTACTTGGGATAGGATCCTACTTGGACACTGTGAGGAACTGAGGGGGATCATATGCAGGGGTGATATGTATCCCCCCAGGATGCAGATGGAGTCCTTTTAGACCCACTGGAGTGCCTTGTGGTCATATCAGGACACCTGTGAGTCACATGTCAAAAGAAAACTAAGTGTGGACCTGGTCAAGCTCTTTGGTCAAGGCAATGTTCAGGAAAACCCGTTAAGGGCTTTTATTTTTGGACTGAACTACAGGATGGTAGTGGGGCAGTTCACTCACTCCAAGCCAGGTCTTACAAGTGGCCCATGGGATTCCAGTTAAAAACCCTGCAGTAAGGGGTTTGGGTGTGTCAGTGTTTGTTTGCAAGTGGCAGAGCAGGTAGCTCTGCATTGTTCAGCTTGTGTGAGGTAACACAGAGCCAAAAGCAGCGAACACCTGGCACCCCGCAGTGTGATACGATGGTGCAGTCGCCATCGGCAACCGGTCTCGAATACGGACTGTTGTGACGCCCCAGCTGTGATCCAGAAGATACCGTGTGCCGTTAATTTTGTGAGTTATTTTGGACAGTAAAAGACTTTTGCTTTGAACTTTCCTGTGGTCCCTGCCTATCTGTCACATTGCACCAACTCCGCTGCACTATAGGCACCATCCACAGGAGTGCCGTAATTACCAATTTTGATCAATGCTTAAATGTGGCATGGTTTCAGGACCACGCTATTAGCACAAAGAATTTATATTGTGAAATGTGGACTCCTGGCTGGAGCACAACATCAGCCAAAAATAAAAGATGAAATGTGGCCTGCATTATGTAGCATGCTAGTAACAGAAAAAAAATAGATTTTTTACTATGGACACAGCAGGATCTCAGTACAAAAGAATGACATCCTCAGATGTGGCCAAGTTTTTGGAGCACGGTAGTAACAGAACAAATTAATATTTTATCATGTGTACCCCTGTATGGAGAACAATATCTGCACCAAAGAATAAAAAGATCAAATATAGCCTGTTTTAGGTAGCATGATAGTGAGAAAATCAATTTCGATTTCATCATGTGTACCTGTAATAATTATAGGGGATAACTCAGGAGACTCTTTGCGTGGAACAAGACAACTACAGGACACAGTTTTATAAGTGGTAAAGTCTATATTATCACACAGTGATTCAAACAGGTACAGCGAGAAACTCAAGTCCACAACACTTGGTGCAAATACCAAATGCAGCTTAGCAGTCTATAGGAAACTTCAGAGGAAAATGCAATCACGCAGAAAGTCTATGAAGCACAATTATTCTTGAGGATACTTGACACGAATAAGTCCTTGCTTAGTCCACAACACTAATATAAATAACACTAGATATGCTTATAAGGCAGTTCAAATAATATCTTAGCTCAATCAGGGAGGTCTGGGTAATAGTCTCAGGTTCTTGCAAAGCAGAAACAGCTTACATGTCCAGCAAATGCAGATGGAAGCAAACACGTGCAGCAGATGAAGGAGGATTACTGGAACTGGTGTATGCAGCAGGAACTCAGAGCAGAGTAGCAGGATAACCCCACAGGTACACAGGAGCAGGTATATAGCCAAGGAGTCACCAGAGGTCAGGAGCTGGATGCAAGGCAGAATACTCTAGCACAGACTGAAGGCTGGGGTGGAGTTTTATAGCAGGAAGACACAGTGCACATGAGACCAAAGACGCCATCTTGGAAAAGGGCAGTAATGCACAAAAAGGTAATAAAAAATGTTCAGAGTCCTGACAGTACCCCTGTATGGAGAACAATATCAGCACCCAAAAATTTCAAACTGACATCTAGCCGGCTGTATGACATTTGTAACAGAAGAAAGCATTGTTTTACTTTTGATGAGGCCTGTATGCAATACAATATATGCTCAAAACAATTTCAAACTGAGATCTCCCCTACTGTATCAAGTTAGTAACAGAAGAAAGTATTTTTTTAGTGTGGATGAGGCCTGTAAAACATAGACTATATGCTCCAAACAATTTCACACTGAGATCTCCCCTACAATGTATCACATTAGTAACACAAAAACATAGCTTTTTTGAATAGCTTTTTTTTACTCTGCAACAGCTCTGCACAAAGATGAATTTCACTGGCACTAAATGACAGGGTGAGATATGGTGCGCTCAATCACGTTAGCAACTGAAAAAAAAAGTTTTTGTTACTGTGCAACAGTTCCGCACATAGATGAATTTCACCACCACTAAACAACAAGGTGAGATATGGCATGCTGTACCATGTAACAGAAAAAAAAGTTTTTTTTACTCTGCAACAGCTCTGCACAAAGATGAATTTCACCACCACTAAATGACAAGTTGGGATATAGCGGGCTGTATCATGTTTAGCCACAGAAAAAAATTGTTTTTTTACTCTGCTACAGCGCTACACACAGATTAAGTTCTGTGCCAATAGATCACAAGGTGACATATGCCTTGCTGATGCTGAATCACGTGTAGCAACTGAAAAAAAGTTATTTAAAAAGGTCTTCTCGTGCATGAGGCACAATAGAAGCAGTGCAGAACACACTTCTATGAAATGTGTCCTGCTGTCTTTGTCCGTGGACCTCAGTAATGGCACAAGAAAAAAAAAATCTGCTGGAAGGTCAATTTCACAGCCACACAGGACACTAGCTATCTAAACTATCTGACTTAGAAACAACCGCATAGCTAACTAGACAAAATCTATGAGCAGCCAGTCCGACTCCCAGCATCAGGAGCAGCCTCTCTGCGCTGTTACATTGTCAAAATGGGGTTAAAACAAGATGTCCGCTCTTTATATAGAGAGGGATATGTGATTTCAAAAGCCAATGACACAAGCCGTTGTGTCTGGACAATGTGGGTGGATTTTTCCAGGTATTATAAAATAGTGCTCATTTTCCTTTCACTTATTCAAATGTGCCATATTCGTGCCGAATTTATGTCTGACGATTGTTTTCTGAACAAATTCGCTTATCACTAGTCATTAATAAAGAGGTTAAAAGAATCGGTCCTAGCACAGATCCCTGCGGTCCCCACTGCTCCCAGTAAAGATCCCTGTGCTCCCCACTTTTCCCAGTACAGATCCCTGCCGTCCCCACTGCTTCCAGTACAGATCTCTGTGGTCCCCACTGTTCCCAGTAGAGATCCCTGCAGCCCACATTGCTTCCAGTACGGATCCCTGAGCTCCCCATTGCTCCCAGTACAGATCCATATGGTCCCTGCTGCTCCCAGTACAGATCCCTACGGTCCCCACTGCTGACTATATCCCATTTAGACAACATACCATTTACAACAACTTTTTGTTTCCTGTCATTTAGATAATTCCTTATCCATCTGCATATAGTTTCCCCCAGTCCTTGCTTCTGTAGCATCAGTATAAGTCTGTTATGTGGTCCAGGATCAATGCCTTTATAAAGTTCAGATAAATCACATCAGCTGCATTACCAGCATCCAGATTTGCACTCACCTCCTCATAGAAACCCAACAAGTGTCTCTACTCACCTCTTTGATGGAAATCCTTGCCCTTTATATTCAAATGCAACTCTCTTATGCAGGAGAGCTCTCCTCTTCCTCCTGAGACAGGTTTCAGTAAATTTAGTGCATGATTAAGCATTTTTTTCTTAACTACATCCCTGGACTGGCACACCAATTGTCAAGTGTTGCTTCCCCTTAATTGCTAGCTTTCCATCTAGCTTTCTTGCTTCTGCCATCAAATCCTTGCACTATTGAGTAGGGTTGAGCGACTTTTATTTTTATAGGATCGGGTCGGGTTTCACAAAACCCGACTTTCTCAAAAGTCGGGTCGAGTGAAATCGGCCGATCCTATAAAAAAGTCGGGGTTGGGGTCGGCCGAAACACGAAACCCAATGCAGTGCAATGGGATACTATGGTTCCCAGGGTCTGAGGGAGAGGAAACTCTCCTTCAGGCCCTGGGATCCATATTAATGTGTAAAATAAAGAATCAAAATAAAAAGTATTGATATACTCACCCTCGGACGCGCCCTGGTACTAACCGGCAGCCTTCCTTCCTAAGAATGAGCGCGTGAATGACCTGCGGTGACGTCGCGGCTTGTGATTGGTCGCGAGCGGTCACATGGGCGGTCACGCGACCCATCACAAGCCGCGACGTCATCTAAGGTCCTTCACGCGGAGGGTGAGTACCCTCCGAGGGTGAGTATATTCCTATTAGGTATATACTCACCCTCGGACGCGCCCTGCTTCTTTCCGTCAGCCTTCCTTCCTAAGAATGAGCGCGTGAAGGACCTTAGATGACGTCGCGGCTTGTGATTGGTCGCGTGACCGCCCATGTGACCGCTCGCGACCAATCACAAGCCGCGACGTCACAGCAGGTCATTCACGCGCTCATTCTTAGGAAGGAAGCCTGCCGGTTAGTACCAGGGCGCGTCCGAGGGTGAGTATATCAATATTTTTTATTTTGATTCTTTATTTAACACTTAAATATGGATTCCGATACCGATTCCCGATATCGCAAACATATCGGAACTCGGTATCGGAATTCCGATACCCAATTCAGAAGATCGACGACCTCATGGCCGACCCCACACAGGGGTCGGGTCGGGTTTCATGAAACCCGACTTTGCCAAAAGTCGGCGACTTCTGAAAATGGCCGACCCGTTTCGCTCAACCCTACTATTGAGTATAGAACAACACACTCCAACAATCTACACATCCCATGGCATCAGGTCATTCATGCTACTAATTACTAATGTCATGCAGCTGCTCAGTTTGCTAACTTTTTATGCTGTGAAACTATCACCTTAGACATCACTTGTACTACTCAGTGCACACTAGACCCATGTTAGACCCAGGGTATATCTCATATGAAGTGTGTTGATTGAAACACAAGTTTTTTCCTCCCCACATGCAGAACGTCACTGGATCCATTGTACAATTGTCATAGTATACATGTAAACACGTGGCACAGTATAAATCAATGCATCCTCATCTAGTTAGTAGTACAGTCCTTGATAGTTCAACAGATAGCACTAGGTCTTCACTCAGCAACAATCTGCGATATCTGTAACATGACATATTCTGTTAAAATGACACATAATTTAAAAAAATAGAATATTGAGATCTTTGATAAAAAAAAATTAAAAATTATGGAGGAATTAATATTTTCTCTACATGTTTAGCATAAAACCTTTTTTATTTACATGTTAAATTTAGAATATATATATATTAATTTTTCTACAATTTTTCTTCTATGCGCGTCTCAAATTTTGGTAATTTAGTCCACAGATAAGATCCTTAAGTCTAATTGGGTATGTAACAGGACTTTCAGCTTGGTTCGAACCTTGTGGTTTCCTCTTATTACTATCACTAATGATGCAATATAGCAAATATTCAGTATTGTTAAAGTGCCATAATACCATGTCCGATTAAGGCCATTTAGAACAAGTAATATCAAAGTAGAAAAATATAAAAAATTAATGATCATCAATAAAGTTATGGTTCTAACAGCATTAATATGAGGCTCTAGGGTGGGAGTTTTGGATCTGGCAGTAGAGACTTGTATCCTTTTCATATGTCGGTAAAGTGAAACAATGATAGGACACGATGAGATTAAAAGCATCAAAAAACACAATAAAGACATTGTAAAGTAACAACCAATTGAGACATTGATGGGGAAAAATAATGTTGTTGTCCCACTATCATACAATGACGTCAAAGTTGTGTTTTGAGATATATAATAATTAGTGGTGTAGTATGCCATTGGAAAGCTGCACAAAATAGATGCGAACATTGAAAGGAATAGGAGCCATGGGAAAATCTTGGGAAATGTTCTTTGTAAACCAACGTACCACCTTTTTTGGAGGTTCACAATCTTCAGGCAGAAGTAAAGGCTAAGCCAAGTGGAGAAGAAGAGGGTGCAGGACATACTGATGAGCTTAACCACTATAATAACAATCACGTCAAAAAAATACCCAAATATCTTGACATCCAGAAATAGAACAAAATCGTGCATGACTTGAAAACACCCATGTAGGAGACAACAAATGGTAAGACCACAAAAAAGTTGATCCTTTATGTCAAGACCATTTTTCTTTATCAAGTCATGAGTATAAACCAATAATATACCCAAGTGTCCCGGGACTACAAGAAGAAGAGAAGCCACATCTGCCACCATCATGACAATGTTCCCAAGACTCGGCATCATGACCAAGTTCTCCTCTGAAGTCTAGTCAAGTGATATCACTTCCTGGAACAGCTTTTTTACATTCCCAACATCACCTGGGTCATCATCATCATATTTGAATGACAGAAAGCACTATGGAAATTTATTTTCCTAGAAAGGTGAAATTTATACCTAGGTGGAAACTTGTTTAGATTTGCAAAAACTCTACAGAATGTTTTTAGTCCCATCTTCTTAAGGGGAATCTGTCATAAGGATCAACCCTCCTAAGTAGAGATGAGTAAATTTGCTCGGGCTCCCTCTTCTTCGGCAAGCTATAGGATAAGCTGCAGAGGAAACCCGGCATCCTGGATATATAAAGCTCTGGCAAAAATTAAGAGACCACTGCAAAATGTTCAGTTTGTCTGATTTTTCTTTTTATATGTATATTTTGAGCAAGACAAAGAAAAATGGTCAAAATAAAAAAAAAAAAAAGTGCTTTCAGACCTCAAATAATGCAAAGAAAGCAAGTTCATAATCATTTAGAAACAACAATAATAATGTTTTAACTCAGGAAGAGTTCAGAAATCAGTGTTTTATGGAATAACCATGATTTTTAATCAAAGCTTTCATGTGTCTTGGCATGCTTTCCACCAGTCTTTCACACTGCTTCTAAAAATGTAAGCAGTTCTTCTTTGTTTGATGGCTTGTGACTAGGGTTGAGCGAAACGGGTCGATCATTTTCAAAAGTCGCCGACTTTTGGCTAAGTCGGCGTCTCATGAAACCCGATCCGACCCCTGTGCTTGTCGGCCATGCGGTACGCGACTTTCGCGCCAAAGTCGCGTTTCAATGACGCGAAAAGCGCCATTTCTCAGCCAATGAAGGTGAACGCAGAGTGTGGGCAGCGTGATGACATAGATCCTGGTCCCCACCATCTTAGAGAAGGGCATTGCAGTGATTGGCTTGCTGTCTGCGGCGTCACAGGGGCTATAAAGGGGCGTTCCCGCCGACCGCCATCTTACTGCTGCTGATCTGAGCTTAGGGACAGGTTGCTGCCGCTTCATCAGAAGCAGGGAGAGCGTTAGGCAGGGTCCACTAACCACCAAACCGCTTGTGCTGCAGCGATTTCCACTGTCCAACACCACCTTCGGTGTGCAGGAACAGTGGAAGCTATTTTTTTTTTTTTTTCCCCTCAGCGCTGTAGCTCATTGGGCTGCCCTAGAAGGCTCCGTGATAGCTGTATTGCTGTGTGTACGCCACTGTGGAAACCAACTGCTTTTTTCAAAGCACATATCCTCTTGTTCCTTCCTTTCTGCACAGCTATCTTTTTTGTTTGTCCACACTTTTTATTTAATTTGTGCATCAGTCCACTCCTATTGCTGCCTGCCATACCTGGCTTACATTACTGCAGGGAGATAGTAATTGTAGGACAGTTTTTTTTTTTTTTTTGTTTTTTTTTTGGGGGAGATTAAGATTGGCATTTCTGCTACAGTGCCATCCCTGTGTGTGCCATCTCTCACTGAGTGGGCCATAGAAAGCCTATTTATTTTTTCCGTGATTTGTGTTCTAAAATCTACCTCAACACAGAAACACTACATCAATCAGTGGGAGAAAAATATTGGCCTCAGTCAGGGCTTGTGTGCCACTGCTGTGTGTGCGCTATCTCTCATTCAGTGGGCTATAGCAAGCCTATATTTTTTTTTTTTTTTTTTTTTTTAATATTATTTGGTTTCAAAAGTCTCCCTGAAAAAAAAAAAAAACCTAAAAAAACAGTGGGAGAGTAATATTGCCCTTTCAGCTTGTGTGCCAGTCTTGACTCCTGGGTGTGCCACCTCTCTCCCTCTCATTCAGTGGGCCATAGAAAGCCTATTTATTTTTTTTTTTAAATATTATTGGGTTTCTAAAGTCTCCCTGAAAAAAACAAAAAATACATAAAAAAACAGTGGGAGAGTAATATTGCCCTTTCAGCTTGTGTGCCAGTCTTGACTCCTGGGTGTGCCACCTCTCTCCCTCTCATTCAGTGGGCCATAGAAAGCCTTTTTTTTTTTTGGTTTTTTTAATATTATTTGGTTTCTAAAGTCTCCCTGAAAAAAACAAAAAAAAACATAAAAAACAGTGGGAGAGTAATATTGCCCTTTCAGCTTGTGCGCCAGTCTTGACTCCTGGTTGTGCCACCTCTCTCTCTCTAATTGTGGGCCATAGAAAGCCTTTTTTTTTTTTTAAAATATTATTGGGTTTCTAAAGTCTCCCTGAAAAAACAAAAAATACATAAAAAAACAGTGGGAGAGTAATATTGCCCTTTCAGCTTGTGTGCCAGTCTTGACTCCTGGGTGTGCCACCTCTCTCCCTTTCATTCAGTGGGCCATAGAAAGCCTATTTTTTTTTTTTTTAATATTATTTGGTTTCTAATTCTCCCTGAAAAAAAAAAAAAATACATAAAAAAACAGTGGGAGAGTAATATTGCCCTTTCAGCTTGTGTGCCAGTCTTGACTCCTGGGTGTGCCACCTCTCTCCCTTTCATTCAGTGGGCCATAGAAAGCCTATTTTTTTTTTTTTTAATATTATTTGGTTTCTAATTCTCCCTGAAAAAAAAAAAAAAACCTAAAAAAACAGTGGGAGAGTAATATTGCCCTTTCAGCTTGTGTGCCAGTCTTGACTCCTGGGTGTGCCACCTCTCTCCCTCTCATTCAGTGGGCCATAGAAAGCCTATTTTTTTTTTTTTTTAAATATTATTGGGTTTCTAAAGTCTCCCTGAAAAAACAAAAAATACATAAAAAAACAGTGGGAGAGTAATATTGCCCTTTCAGCTTGTGTGCCAGTCTTGACTCCTGGGTGTGCCACCTCTCTCCCTTTCATTCAGTGGGCCATAGAAAGCCTATTTTTTTTTTTTTTAATATTATTTGGTTTCTAATTCTCCCTGAAAAAAAAAAAAAAACCTAAAAAAACAGTGGGAGAGTAATATTGCCCTTTCAGCTTGTGTGCCAGTCTTGACTCCTGGGTGTGCCACCTCTCTCCCTTTCATTCAGTGGGCCATAGAAAGCCTATTTTTTTTTTTTTTAATATTATTTGGTTTCTAATTCTCCCTGAAAAAAAAAAAAAATACATAAAAAAACAGTGGGAGAGTAATATTGCCCTTTCAGCTTGTGTGCCAGTCTTGACTCCTGGGTGTGCCACCTCTCTCCCTTTCATTCAGTGGGCCATAGAAAGCCTATTTTTTTTTTTTTTAATATTATTTGGTTTCTAATTCTCCCTGAAAAAAAAAAAAAAACCTAAAAAAACAGTGGGAGAGTAATATTGCCCTTTCAGCTTGTGTGCCAGTCTTGACTCCTGGGTGTGCCACCTCTCTCCCTCTCATTCAGTGGGCCATAGAAAGCCTATTTTTTTTTTTTTTTAAATATTATTGGGTTTCTAAAGTCTCCCTGAAAAAACAAAAAATACATAAAAAAACAGTGGGAGAGTAATATTGCCCTTTCAGCTTGTGTGCCAGTCTTGACTCCTGGGTGTGCCACCTCTCTCCCTTTCATTCAGTGGGCCATAGAAAGCCTATTTTTTTTTTTTTTAATATTATTTGGTTTCTAATTCTCCCTGAAAAAAAAAAAAAAACCTAAAAAAACAGTGGGAGAGTAATATTGCCCTTTCAGCTTGTGTGCCAGTCTTGACTCCTGGGTGTGCCACCTCTCTCCCTTTCATTCAGTGGGCCATAGAAAGCCTATTTTTTTTTTTTTTAATATTATTTGGTTTCTAATTCTCCCTGAAAAAAAAAAAAAAACCTAAAAAAACAGTGGGAGAGTAATATTGCCCTTTCAGCTTGTGTGCCAGTCTTGACTCCTGGGTGTGCCACCTCTCTCCCTTTCATTCAGTGGGCCATAGAAAGCCTATTTTTTTTTTTTTTAATATTATTTGGTTTCTAATTCTCCCTGAAAAAAAAAAAAAAACCTAAAAAAACAGTGGGAGAGTAATATTGCCCTTTCAGCTTGTGTGCCAGTCTTGACTCCTGGGTGTGCCACCTCTCTCCCTCTCATTCAGTGGGCCATAGAAAGCCTATTTATTTTTTTTTAAAAATATTATTGGGTTTCTAAAGTCTCCCTGAAAAAACAAAAAATACATAAAAAAACAGTGGGAGAGTAATATTGCCCTTTCAGCTTGTGTGCCAGTCTTGACTCCTGGGTGTGCCACCTCTCTCCCTCTCATTCAGTGGGCCATAGAAAGCCTATTTTTTTTTTTTTTTAAATATTATTGGGTTTCTAAAGTCTCCCTGAAAAAACAAAAAATACATAAAAAAACAGTGGGAGAGTAATATTGCCCTTTCAGCTTGTGTGCCAGTCTTGACTCCTGGGTGTGCCACCTCTCTCCCTTTCATTCAGTGGGCCATAGAAAGCCTATTTTTTTTTTTTTTAATATTATTTGGTTTCTAATTCTCCCTGAAAAAAAAAAAAAAACCTAAAAAAACAGTGGGAGAGTAATATTGCCCTTTCAGCTTGTGTGCCAGTCTTGACTCCTGGGTGTGCCACCTCTCTCCCTTTCATTCAGTGGGCCATAGAAAGCCTATTTTTTTTTTTTTTAATATTATTTGGTTTCTAATTCTCCCTGAAAAAAAAAAAAAAACCTAAAAAAACAGTGGGAGAGTAATATTGCCCTTTCAGCTTGTGTGCCAGTCTTGACTCCTGGGTGTGCCACCTCTCTCCCTTTCATTCAGTGGGCCATAGAAAGCCTATTTTTTTTTTTTTTAATATTATTTGGTTTCTAATTCTCCCTGAAAAAAAAAAAAAAACCTAAAAAAACAGTGGGAGAGTAATATTGCCCTTTCAGCTTGTGTGCCAGTCTTGACTCCTGGGTGTGCCACCTCTCTCCCTCTCATTCAGTGGGCCATAGAAAGCCTATTTATTTTTTTTTAAAAATATTATTGGGTTTCTAAAGTCTCCCTGAAAAAACAAAAAATACATAAAAAAACAGTGGGAGAGTAATATTGCCCTTTCAGCTTGTGTGCCAGTCTTGACTCCTGGGTGTGCCACCTCTCTCCCTCTCATTCAGTGGGCCATAGAAAGCCTTTTTTTTTTTTGGTTTTTTTAATATTATTTGGTTTCTAAAGTCTCCCTGAAAAAAACAAAAAAAACATAAAAAACAGTGGGAGAGTAATATTGCCCTTTCAGCTTGTGCGCCAGTCTTGACTCCTGGTTGTGCCACCTCTCTCTCTCTAATTGTGGGCCATAGAAAGCCTTTTTTTTTTTTTTTTTTAATATTATTTGGTTTCTAAAGTCTCCCTGAGAAAAAAAAATAAATAAATTAGGTGGGAGATTAATATTGACATTAGTGCTTGAGTGACAGTCCTGCGTGTGTGTCATCTCTGTGATTTTGTGCCACAGAAAACAGAGTGTGTAACATTGTGCCTGATTTTCCTTGTGGTCTCACCAACCTGTTAAGGGATATTGAAATCATACTGAAGTTATAGCTCACCGTGTAAGTTGTTTGATAGCAACAAATAAAGTTACTTTGGTTAAGATTTTAAAACAATGAGGAAGTCTGGTGCAAGAGGTCGTCGTGGGCGTTCATTGTCAGCTGGTAATGATGGTAGTGGTAGTGGAGCATCAGGTGGTCGTGGGGATAAAAATATTCCACCTAAGTCTGGAGCTGTGGAGCCAGTTTCGTCGTCAGGCTACACAAGGCCTCGAACGCTCTCTTTTCTGGGAGTAGGAAAACCGCTTTTAAAGGCGGAGCAGCAACAGCAAGTTTTGGCTTACATTGCAGACTCAGCCTCTAGCTCTTTTGCCTCCTCTTCCGAAACTGGTAAATGTAAAAGCAGCGCGTCGCTTGTGGATGTTCACGGTCAGGGACAAGTCGCTTCCTTGTCCTCCTCAGCAAAAACTACAACAAGAGAGAAGGATGCAGCAGGCGACACAACGGGTCACTCCATGGAGCTCTTTACACATACCGTCCCTGGCTTAGAAAGTGAAACATTTAACAGGCCATGCCCATTACAAGTATATTCTGACATGGAGTGCACTGATGCACAGCCACAGCCAGAGTACTATGCTGCTCCTTTGACTCAGACCACCACATTGCCCTCTCAGGGTACAGATCCACAATCAGACCCTGATGAGACTATGTTGCCCCGCCACGAACGCTATACCACCGACCGACACAGTGACACAGACGAAGTTGCACACGAGCTCGAAGAGGAGGTAATAGATGACCCAGTTATTGACCCCGATTGGCAGCCATTGGGGGAACAGGGTGCAGGCGGCAGTAGTTCAGAAGCGGAGGTGGAGGAGGGGCCGCAGCAGGCATCAACATCGCAACAGGTTCCATCTGCCGGGCCCGTATCTGGACCAAAACGCGTGTCAAAGCCAAAACCTGTTGGAGCACAGCGTTGCCATCCGGTTAAAGCTCAGTCTGCAATCCCTGAAAAGGGATCAGAGTCTAGGAAGAGTGCAGTCTGGCATTTTTTTAAACAACATCCAACTGATCAGCGCAAAGTCATCTGTCAAAAATGTTCAACTAGCTTAAGCAGAGGTCAGAATCTGAAAAGTCTAAATACTAGTTGCATGCATAGACACTTAACCACCATGCATTCTCAAGCCTGGACTAACTACCAAACGTCCCTCAAGGTTGTAGCACCCTCGGCCAATGAAGCTAGTCAGCAACGCAACATCCCTTCCGTCACTGTAAGGCCACCATTTTCCGCACCACCGGCAGTATCTGTGCAGGTTTCTTTGCCAGCCAAAAGCAGTCAGGGTCAGGGAATCACCAGTTTTGTAGGAGGAAATATTGCATGTAGGGCACCGGCGGAAACAATACCGTCTCCAACCGTCTCTCAGTCTGCCATGTCCACCGGCACACCCGAAAGTTCCACGATCTACAGCTCTCCAGTCCAGCTCACCCTACATGAGACTCTGGTTAGAAAAAGGAAGTACTTATCCTCGCATCCGCGTACACAGGGTTTTAACGCCCACATAGCTAGACTAATCTCGTTAGAGATGATGCCCTACCGGTTAGTTGAAAGCGAAGCTTTCAAAGCCCTGATGGAGTACGCTGAACCACGATACGAGCTACCCAGTCGACACTTTTTTTCCAGAAAAGCCATCCCAGCCCTGCACCAGCATGTTAAACAGCGCATCGTCCATGCACTCAGGCAATCTGTGAGTACAAAGGTGCACCTGACTACAGATGCATGGACCAGTAGGCATGGCCAGGGACGTTATGTGTCCATCACGGCACACTGGGTGAATGTGGTGGATGCAGGGTCCACAGGCGACATCAATTTAGGGACAGTTGTGCCTAGCCCACGGTCTAGGAAACAGTTGGCTGTAGGCGTTCGCACCCCCTCCTCCTCCTCCTCGTCCTCCTGCAGAAGCTACAGCTCTTCCACAGAACGCAGTCGGCCAACCACTCCATCGGCAGATGACACTGTTGCACACCAGTTGTCCCATTATGGGCCAGCTACTGCCAAGCGTCAGCAGGCTGTATTGGCTATGAAGTGTTTGGGCGACAACAGACACACCGCGGAAGTTCTGTCCGAGTTCTTGCAACAAGAAACGCAGTCGTGGCTGGGCACAGTAGATCTTGAGGCAGGCAAGGTAGTGAGTGATAACGGAAGGAATTTCATGGCTGCCATCTCCCTTTCCCAACTGAAACACATTCCTTGCCTGGCTCACACCTTAAACCTGGTGGTGCAGTGCTTATTGAAAACTTATCCTGGGTTCTCCGACCTGCTCCTCAAAGTGCGTGCACTTTGCTCACATATCCGACGTTCGCCTGTACACGCCAGCCGTATGCAGACCTATCAGCGGTCTTTGAACCTTCCCCAGCATCGCCTAATCATAGACGTTGCAACAAGGTGGAACTCAACACTGCACATGCTTCAGAGACTGTGCGAACAGAGGCGTGCTGTTATTTATTTGTGGGAGGATACACGGGCAGGCAGTAGGATGGCAGACATGGAGTTGTCAGGTGTGCAGTGGTCGAAGATACAAGACATGTGTCAAGTCCTTCAGTGTTTTGAGGAATGCACACGGCTGGTTAGTGCAGACAACGCCGTAATAAGCATGAGCATCCCCCTAATGCGTCTGCTGATGCAAAGTTTGACGCACATAAAGGAGCAGGCGTCTGCACCAGAGGAAGAGGGAAGCCTTGATGACAGTCAGCCATTGTCTGGTCAGGGCAGTGTACAGGACGAGGTAGCGGGCGAAGAGGAGGTGGAGGACGAGGAGGATGATGGGGATGAGTATATTTTTAATGCGGAAACTTTCACGGGGGCACAGGAAATTGGTTGCGTGTCACGGCCGGGTTCTGGTTTTTTGAGGGACACAAGTGACGTAGATTTGCCTGCAACTGCCCCTCAACCAATCACAACCGGAGATTTGACAAGTGGAACTTTGGCCCACATGGCGGATTATGCCTTACGTATCCTACAAAGGGACACACGCATTACGAAAATGATGAACGATGACGATTACTGGTTGGCCTGCCTCCTTGATCCACGCTATAAAGGCAAATTGCAAAATATTATGCCACATGAGAACTTGGAACTAATATTAGCAACCAAACAATCAACTCTTGTTGACCGTTTGCTTCAGGCATTCCCAGCACACAGCGCACGTGATCGTTCTCACACGAGCTCCAGGGGGCAGCAGACTAGGAGTGTTAGGGGTGCACACATCAGAAGTGGCGTTGGACAGAGGGGTTTTCTGACCAGGTTGTGGAGTGATTTTGCTATGACCGCAGACAGGACAGGTACTGCTGCATCAATTGAAAGTGACAGGAGACAACATTTGTCCAGTATGGTTACTAACT
Organism: Ranitomeya variabilis; assembly: GCF_051348905.1. Lineage (NCBI taxonomy): Eukaryota > Metazoa > Chordata > Amphibia > Anura > Dendrobatidae > Ranitomeya > Ranitomeya variabilis. The sequence continues at coordinate 582,244,462 of NC_135232.1, forward strand.
ATTTTTCATCCCTTATCGATGTTCGCCCTCAACCGTCATTCCCATTTGATTACTGGGCCTCCAAATTAGACACCTGGCCAGAATTGGCAGAATATGCATTGCAGGAGCTTGCTTGCCCGGCAGCAAGTGTCCTATCAGAAAGAGTATTCAGTGCTGCAGGGTCAATATTAACCGAAAAAAGGACTCGTCTGGCTACCCAAAATGTTGACGATCTAACATTCATTAAAATGAACCACAACTGGATTTCAAAATCTTTTGCCCCACCTTGCCCGGCCGACACCTAGCTTTCCTATGAAAAGCTCTTGCCTGTGAATTACTTTTCTAATGTCTAATTTGCTGCTGCAGATTGTACAGCATACGACATGTTTACACCTCCCTAAATGGCCAAACTCCCCACACGGGGCCGTGGTATCGCGACTTGGCGCAAGCACCCGTGAGACTGCTGTTTGTCTGAAGAGGTGGGTGTGCTCGCTTTTGGTTGACGGCATTGCTACTGGGTCCCTCATAGTACAATGTAGTGTCTCTGGCGGTGGTGGTGCGCACCCAACGTCAGACACACCGTTGTAACATGAGTGGCCCTGGGGCGGTCCCGCCGGCCTCAAGAGAGTTCCCCCCTACCCCAGCTCAAACTGGGCTCTACTACGTGCAAAATTATGTCGCACAGCTCCACCAATCTTTAGTCTATTCGCTGACATCATTCAATGTCTGGCACTGACAATACAAATTTGTAGACATCTATGATGCAACTTAAAGTAGTCTGTGTCTGTGTCCTATATTGGCACCATTAAATAGTTACTGCCAAATTACTATGTCAGAAACACAGCAGATGAGCCCACCCCTGTACCTAAGTATGCCATCTTTTTTTTTGTTTTGGTTGTTTTGCGAGACATTAACATCTATTTATATTTTGGGAGTACTGGGACAGACACTCCTTGCACTACTCCTCCACTCAGCACCAAGCTGCCTGCCCGTGTATCCATGTAACCGCTGTAAAACTGCCATGAGCCTATTGTTTGTTATTTTAGGCCTTTGATAGCCTGTCTGCGGTCCCTACTCCTCCACTGACCACCAAGCTGCCTGCCCGTGTATCCATGTAACCGCTGTAAAACTGCCATGAGCCTATTGTTTGTTATTTTAGGCCTTTGAAGCCTTTCTGCGCTCCCTCCTTCCACTAGTCCTCCACTGACCAGACCACTGCTGCCCGTGTACCCCTGGAACCAATTTTAAAGTGCCTACAGCCAGCCCATTTTATTGTGTTAGGCCTTCGAAGCCTGTCTGCGGTCCATACTTTAAATACTCCTCCACTCAGCACCAAGCTGCCTGCCCGTGTATCCATGTAACCGCTGTAAAACTGCCATGAGCCTATTGTTTGTTATGTTAGGCCTTTGATAGCCTGTCTGCGGTCCCTACTTTAAATACTCCTCCACTCACCACCAAGCTGCCTGCCCGTGTATCCATGTAACCGCTGTAAAACTGCCATGAGCCTATTGTTTGTTATTTTAGGCCTTTGATAGCCTGTCTGCGGTCCCTACTTTAAATACTCCTCCACTCATCACCAGCTGCCTGCCCGTGTATCCATGTAACCGCTGTAAAACTGCCATGAGCCTATTGTTTGTTATTTTAGGCCTTTGATAGCCTGTCTGCGGTCCCTACTTTAAATACTCCTCCACTGACCACCAAGCTGCCTGCCCGTGTATCCATGTAACCGCTGTAAAACTGCCATGAGCCTATTGTTTGTTATGTTAGGCCTTTGATAGCCTGTCTGCGGTCCTTACTTTAAATACTCCTCCACTCACCACCTAGCTGCCTGTGTATCCATGTAACCGATGTAAAACTGCCATGACTGCCTACTGTTTGTTATTTTAGGCCTTTGATAGCCTGTCTGCGGCCCCTACTTGCAATACTCCTCCACTGACCACAATGCTGCCTGGAGTGCCTGCCTGTGTATCCATGTAACCGATGTAAAACTGCCATGACTGCCTACTGTTTGTTATTTTAGGCCTTTGATAGCCTGTCTGCGGCCCCTACTTGCAATACTCCTCCACTGAGCACAATGCTGCCTGGAGTGCCTGCCTGTGTATCCATGTAACCGATGTAAAACTGCCATGACTGCCTACTGTTTGTTATTTTAGGCCTTTGATAGCCTGTCTGCGGCCCCTACTTGCAATACTCCTCCACTGAGCACAATGCTGCCTGGAGTGCCTGCCTGTGTATCCATGTAACCGATGTAAAACTGCCATGACTGCCTACTGTTTGTTATTTTAGGCCTTTGATAGCCTGTCTGCAGCCCCTACTTGCAATACTCCTCCACTGACCACACCAATGCTGCCCGTGTACCCCTGGAACCTATTTAAAAGTTCATAGAGCCTAGTTATATATTTTATTTACTATTAATAAGGCCATGATGGACTACGCTGTACCACGCTACAAGCTAACCAGTCGACACTTCTTTTGCGAGAAAAGCCATCCCAACCCTCCACCAGCATGTAGAAGACCGCATTGTCCATGCACTCTGGCAATCTGTGAGTACAAAGGTGCACCTGACAACAGACGCATGGACCTGTAGGCATGGCCACGGAAGATTACGTGTCCATTACGGCGCAATGGGTTAATGTGGTGGATGCATGGTCCACAGGGGACAGCCTACTAAGTCTGTCTGCAGTCCCTAATTCAAATTGTCCTCCACTGTCTAAATCGGAACTTCCACCTTCTGGCTTTCGGCCTATAGTATCAGAAATTAAACTGCATTTGGCCTTCAACTTTGGTTAGGGCCTACTAACGGCTTCTGCCCCTCCCTGGTGTTGCCCTCAACTAAATAAAGCTGAGCTTCAACCTTCCGGCTCTCATTATGTGGTTTAAAAAAAAAAAATGGTGGTTAGGGCCTACTAACGGCTTCTGCCCCTCCCTGGTGTTGTCCTCAACTAAATAAAGCTGAGCTTCAACCTTCCGGCTCTCATTAAGTGGTTTTAAAAAAAAAAAAATTGGTGGTTAGGGCCTACTAACGGCTTCTGCCCCTCCCTGGTGTTGTCCTCAACTAAATAAAGCTGAGCTTCAACCTTCCGGCTCTCATTATGTGTTTTTAAAAAAAAAATGGTGGTTAGGGCCTACTAACGGCTTCTGCCCCTCCCTGGTGTTGTCCTCAACTAAATGAAGCTGAGCTTCAACCTTCCGGCTCTCATTAAGTGGTTTTTAAAAAAAAATGGTGGTTAGGGCCTACTAACGGCTTCTGCCCCTCCCTGGTGTTGTCCTCAACTAAATAAAGCTGAGCTTCAACCTTCCGGCTCTCATTAAGTGGTTTTAAAAAAAAAAAAATTGGTGGTTAGGGCCTACTAACGGCTTCTGCCCCTCCCTGGTGTTGTCCTCAACTAAATAAAGCTGAGCTTCAACCTTCCGGCTCTCATTATGTGGTTTAAAAAAAAAAAATGGTGGTTAGGGCCTACTAACGGCTTCTGCCCCTCCCTGGTGTTGTCCTCAACTAAATAAAGCTGAGCTTCAACCTTCCGGCTCTCATTAAGTGGTTTTTAAAAAAAAATGGTGGTTAGGGCCTACTAACGGCTTCTGCCCCTCCCTGGTGTTGTCCTCAACTAAATAAAGCTGAGCTTCAACCTTCCGGCTCTCATTATGTGGTTTTAAAAAAAAAAAAATGGTGGTTAGGGCCTACTAACGGCTTCTGCCCCTCCCTGGTGTTGTCCTCAACTAAATAAAGCTGAGCTTCAACCTTCCGGCTCTCATTAAGTGGTTTTTAAAAAAAAATGGTGGTTAGGGCCTACTAACGGCTTCTGCCCCTCCCTGGTGTTGTCCTCAACTAAATAAAGCTGAGCTTCAACCTTCCGGCTCTCATTATGTGTTTTTAAAAAAAAAATGGTGGTTAGGGCCTACTAACGGCTTCTGCCCCTCCCTGGTGTTGTCCTCAACTAAATAAAGCTGAGCTTCAACCTTCCGGCTCTCATTAAGTGGTTTTAAAAAAAAAAAAAATGGTGGTTAGGGCCTACTAACGGCTTCTGCCCCTCCCTGGTGTTGCCCTCAACTAAATAAAGCTGAGCTTCAACCTTCTGCTCCAAATTACCATTTTAAAAAATGCAATAGGCTTTTCCGGCCTACTAAAGGTGTCTGCCCCTCCCTGGTGTTGTCCTCAACTGAACAAAGCTGAGCTTCCACATTCTGGCTTTCGCCCTATACTATCAGATATTAAACTGCATTTGGCCTACTAGTGTGGTTAGGCCCTTGAAACAGTGTCTGCTGCTCTTGGGTTTGCTACTCCACTGAACAAAGCAATGCCGCCTGTTTAGTCCTGTTACCAATTTTGAACTGCATGTAGCCTACTTTATTCTTTGGCCCTATATCTGTTTCCTCCTCATCCTGCCCATTGCCCAGCCACTGCTAAATGAGTCTGCTGGTACATTGACCTAGACCACTACATTCCCCTTGTACTCTACACAGCCAGAATCTGTCCCTGCTGAAAGTAAGGTTCCCCTTCCCGCATGTTATACCACCTTACACAGGGACAAAGAGGAAGGTGCAGATGAAAGTGCAGGTTCCTTCATCAGGTGGGGGGGCATACTCGTTGGCGACGTCACTGGCACAGGGCCCCTCAGAGTACGCAAAAGTGTCGCTGCTGGTGGGAGGCGCCCCCGCCATGCAAACACACCGCCGTACTTTGAGGGGCCCTGTGCCAGTGGCAATGCGAACGAGTGGGCCCCCCCCTGCTTGCTCAGGATCACAGCACTTGCAACTTTTAAATACTTACCTTTCCCTGCAACACCGCCGTGACGTAGTCCGCATTTCCTGGGCCCACGAAAAACTTGAGCCAGCCCTACTCCCCCCACAACTTTCCCCCAATTCCCTATGCCCAACTATTATTATACAGTTAATTAAGATTGGCAAGCTTCAGAAACAAGAATGGATGTTTTTGGCATTAAAATGGGCACTGTAGGTGTTTTCCTGGCCTCCACTCACTGCCGACTATGCTTCCCCATTGACTTGCATTGGGTTTCGTGTTTCGGTCGATCCCCGACTTTTAGCGATAATCGGCCGACTGCACTCGACTCGACTCTGGACAAAATCGGGTTTCCCAAAACCCTACTCGATCTTAAAAAAATGAAAGTCGCTCAACCCTACTTGTGACTATCCATCATCCTGTTGATTACATTCCAGAGGTTTTAAATGGGGTTCCGGTCTGGAGGTTGGGCTGCCCATGCCAGAGTTTTGTGGTGGTCTCTTAATTTTTTCCAGAGCTGTATATATATTGTAAGGCAGCAGTAGCACCGTACGCAGTGAAGAGGCAGTGACCCACAAAGTTCAAACACAAAAGTCTCTTTAATGTGTTACTTCACACATAAGAGTGCATAGCACTTTATAGTACACAACAGCAAAGTTCAATACACACAGATGCATCTCGTCTCAGTGCCCGTTTCATACCACTACACATCATATAGCTTTAGATTGCAGTCCCTAAACAGGCCGGACTTCCATTTGTCCAGTTTCCCTGGGTGACCGCACGTTACATTAATGTCTCCAAACACAAAGCTTTACATGTTGCAGACACTACACACTCCAGTCCTCCTCTGACTAGTTCCTGTGGGTGTCCTGCACCGCTGTATACACAGCCCAGATTATCCTCCGGATAGCAGCCGGGCACCATATCCACCTGTTTACAATTGTTACACATGCCAGTCCTCTTTTGGGCACAGGACATCCACCCCCAGTATACCTCCGGGCACAGGACTGTCCACATCCGACTCTTTTGGGCACAGGACATCCACCTCTGGCACCTCCAGGCACAGGACTGTCCACATCCGACTCTTTTGTGCACAGGACATCCACCTGCCGTACACCCCCATGCACAGGACTGTCCACATCCAACTTTTTCAGGCACAGGAAATCTACCTGTGGTACACCCCTGGGCACAGGACTGTCCACATCCGAGACCAGTTACTATGGATGACTTGTATCGCTGTGTACGCTGCGGGTGCCAGGCTATTCAGCTGCCATAGCTGCTGGTTCTGCTGGCCTGTGCTGCTTCACACACACAGCCAGCACCCTGCAGGCCTCTGCTCTGCACAGCAGCACACATCAGACTGACACTGATGTTGCACCTGACACACCCATACCCAGGGCCGGCGTCAGCGGACGGCAGGGTCGGGCAGATGCCGGGGCCCCCTGACTTCTGGGGGCCCCCCTAGGATCCGACGGCAATTTTTTTTTATTTTTTTTTTCTTACTTGGGACTGGCCGCCGACTCGCCGATCCAGAGACAGAGGGGACGGAGGAGACGGAGTCCCCGCTGAAAGCCCCGCCCACAGGGGTGGGATTCAGGCTGAATCTTACTAAGTTGCTGTGTGGTCGCTGGGGAGCTGTCACACAGACAGCTCTCTCCAGCGACCAAGCGACTTCGGCATCGCTGAAACTGTCTTCAGCGATGCCGAAGTCCCCATGTAAAAAAAAAAAAAACACTACATACGCACCTTCTGTCGTCCTTCATGTCCCTCGGCGCTTGCCGCACTGACTGTGTCTCAGCACCGGCCGGCCGTAACAGCGGTGCCCAGCGGTGAACCGCTGTTACTGCAGGTTCACCGCTGGGCTCTGCTTTACGGCCGGACGGCGCTGAGACAGTCAGTACGGCAAGCTCCAGGGGACGTGACGGGCAACAGACGGTGAGTATGTAGTGTTTTTTTTTTTTTACTTTTAGGAGGGGGCAGAACGCTGGACACAGGAGGGGGCAGAACGCTGGACACAGGAGGGGGCAGAACGCTGGACACAGGAGGGGGCAGAACGCTGGACACAGGAGGGGGCAGAACGCTGGACACAGGAGGGGGCAGAACGCTGGACACAGGAGGGGGCAGAACGCTGGACACAGGAGGGGGCAGAACGCTGGACACAGGAGGGGGCAGAACGCTGGACACAGGAGGGGGCAGAACGCTGGACACAGGAGGGGGCAGAACGCTGGACACAGGAGGGGGCAGAACGCTGGACACAGGAGGGGGCAGAACGCTGGACACAGGAGGGGGCAGAACGCTGGACACAGGAGGGGGCAGAACGCTGGACACAGGGGGGGCAGAACGCTGGACACAGGGGGGGGCAGAGCGCTGGACACAGGAGGGGGCAGAACGCTGGACACAGGAGGGGGCAGAACGCTGGACACAGGAGGGGGCAGAGCGCTGGACACAGGAGGGGGCAGAACGCTGGACACAGGAGGGGGCAGAGCGCTGGACACAGGAGGGGGCAGAACGCTGGACACAGGAGGGGGCAGAACGCTGGACACAGGAGGGGGCAGAACGCTGGACACAGGAGGGGGCAGAACGCTGGACACAGGAGGGGGCAGAACGCTGGACACAGGAGGGGGCAGAACGCTGGACACAGGAGGGGGCAGAACGCTGGACACAGGAGGGGGCAGAACGCTGGACACAGGAGGGGGCAGAACGCTGGACACAGGAGGGGGCAGAACGCTGGACACAGGAGGGGGCAGAACGCTGGACACAGGAGGGGGCAGAACGCTGGACACAGGAGGGGGCAGAACGCTGGACACAGGAGGGGGCAGAACGCTGGACACAGGAGGGGGCAGAACGCTGGACACAGGAGGGGGCAGAGCGCTGGACACAGGAGGGGGCAGAGCGCTGGACACAGGAGGGGGCAGAGCGCTGGACACAGGAGGGGGCAGAGCACTGGACACAGGAGGGGGCAGAGCGCTGGACACGGGGGCAGAAAGCTGGACACGGGGGCAGAAAGGAGAAACGGCATGATTGGAGACAAGGGGCAGGATGACAGACATGGCGGCATGACTGGAGACACTGGGGCATGACTGGAGACACTGGGGCAGGAATGGAAACAGATGGGGCAGAATTGAGACACAGGGGGCATGATTGCAGAAATGGGGGCCTGATTGGAGACGGGGCAGAATGGTGATACGGGCATGATTGGAGACAGATGGGGCAGGATCATGGGGCAGGATGGATACGATGGAGACAGATGGGGCAGGATGGGGAGATCATATGGTGCAGAAAGGATACTCATGAGGGCAGGATGGGAGAACATATGGCTGACGCCAGGAATGAGACACACGGGGGCCAGGATGGGGAATATTATTACCATAGGGACTAATTAAGGGATATTATTACTGCAGTGATGTATTTATTTTTTGAGGACACTGTTTTAAATGAGGGGGCGGTCCTGTTACTGTGTAGAGTGACACTATGTCGCCTCTTTTTCTTTATGCGGTGTAATGTAGAAGTTCGGAAAAATTAAGTAATGTGTTCTACAAGCGGAGCGCGAGATAACTCTGTTATTTCCTGCAGAGACGAGTCCTGGCTGGAAGACATGATGGCGGTCTGTGCTGGATGAAAGATGAAGGACTTAACCTAGAGACGTCACTGGTAAGTCAGTGTTACCTATACACTGACACTATACACTGTATACTATATACAGAGCTCCTGTGTATAATCTCACTAGTGATCACTGTATTACCTCTACACAGACACTGCATACTAAGTACAGATCTCCTGTGTATAATGGCACTGATGGTGATAGTGTGGTGCTTTTTTTTTATTACTGATCAGAATTGTAGTATTCAGTCACTATGTGGTGGTAATATGTGGTCTGGACATGGTGTTGCGGTATTTGTCCCTTGTATGTGATATTATTCGATCACTGTGGTGGTAATATGTCATCTGGTCATGGTGTAGCGGTATTTGTTCTTTGTATGTGATATTATTCGATCACTGTGGTGGTAATATGTCATCTGGTCATGGTGTAGCGGTATTTGTTCTTTTTATGTGATATTATTGGTCATTTTAAAAATTGAAAAATAAATAAAAATATACCTAAATTGTATTGCATATTTTAACAAATATTTAATAGGTTACAGCAGAGTAGGGCCTCACCAAAAGAGTCTACTGTGTTATGGTGGCGGCTTACAAAATCTTTTGGCCAAAACAAAAGCTGCCGGCTAGATGTGTGATCTGGTGATGGGAACGGTTAGGGTATGTGTCCACGTTAAGTAAACGCTGCGTGTTTGACGCTGCGTGGGGCCACAGCGTCAAACACGCAGCGTCCAGATGTTCCAGCATAGTGAAGGGGATTTTATGAAATCCCGTCTCCGCTATGCGTGGTAACACGCACCCGGCGGCCCTGCGACTCCGGACATGTGGCGCTTCTTTTAAGATCGCAGCATGTCCGTGTTCCTTGCGGCAGTCTTTGAATGTCTTTTACAAAAAAGTCAAAAAAGTCTTTTACAACTTACAGAGAAGCAAATTTATCAAAAGTTTCCCTGATATATTGCACTTTCTCTATTTTGCACTAGTGTTTTTATAAAGTTTACATAGTTTTTTTCTAAATAAAATATTTGGGTCTCTGTGGTCCCTGCTGTTTTACTGTCGCCACATGATTTGCTCCACAAGGGGGCCCACTGAGGTTCTGTCGCCCAAGGGCCCATGAAAACCTGGAGCCGGCCCTGCCCATACCCCTTACTGCAGGATTTTTGACAAACAAACTTGTCGCTTTCAGCCACATGGAAAACCCAGACCAGAAATCCATGACTGCCATGCACACCTATTTACTTCATCCGTCTCCATGCACAACCTGGGGAGAACACACAGCGACCCCTACCTGTGACATGAGTCACTGCCTCACATATCCTCCCCCGGTTCATACCTGTGGGGTTGAACACTTTTTACCCTGTATGGACGCAAGACAGGGCATCCATATGACCCTGTGACATCTGCGCCCAAAATTAAATTTTCAGTCTCTCCTACCAATACCTCTAGGGGAAACCTACCGGGATTACACTCTGACCCTAATTTGGCGACCTCTATGGCAGATATATCAACATTTTTGGGTTCTATGCCCAATACAGCACATTCGCACATTCTCTGCTGCTTCCACTGCAGCTCCTACTGCTGCAGAACCTCTTGCTGCAACTGCAGCTCCTGCTGCTGCAGAACCTCTTGCTGCAACTGCAGCTCATCCAGAACGCAGACTTCATGGACCTGCCGATCCATAGTAAATCATCGTAACCCCACCGAGTTACCACCAAAAGCTTTCAATCTTCATGGCCCCGCCGAGCCACAGCAAGCTGTCTTGCATTTTGAGGTACTCACAAGGGACATCATCAGCAGGCAGAGGGTGCGGTCACTGTCACAGCTGCTTTCCCCACCATGAAATAATGCATCATCTGTTTCAGAGACTGGACTGGTCCCTGCCGTGTCACCTCATCTCCTTAGAGCCAGCTAGGGAGCGCACTGTCATTGTGCATTCAAAGGAATATAGCATAAGAAGCTCATACTGAGTATGCATCAGAATTTACAACCAACGCATTATCAGATGAGCAGGACTAGCTGAGCCTCCAAAAATAGACATCACTGATGGCGCCTAATTTCAGAGAGGGTGCAGAGGCTGCAGCAGTGTCCACAGCGTCTGCCCACTGATGACAGCGCATTAGAGTATACCAGCATGCACTGGTGATTCGCAAACAAAATGTCATGGGACGTTATAATTAACCCCTTCATTACCCAGCCTATTTTGACCTTAATGACCTGGCCGTTTTTTGCAATTCTGACCAGTGTCCCTTTATGAGGTAATAACTCAGGAATGCTTCAACGGGTCCTAGCGGTTCTGAGATTGTTTTTTGTGACATATTGGGCTTTACGTTAGTGGTAAATTTAGGTCAATAATTTTTGCGTTTATTTGTGAAGGAAATGGAAATTTGGCAAAAATTTTGAAAATGTCGCAATTTTCAAATTTTGCATTTTTATTCTGTTAAACAAGAGAGTTATGTGACACAAAATAGTTAATAAATAACATTACCCATATGTCTACTTTACATCAGCACAATTTTGGAAACAACATTTTTTTTTTGCTAGGAAGTTATAAGGGTTAAAATTTGACCAGCGATTTCTCATTTTTACAACGAAATTTACAAAACCATTTTTTTTAGGGACCACCTCACATTTGAAGTCAGTTTGAGGGGTCTATATGGCTGAAAATACCCAAAAGTGACACCATTCTAAAAACTCCACCCCTCAAGGTGCTCAAAACCACATTCTAGAAGTTTATTAACCCTTCAGGTGCTTCACAGCAGCAGAAGCAACATGGAAGGAAAAAATTAACATTTAACTTTTTAGTTACAAAAATGATTTTTAGCAACTATTTTTTTATTTTCCCAAGTGTAAAAAGAGAAACTGGACCCCAAAAGTTATTGTACAATTTGTCCTGAGTACGCCGATACCTCATATGTTGGGGGGAACCACTGTTTGGGCGCACGACAGGGCTCGGAAGGGAAGGAGCGCCATTTGACTTTTTCAATGAAAAATTAGCTCCAATCTTTAGCGGACACCATGTCGCGTTTGGAGAGCCCCTGTGTGCCTAAACATTGGAGCTCCCCCACAAGTGACCCCATTTTGGAAACTAGACCCCCAAAGGAACTTATCTAGATGCATAGTGAGCACATTGAACCCCCAGGTGCTTCACAAATTGATCCGTAAAAATGAAAAAGTACTTTTTTTTCACAAAAAAATTATTTTAGCCTCAATTTGTTCATTTCCACATGGGCAAAAGGATAAAATGGATTGTAAAATGTGTTGGGCAATTTCTCCTGAGTACACCGATACCTCACATGTGGGGGTAAACCACTGTTTGTGCACACGGCAGGGCTCGGAAGGGAAGGAGCGCCATTTGACTTTTGAATGAAAAATTAGCTCCAATCGTTAGCAGACACCATGTCGCGTTTGAAGAGCCCCTGTGTGCCTAAACATTGGAGCTCCCCCACATGTGACACCATTTTGGAAACTAGACCTCCCGTGGAACTAATCTAGATGTGCGGTGACCACTTTAAACCCCCAAGTGCTTCACAGAAGTTTAAAACGCAGAGCCGTGAAAATAAAAAATCATTTTTCTTTCCTCAAAAATGATTTTTTAGTCCCCTATTTTTTATTTTCACAAGGGTAACTGGAGAAATTGGACCCCAAACGTTGTTGTCCAGTTTGTCCTGAGTACGCTGGTACCCTATCTGTGGGGGGAACCACTGTTTGGGCACACGTCGGGGCTCGGAAGAAAAGTAGTGACGTTTTGAAATGCAGACTTTGATGGAATGGTCTGCGGGAGTCACGTTGCATTTGCAGAGCCCCTGATGTGCCTAAACAGTAGAAACCCCCCACAAGTGACCCCATTTTGGAAAATAGACCACAAGGAACTTATCTAGATGTGTGGTGAGCACTTTGAGCCCCCAAGTGCTTCACAGAAGTTTACAACGCAGAGCCGTGAAAATAAAAAATTATTTTTCTTTCCTCAAAAATGATGTTTTAGCAAGCAATTTTTTATTTTTGCAAGGGTAACAGGAGAAATTGGACCCAAATAGTTGTTGTCCAGTTTGTCCTGAGTATGCTGGTACCCCATATGTAGGGGTAAACCACTGTTTGGGTGCATGTCGGGGCTCGGAAGGGAGGGAGCACCATTTGACTTTTTGAACGCAGGATTGGCTGAAATCAGTGGTGGCGCCATGTTGCGTTTGGAGACCCCTGATGTGCCTAAACAGTGGAAACCCCTCAATTCTAACTCCAACACTAACCCAAACACACCCCTAACCCTAATCCCAACTCTAGCCATAACCCTAATCACAACCCTAACCCCAACACACCCCTAACCACAACCCTAACCCCAACACACCCCTAACCCTAATCCCAACCCTAACCACAACCCTAACCCCAACACACCCCTAACCACAACCCTAACCCCAACACACCCCTAACCCTAACCACAAGCCTAATCTTAACCCTATTTCCAACCCTAGCCCTAAATCCAACCCTAACTCTAATTCCAACCCTAACCCTAAGGCTATGTGCCCACGTTGCGGATTCGTGTGAGATTTTTCCACAGCATTTTTGAAAAAAAAAAACTCACTGGAAATCTGTGGTAACTCCGCAGGTAAAACGCAGTGCCCTTTACCTGCGGAGTTACCACAGATTTCCAGTGTTTTTTGTGCAGATTTCACCTGCGGATTCCTATTGAGGAACAGGTGTAAAACGCTGCGGAATCCGCACAAAGAATTGACATACTGCGGAAAATACAACGCAGCGTTTCCGCGCAGTATTTTCCGCACCATGGGCACAGCAGATTTGGTTTTCCATAGGTTTACATGGTACTGTAAACCTGATGGAAAACTGCTACGAATCCGCAGCGACCAATCCGCTGCAGATCCGCAGCCAAATCCGCACGGTGTGCACATAGCCTAATTCTAAGGGTATGTGCACATGCTGCGGAAAACGCTGCGGATCCGCAGCGTGTCCGCAGCAGTTTCCCATGAGTTTACAGTTCAATGTAAACCTATGGGAAACAAAAAACGCTGTGCACATGCTGCGGAAAAAACTGCGTTTAAACGCAGCGGTTTACATTCCGCAGCATGTCACTTCTTTCTGCGGATTCCGCAGCAGTTTTACAGTTGCTCCTACAGAAAACCGCAGTTGTAAAACCGCAGTGAAATCCGCAGAAAAACCGTGGTACTTCCGCGATAAATCCGCAGCGGTTTTGCACTGCGGATTAATGAAATCCGCTGCGGAAAAATCCGCAGAGGACCAGAATGCATGTGCACATAGCCTTACCCTAACCCTAATTCTAACCCTAACCCTAGCCCTAACCCTAACCCTAGTTCTAACCCTAGTTCTAACCCTAACCCTAGTGAAAAAATAAAAGTAAATATATTTTCTTCATTTTATTATTGTCCCTACCTATGGGGGTGATAAAAGGGGGCTTCATTTACTATTTTTTTTATTTTGATCACTGTGATAGGTTTTATCACAGTGATCAAAATGTACATGGAATGAATCTGCCAGCCGGCAGATTCGGCGGGTGCACTGCGCATGCGCCTGCCATTTTGGAAGATGGCGGCGCCCATGGAACAGACAGACGGACACATGGAGGCTCGGTAAGTATAAGGGGGGCATCAGAGCACAGGGGGGATCGGAGCACGGGGGGTGAGATCGGAGCACGGGGGAGCGGACAGGAGGAAATATTACAAATTGCTCTGATTGGCTGTTGCACTTTCAACAGCCAATCAGAGCGATCGTAGCCACGTGGGGGCAAAGCCACCCCCCTGGGCTAAAGTACCACTCCCCTTGTCCCTGTAGATCGGGTCAAATTGGAGTTACCCCTTTCACCCGATCTGCAGGTACGCGATCCCTCCATGACGCCACATAGGCTTCACAGGTCGGATTAGCACCGATTTTTATGACGCCTACGTGGTGTCACAGGTCGGGAAGGGGTTAAAAAGACAAGAAGTCAGAATGTAGAGGGTACCTTAGGGAATTTTTCATTGAAGTATATTAGAAAACAAGATTAGATTATTAGACTGAATAGATATACTGTACATTTAATGTGAACTTCACCTTTGGTTTCGGACCGCTCCTTTAAGTTCAGCAGATTGGTTCAGCCCTCCATAGCAGTGCCAGTTTCTCATGTGGCCCCTTGGGAAATTTAATTGCACACCCCTGATATAGAGTCATTACAAATAGAGTGATCTATTTCAAGTGTTTATTCTGTTACTGTTGATTATTTTGGCTTACAGCCAATGAAAACCCCAAAATCATTATCTCAGTAAATTAGAATACTTTATAACACCAGCTTGAAAAATGATTTTAAAATCCAAAATGTTGGCCTACTGAAATGGATGTTCAGTAAATGCACTCAATGCTTGGTCAGGGCTCCTTTTGCATCAATTACTGCATCAGTGTGGCGTGGCATGGAGGCAATCAGTCTGTGGCACTGCTGAGGTGTTTTGGAAGCCCAGGTTGCTTTGATAGCAGCCTTCAGCTCGTCTGCATTGTGGAGTCTGGTGTCTCTCATCTTCCACAATATCTCATAGATTCTCTATGGGGTTAAGGTCAGGCAAGTTTGCTGGCCAATCAAGCACAGTGATACTGTTGCTTTTAAGCCAGGTATTGGTACTTTTGACAGTGCGGACAGGCGCCAAGTCCTGCTGGAGAGTGAAATTTCCATCTCCAATAAGCTTGTCGGCAAATGGAAGCATGAAGTGCTCTAAACTTTCCTGGTAGACGGCTGCGCTGACTTTGGTCTTGATAAAACACAGAGGACCTACACCAGCAGATGACATGGCTCCCCAAACCATCACCGATTGTGGAAACTTCACACTAGACCTAAAGCAGCTTGGATTGTGGCCTCCCCACTCTTCATCCAGACTCTGGGACCTTGATTTCCAAATGAAATACAAAATTTACTGAAAACATCTGAAAACAACACCTTGGACCACTGAGCAACAGTCCAGTTCTTTTTCTCCTTGGCCAAGGTAAAACGCTTCTGGCATTGTCTATTGGTCATGAGTGGCTTGACACAAGGAATGTAACACTTGTAGCCCATGTCCTGGATATGTCTGTGTCTGGTGGCTCTTGAAGCAATGATTCTAGCAGCAGTCCACTCCTTGTGAACCTCCCCCAAATTTTTGAATGGCCTTTTCTTAATAATCCTTCCAAGGCTGCGGTTCTCCCGGATGCTTGTGCACCATTTTCTACCACACTTTTTTCTTCCACTCAACTTTCCATTAATATGCTTGGATACAGCACTGTCAACAGCCAGCTTCTTTAGCAATATAAACATAAGGATGAATCACCTCGGGGAGATCAAAACATCCAACACCACGGAGACACCATCACGTGTTTCTCAACGCAGTGATCCAGAACACTGCCCCCATCCCTAATGGGAAATATGCAAATGCATGTAGAAAAGCCACGGAGACACTATCACGTGTTTCTCAACGCAAGCAATGATTAGCCAGGTCTTTCCCCAGGAAGGAACAACCACGGGAAGGGCAGCATCCAAGAAAGGAAAACCACCTATGCCAAAACATGGTATCCATCCACAGACAGCTGTTTCAGGGTATTTGCCCCTCATCAGTGTGGAGTAGGAAACTGGCTATTAGGAGCAGTGCCTAGTGAAAAGACTATAAACATAAGGATGAATGACCTCGGGGAGATCAAAACATCCAACACCGCGGAGACACCATCACGTGTTTCTCAACGCAGTGAATACCCCGAAACAGCTGTCTGTGTCATTCATCCTTATGGCTTTTCTACATGCATTTGCATATTTCCCTTTAGGGATGGGGGCAGTGTTCTAGATTAATGCATTGAGAAACACGTGACGTGAGAAAAACTTAGATGACGCGACGTCATCTAAGGTCTTTCAAGCGCTCATTCTTAGGAACGGAAGCTGCCGGTTACATCGGTAAGGTCCAGGCTGCGTCGGAGAGGTGAGTATATCAATATTTTTTATTTTTATTCTTTATTTTACACATTAATATAGATCCCAGGGCCTGAAGGAGAGTTTCCTCTCCTTCAGACTCTGGGAACCATACAGGATACCTTCCGATACTTGGTGTCCCATTGACTTGTATTGGTATCGGGTATCGGTATCGGCGATATCCGATACTTTTCGGGTATCGGCCGATACTATCCGATACCGATACTTTCAAGTATCGGACGGTATCGCTCAACACTATTGGCTATTCATTGCTTGCGTTGAGAAACACGTGATGGTGTCTCCGCGGCTTTTCTACAAGCTTCTTTAGCAATGACCTTTTGCGGCTTGCCCTCCTTGTGGAGTGTGTCTATGACTGCCTCCTGGACATCTGTCAAGCCAGCAGTCATGATTGTGGAGCCACTGAAACAGACTAAGGGACCTTATTAAACGCTTAAGAAACCGTTACAGGTGTTTTTGTTAATTATTCTAATTTACTGAGATAATGACTTTTGGGATTTCATTGGCTGTAAGCCATAATCATCAACATTAACAGAAATAATCACTTGAAATGGATCACTCTGTTTGTAATGGCTCTATATATAATATATGAGTTTCACTTTTTGTATTGAAAAACTGAAATTAACTTTTTGATAATATTCTAATTTTGTGTGCAGCCCCTGCATATAATCATATATATTGTAAGTGGCAGTAGAACTTGACCACTATTAGGTCAAGAGCTTGAATTAGGATTGTGAGGCAGGACTGTTCTAATTTTCGGTCTTTCCAGGCATCTATGTTTCAAATACATCAAGTATTTTCCCATATTTTTCTGCAAAAAAACTGGGACATTTTTGATTAAAGCTTATCAGATAGGTCCATCAAAAAAAGGATAGCACTCGAATTCCATCTGTGAGTCATCCGAGTGCTGTCCTTTTCTTTCTGTTTAATTCTTAGGGTTTTCCAAAGAGAAATGGATTTAATACATATGGGAAATAAGAAAAGATATATATCTTGGTACCGTGTTAGCCAGTAGATAGAAAAATATTTAGAATTGAGAGTCCTCAGTGGTTGATACCTTTTAATCGCTAACTTTGAGAGTCCTCAGTGGTTGATACCTTTTAATGGCCAACCATTAACCGTTAGCCGTTAAAAGGTATCAACCACTGAGGACTCTCAATTCTAAATATGGGAAAAAAATTATTAAAAATCAAAAACTCTCAACCTTATGATGACATTTGATGTATATAAAGGTTTGGCGTAATACCTAGCACCCAGAGTCATACATTTACGGTGATATTATCATGAGAGCACAGAAGTTGTGCCAGTGGGACTAACGAATCGCTACAATGCTGCTAAAATTTATGATCAAGGTACTTAAAAAACAGATCTCTGATTGTTTCCTAATGCTGATCTGATATTTTTAAGGGTAGTGCTGTGCCTAACAAAACCCCCAGAAATAGTTTGGGTATACCCAAACAGCGGACTATACATTTTACATAAAAAGTAATACATTAAAATACTTTTTAACATTACAAGTAAAAATAAATAAACTGAACAGTAAAGTAGCATTGCAGGAAAAGCAAATTATAATGTTTGTGAAAACATATTTAAACACCCTAATACAAACACAAAAGATTGCTTGCTATTATTTTTATTTTAAAAAAAAGGTCTAGCTAAGGCCGGTTTCACATTTGCGGTTGTGTCCGCAGCGTTTCTTCCGCAAATATCCGCATGCGTTGTGTATTCCTATATTTAACATTAGGGACGTATGCGTCTGCGATCGGTTGCTTTTTGCCGCGTTTGACGACGCGTGCGTCATTTCGTCGTCTGCGGTTTGTCGCGGAAATGCAACATGTAGTAATTTTTAGAGGCGTCAATTTGCCGCCTGGAAACGTATGTGGTCGATTGCGTAAGGAATGCGCCAAAAAAACGCATTGCTGTCTATATGAACGCATGCGTTCACAAGCACATGCGTTTGCTTGCGTTCATGAACGCATGCGTTGCACCAGAGAAAAACATGTCTAGACACTGATAAGCCACCCCCCACATACAAGGTGATAAAGGGAGGGAGTGGACATTTGCAGGTCACTACTCAGCAGACAGCCAAGCAGAGCGGACAGACCACAGCACCTTGGAGCAAACAAGCCTCTGAACAATGTGAGTATATCCTAGCCAATGCCTTTATTTTCTATTTTCTGTCTCTACATGTCCTAATTTCTGCCATTTCTTTCTTTCTGCATGCATCAGAATGTCGTCTTCTTCTTCTGATGAGGAGCAACGTCCTGGGCCTCCTGAAGTAGAACCTGTCAGTGAAGTGAGTACTCACCTCCACAGATTGGTAAGTATTCACTGTCACATCTACACATATGACAATTTTTTGTTTTTCATTTTTTTAGAGCACTTCTTCTACTGCGGCAGAGACTGGGCAGGAGCAGCGGAGTCACGGTCGGGTGGCAAGGCGGCAGCGTGTACGTATACAAGGCTAACAGTTTACTGTATCCTCACTTTAGTATTCTTGAATCTTCCTTTCTTTACATTCCTATTTCTTCACATTTTTCTTCTGGAATCCTTTTTTATCTTGACTTTCCTTATCCATGCCATTTCTCAGCCTCTGTTTTCTTTCTTTTCCTTATATTAATGTATCCAACATTAATGTCTTTATTTAATTTTTAGGTTCCAGAACGGGATGAAGACCTCATAGAAAATGACCTCCTCATCTCCCTGGTCCAGGAGCGAGTCCCGTTGTGGGACACCCGGGTTCCACAGCACTTGGACAACGTGACGATCCGGCACCTATGGAATGAGGTGGCCAAAGAGATGTGGGATGGCTGGGACAATGCCCCGACTCGGGTCCGAAATGCTTTTGGTAAGTATTGCAATGCAGTGTGAAGCAGCAGAGACCTTGGCCGTGCTCACACAACTGTGTGTGATGAGATAAACTCTCAGGAGTTTCTCTCATCACACACAGTTGTGTGAGCACGGCCAAAAGTCCATTGTCTAACCATTATGTTTTGTTTTTTCAACAGTGGCCAGAGTCAAAACACGTTTGCGTTCGATGAAGGACTGTTTCAACAAGGACCTGCGTCAAGAGAGCCGTGTTCCCAGTGGTTCAGGAGCAAGGATCAGAAAATACAAATACCATCGCGTTCTGGCATTTTTAAGACCGGTCCTTGCCCAGAGAACGTAAGTATTTCTCCCGTGCATTAGGTTGTGTTGTATTGCCATAATCTGTATGTTTCTATTCCACAGGATTTTGAGTCTGGTTAATTTTTGGTATTAATTTTCTTTTTCCTTTTTTCACAGCACATGGAGCAGCACTGTTGGCCCAGGTTCTGGAGCGGTCCTTCATCAGACAGCCACGGAGCCGTCCCAGCCATCCAGCAGCGCTGCAGCAAGTGGGCCTGCCACACTAACTGGAGACCAGGAAGCTGGTCCATCAGATGTTCCCCTTTCCCAGTCCTTTGCCACTGCCCCTTTTTTTTGGGCTCCTCCCGGCAGCGGCAGAGGGCATCGGACAGGTCTCTCATGCCCGAGTTTTTCCACTTGAGCTTGGTTTTTCATGAATGACTCAAGGCGTTGGGTGACCGAATGGATATTTCACTTAGCCACATGAATACACGTATCCAGGAGGTCACCAAAAACCTTGACCAAGTAAAAGCCGACCTCCAGAGGCCAGCACATCATTTTTTTAACCAAATTGAGCAGGGCATGTCGGAACACCTTACTCCTGATCTCCAGCTAAGTGTCATGCAGGCCTGCAATGCTGCTTACGTGCAGGCTATGCAGCAGAGTTGGTATTTTCAGCAGACAGTGGCGGCATAGCCACCTGTGCCTTCAATATCACGATTAACCTCAATGCTGACCTCTGCTGCATACCACTGCACGGCCACCTCTATTCCTAGCACTGCCGGACACCAGTACAGCACCACAACCATGCCGAGTGCTGTTGGACAGCCCACTGCCACCACCATGACAACCGCTGCTCCTGCTTGGACCTCCTCCACTGACACGATGATGCAGCAGGACCCAGGCATGGCCTTCCGTACCGCCACCACCACGATGCAGCAGGACCCAGGCATGGCCTTCCGTACCGCCACCACCACGATGCAGCAGGACCCTGGCATGGCCTTCTGTACTGCCACCACCACGATGCAGCAGGACCCTGGCATGGCCTTCCGCTCTACAAGCGCTATGGACTCTGGCATGGCTGCATGCTCTATGAGCACTATGGACTCTGGCATGGCTGCACGCTCTACGAGCACTATGAACTCTGGCATGGCTGCACGCTCTACGAGCACTATGGACTCTGGCATGGCTGCACGCTCTACGAGCACTATGAACTCTGGCATGGCTGCACGCTCTACGAGCACTATGGACTCTGGCATGGCTGCACGCTCTATGAGCAATATGGACTCTGGCGTGGCTGCACGCTCTACGAGCACTATGGACTATGGCATGGCTGCACGCTCTACGAGCACTAAGGACTCTGGCATGGCTGCATGCTCTATGAGCACTATGGACTCTCACACAGTGCAGCCGGACCCTGACAGGTCACCCACCATGACCATGCCACGACATATGAGCCCACCGAGGCTTCCCAGAACCCGGCAATCCCAGAAAGGAAAGAAAAAAAAACAGCGGACTCTTAGTATTCCTCCCCCTTCACCTCCCAGTGTATCTGTAATGTCAGGTTTGTAACACCCTTCCAGTGCATCTCAAGCCTCTCATGTGTCAAGCCCTATCCCCGAACTACCAGACCCCACAAGTTTCATTGCCCCTTCTCCTGCCACCTCTGCGTCACAACAGTTAGCCAGACCTCACAGGTTCACACCCCCCTGTTTACATCACTCTACCCCAAGCAGGCGCAGTTAACCCCTTTACCCCCAAGGGTTGTTTGCACGTTAATGACCAGGCCAATTTTTACAATTCTGACCACTGTCCCTTTATGAGGTTATAACTCTGGAACGCTTCAACGGATCCCGGTGATTCTGACAATGTTTTCTCGTGACATATTGTACTTCATGATAGTGGTAAAATTTGTTTGATATTACCTGCGTTTATTTGTGAAAAAAACGGAAATTTGGCAAAAATTTAGAAAATTTCGCAATTTTCCAACTTTTAATTTTTATGCAATTAAATCACAGAGATATGTCACACAAAATACTTAATAAGTAACATTTCCCACATGTCTACTTTACATCAGCACAATTTTGGAACCAACATTTTTTCTTGTTTTTTTTGTTTTTTTGTTAGGGAGTTATAAGGGTTAAAAATTGACCAGCAATTTCTCATTTTTACAACACCATTTTTTTTTTAGGGACCACATCTCATTTGAAGTCATTTTGAGGGGTCTATATGATAGAAAATAACTAAGTGTGACACCATTCTAAAAACTGCACCCCTCAAGGTGCTCAAAACCACATTCAAGAAGTTTATTAACCCTTCAGGTGTTCCAAGAAACCACAAAATCAATATAACCTATAGGCCAAAAGGAATCAAAAGTACAATCAAGCAACCTAAATCCTATATATAATATTACAATAAGACATACCTTTTAATCAATACACTTAAAACCATGAAAAACAACCACAGACAAACACAGCAGACAACCGTGCTCTCTATGTATAACCCTATGATGGACCCTGTTAGCCACTACCTACCAGCGGAGGTTGGCACCCTATTACATAAAAACGAGATATGGCGCCCCCGCTCACCGTCGGCTGTCCCTAAATCTCCTGTTATTGCCCTGGACTTGTGTCACAATTGGGCTACCAAGTACTCAACAGGAGATAATCAGATATAAATAAGAGAAAGCCGATGTTGGCTAGTATTTTGCCAAAGAAAACTGATTAGTGGCAGGGTGAGAGACACAGACAAAAAAAGTGCAAAAAGTGCAAAATAGGTGCTGGAGTGAACATAAAAATACTCCTTGCTAAGCTGCTCCCTACAAACTTAGATCCTACCTAGCTGTGGGGGTTGGCACCCTACTGTACAGCGGATATGGCGCCCCCACTCCACGACGGCTATCCCTCAATTGCCCTATGGGTAGCAGTAGTGGCGGAAAGTGATATAACTTAATGTAATATTGCATTGGAAGCCATGTCAATACTTTAGATATATTATTTTAGGCTAAGATAAAAATTATCTCCCAATGTACACTAGTATTGATAGAATGTAGCAGCAAAACAAGGAGCGATACTTATCATCTTTGTGATGTCATAGAACGCCTCTACGCGTTTCACCTTCACGGATCATCAGGAGGCCATGATATATGGATGCTTCATGGAGTCATCCACTAACTCCTACATTTATAGGCATCTGCCCCAATTAGGAACAGGAACTTAATTAGCACTGCTAGAGAGCATTTCAAATCCTATATTTGTCTGCAGCAGAGAGCTGTCTGTTAACGGCACACCAAATATGGACATCAAGCCTTACACTCTGTTGCGCTTGGCCTCAATCCTTTATGCTTAAACGGCGCCATGTTTATGTGGCCAATACTACATGACATGCCTAACTGTAGAGACACAGCACGTTACCTCTAGTGCCCTGCTTAACCGGAACTCTTACTGGCGTGCGCTCCAGCCGGAGCGCATATCCCTGCGCTAGTGCCAATGCGCATGACCGGAATTACGTAGTGCTCCCTAGATGTAGGACTGCGCATGTACAGAGTTTAGCTGCTGCGCAACAGGTAAATCAATCTGTTTCTATGCCCCTGAACATAGTGCTCCCTATATGTCGGACTGCGCATGTCCGGAGTTCAGTTATTACGCAATGGATATTGCGATCTGTCTCAGTGCCCCTGAACATAATTTAATGGCGATCCTTTGATATAAGACTGCTCATGTCTATAGCACCACATGGTTACCACATCAACAATAAAGGAACCATCTCATAGATGAAAAATGACAGACTTGGTAAGCAGGCTCATAGAACCCCAAAACTTACACGGCTCACTTTGATGCCAAAAATGGCATACGGGGCTAGAGAATAATGTTAATACCCCAGCATGTATACATTTATATAAAATGTAGGAGAAAGTGGATATTAAGATGTAAATAATTGTAAATAAGAGAATACAATGATTTTTTCAATGTTCATAGTGAATACTATGTACCCTAAAAGCCAGGGTCAAAAAATGGTCACATAGCAAGCATATAATACACAATGTTCAGGTTACCAATCCCTAACATAAACCAAGGAAGAGGAGAGAATAAGAAACCAAACAGGCCAGTAATAATGAGAGGGCAAGTAGGAGGAGACAACTACAGAGGGACTATATATTACAAAAAGCATACATAGGACAAGCTCTCATTAAGGCCTAGCGGTGCAACACAGTTTACACGATGTATCCATGCACACTCTTTTTGTAGCAATAGTCTATCGAAATCACCACCCCTCGGATTTGGTGTATAGACTTCTGTAATACTGAATGAGATCTCGTAAATATTTCCTTGATGTGTCTCATTCATGTGTCTAGCTATAGGGGTGTCACGTCTATGCCTAATGTCCCCTATGTGCTCCCCTACTCTCCTCCTAAACTCCCTCTTCGTTTTGCCCACATAGTCATTTGGACAGCTACATGTGGCAATATAGACCAGACCAGTGGTTTTGCAGTTGCAAAAGTCACGAAGAAAAAACTTTTTACCTGTTGATGAGCTAATGATAAACTTTCATGGTTTCATGAACCTACAGTTGACACATTTAAAAAACCACAGGTTTTTCTATCAAGCCATGTACCCTCAGGGGCCGGTCTTTTAAAATGGCTATGTACCAAAGTGTCTTTCATTGACCGACCTTTTCTGTATGTTATTAAAGGTCTGGGACCGATCATATGAGTTAGATCGGGATCCGCAGATAAAACGTCCCAGTGTTTTGCCAGAATCCTGGCCACTCTTTCATTTTGACAATCATAGGTGCCAATGATTCTAATTGACCCAATCTCAGTCATATGTCTCTGAGTTCGAGACTGTAACAGAGTACCTCTGTCTTGCGAAAGGGCATGATTGAACGCTGCCTCAATAATGCCTCTGGGATAACCTTTTTCACCAAACCGCTTCTTCATATCACCTGATTGTTTTATGAATGTACTGTCATCCGAGCAGTTCCTTCTTAGCCTCAAAAATTGACCTTTAGGGATACCACGTTTTAAAGCTCTCGGATGGTGGCTTTCCCATCTTAGTAAGCTATTACTACTCGTGGGTTTACGGAAAATCTGTGTTTTCAGTGAGCCATCAGCATTTTTTTGAACGCTGACGTCCAAAAATGAAAGGACTTCCTGATTAATTTCAAAGGTGAATCTCATCCCAATCGTATTGTCATTTAGTTCTTGAATAAACTCATTAAATGACTCCTGTGTGCCCTGCCAGCTAACAAAGATGTCATCTATGAATCTGTACCAGACTCCTACATATTGATGCCACCACCTCACCTCATCAGTAAAGACAATGGTTTCCTCCCACCAGCCCAGGAACAAATTAGCATACGACGGGGCGCAGGGACTCCCCATCGCTGTGCCCCTGAGCTGGTGGAAGTACTTCCTGTCAAAAATAAAATAGTTTTTTGTGAGTGTAAAATGTAGGAGATCTAGCACGAATCGGCTGTGTGCTGCACATTGAACCGCTCTTGTTTTCAGGAAATGCTGAACTGCATTTAAACCCAGATTATGTGGGATATTACCATAAAGGGCTTCAACGTCAATGGAGGCCAAGAAGGAACCATCGGCAAGATATATCCCCTCCAGTTTAAGAAGCAGATCTGAGATATCTCTGATATATGACGGAAGGGATAACACAAATGGTCTTAGTATTTCATCTACATATATACCACAGTTTTGGATTAGTGAGTCAGAGCCTGATACTATCGGGCGGCCTTTTAGTGGGTCTAATCCTTTATGCACCTTAGGTGTGGTGTAAAAGGTGACAACAAGAGGGTTGGTAATAAAAACTCAAATTCACTTTTAGAGATTAAATTATTAATCTTGGCTATCATAAGAAGGCTCTCTTCAGGTGTTTCACAGTAATTTTTGGAATGTTTAAATAAAAATGAACATTTAACTTTTTTTCACCAAAAATTTACTTCAGCTCCAATTTGTTTTATTTTACCAAGGGTAACAGGAGAAAATGGACCCCAAAAGTTGTTGTACAATTTGTCCTGAGTACGCCGATACCCCATATGTAGGGGTAAACCACTGTTTGGGCGCATGGCAGAGCTCGGAAGCGAAGGAGCGCCATTTGACTTTTCAATGCAAAATTGACAGGAATTGAGATGGCACGCCATGTTGCGTTTGGAGAGCCACTGATGTGCCTAAACATTGAAACCCCCCACAAGTGACACCATTTTGGAAAGTAGACCCAGTAAGGAACTTATCTAGATGTGTGGAGAGCACTTTGACCCACCAAGTGCTTCACAGAAGTTCATAATGCAGAGCCGTAAAAATAAAAAATCATATTTTTTCACAAAAATGATCTTTTCGCCCCCAATTTTTTATTTTCCCAAGGGTAAGAAAACAAATTGGACCCCAAAAGCTGTTGTACAATTTGTCCTGAGTATGCTGATACCCCATATGTGGGGGTAAACCACTGTTTGGGCACATGGGAGAGATCGGAAGGGAAGGAGCGCCATTTGACTTTTCAATGCAAAATTGACAGGAATTGAGATGGGACGCCATGTTGCGTTTGGAGAGCCCCTGATGTGCATAAACATTGAAACCCCCACAAGTGAAACCATTTTGGAAAGTAGACCCCCTAAGGAACTCATCTAGATGTGTTGTGAGAGCTTTGAACCCCCAAGTGTTTCACTACAGTTTATAACGCAGAAACGTGAAAATAAAAAAATAAAAATTTTCCACAAAAATTATTTTTTAGCCCCTAGTTTTGTATTTTTCCAAGGGTAACAGTTGAAATTGGACCTCAAAAGTTGTTGTCCAATTTGTTCTGAGTACGCTGATACCCCATATGTGGGGGGGAACCACCGTTTGAGCACATGGCAGAGCTCGGAAGGGAAGGAACGTCATTTGGAATGCCGGACTTAGATGGGTTGGTCTGCAGGCGTCACATTGCGTTTGCAGAGCCCCTAATGTACCTAAACAGTAGAAACCCCCCACAAGTGACCACATATTGGAAACTAGACCCCCCAAGGAACTTATCTAGATGTGCTATGAGAACTTTGAACCCCCAAGTGTTTCACTACAGTTTATAACGCAGAGCCGTGAAAATAAAAAATCTTTTTTTTTCCACAAAAATTATTTTTAGCCCCCAGTTTTGTATGTTCCCAAGGGTAACAGGAGAAATTGGACCCCAAAAGTTATTGTCCAATGTGTCCTGAGTACGCTGATACCCCATATGTTGGGGTAAACCCCTGTTTGGGCACACGGGAGAGCTCGGAAGTGAAGGAGCACTGTTTTACTTTTTCAACGCAGAATTGGCTGGAATTGAGATCGGACGCCATGTCGCGTTTGGAGAGCCCCTGATGTGCCTAAACAGTGGAAAACCCCAATTATAACTGAAACCCTAATCCAAACACATACCTAACCCTAATCCCAACGGTAACCCTAACCACACCCCTAACCCTGACACACCCCTAACCCTAATCCCAACCCTATTCCCAACCATAAATGTAATTTAAACCCTAACTCTAACTTAAGCCCCAACCCTAACCCTAACTTTAGCCCCAACCCTAACTGTAGCCTTAACCCTAGCCCCAACCCTAACCCTAGCCCTAACCATTGCCCTAACCCGAGCCCTAACCCTAGCCCTAACCCTAGCCCTAACCCTAACCCTAGCCCTAACCCTAGCCCTAGCCCTAACCCTAACCCTAGCCCTAACCCTAGCCCTAACCCTAACCTTAATGGGAAAATGGAAATAAATAATTTTTTTAATTTTTTTATTTTTCGCTAACTAAGGGGGTGATGAAGGGGGGTTTGATTTACTTTTATAGCGGCTTTTTTAGTGGATGTTTATGATTGGCAGCCGTCACACACTGAAAGACACTTTTTATTGCAAAAAATATTTTTTGCGTTACCACATTTTGAGAGCTATCATTTTTCATATTTTGGTCCGCAGAGTCATGTGAGGTCTTGTTTTTTGCGGGATGAGTTGACGTTTTTATTGGTGACATTTTCAGGCACGTGACATTTTTTGATCGCTTTTTATTCTGATTTTTGTGAGGCAGGATGACCAAAAACCAGCTATTCATGAATTTCTTTTGGGGGAGGCGTTTATACCGTTCTGCGTTTGGTAAAATGGATAAAGCAGTTTTATTCTTCGGGTCAGTACGATTACAGAGATACCTCATCTATGTCATATTTTTATGTTTTGTCGCTTTTATACGATAAAAACTATTTTATAGAAAAAATAATTACTTTTGCATCGCTTTATTCTGAGGACTATAACTTTTTTCTTTTTTCTTTGATGATGCTGTATGGCAGCTCGTTTTTTGCGGGACAAGATGTCGTTTTCAGCAGTACCATGGTTATTTATATCCGTCTTTTTGATCGCGTGGTATTCCACTTTTTGTTTGGCAGTATGATAATAAAGCGTTGTTTTTTGCCTCGTTTTTTTTTTTTACGGTATTCAATGAAGGGGTTAACTAGTGGGACAGTTTTATAGGACGTGGTGATACTAAATATGTGTACTTTTATCGTTTTTTTATTATTTAGATAAAGAAATGTATTTATAGGGACAATATTTTTATTTATTTTTTTATTTTGGGTGGGATTTTTTTTATTTTTTTTTACACATGTGAATATTTTTTTTTTTACACTAAAACATTGCCCCAGGGGGGGCCATCATGTTATAGTGTAAGATCGCTGATCTGACACTTTTGCTGTGCACTGTGTCAGATCGGCGATCTGGCGTGCACAGCTCCTGGAGGCTTCCCGGCACCTGCTCTGAGCAGGCGCAGTGAAGCCACCTCCCTGCAGGACCCGGATGCCGCGGCCATCTTGGATCCGGGCCTGCTGCAGGGAGGAGGAGGTAAGAGACCCTCGGAGCAACGTGATCACATCGCGTTGCTCCGGGGGTCTCAGGGAAGCACGCAGGGAGCCCCCTCCCTGCGCGATGCTTCCCTATACCGCCAGAACACTGCGATCATGTTTGTCCGTGACCGCTCCTGGCACATAGTGCCGGATGTCAGCTGCGATAGTTAGCTGACACCCGGCCCCGATCAGCCGCGCTCCCCCCGTCTAATGTCAGAAAGGGGTTAAAGAAGTTTTTTTGCCCCAATTATGTTTGGTTTATTGTGTCTTTCGCCGCCGGCAACACACACCGTGCGCCAAATAAAAAACTTCACCACACACACTTTTTTTTTGGCCACATCATAGCTCCAGTAGTTAGCAAGTACAAGACTTTGTGTGTCTTTAGTATAGAGCTATGAGGTGGACCAAAAAATGTATACTTGTATTTTCTCCTTAATCTCTTCATTCTGCTTAGTCTGTGACTAGTGTTGCAGACTGAAGAGAAAATGGTGGTAATACAATACAAAACTATACTCTACAGGTCAGATGTCCAAAAACTCATTAGTTGGGACGCCTGACCTGGTGAGTGGAGAAGTGCATTGTATAGCCTCCTTTTTCTCTTCTGTGTACATAATCTATTTCACACAAACTCAAGGGACGATGGCGGTCATACACGGCATATCTATGCTCACCTGCACATGTGTCAGAAATAGTGAATTCATGAGGCTGTTATATGTGCATCATGAATTCATTATTTCTGACACCTGACTTGATGAGATAGATCTGTTTTGTATGACAGCCATTGTCTCTTCAGTCTGTGTCCAATGGATACTGCATAGCAGAACAGAATCAGGACTGTTGTGAATTCCATTCTCGAACTCCCTCCTGTGGTCATGAATGGTACTTCGGTGAGTTCTGTCCGTGGACTCCCTCTGGTGGCTGTGAGTGGAGCTGCTGGTTCTGAGATTCCTTCTCCAGCTGCCCTCATTTGGGGCTAGGCTGATTCTCTATTTAACTCCACTCAGATCGTTACTCCATGCCAGCTGTCAATGTTCTAGTACTGGTTCAGATCTCTCCTGGATCTTTCTGAGGACCTGTCTACTCCAGCACAAGCTAAGTTCCTGCTTGTTCATTTGTTACATATGTTTTTTCTTGCTAAGTTCTAGTCCAGCTTGCTATCATGAAACTACCTGGCTAGCTGGAAGCTCTGGGGGTGCAGAGTGGCACCACCGCATCGTGAGTCGGTGCGGGGGTATTTTTTGCACACTCTGCGTGGTTTTTGTAGCTTTTTGTGTTGACCGCAAAGATCCCTTTTCTATCCTCAATCTGTTTAGTTAGACTGGCCTCTTTTTGCTAAAACCTATTTCATCCTGTGTTTGTGATTTCCTCTTATCTCACAGTCAATACTTGTGGGGGGGCTGCTTTTACCTTTGGGGAAATTTCTCTGAGGCAAGTAAGGCTTTGTTTCCTTTCTTTAGGGGTAGTTAGCTCTTAGGCTGTGAAGAGGCGTCTAGGCAGAGTCAGGCACGCTCCACGGCTGTTTCTAGTTGTGTTGATAGGAGTAGGATTTGCGGTCAGCAGAGTTCCCATTTCCCCAGAGCTCGTCCTGATTCCGTGTTTAACTATCAGGTCATTCCTGGTGCACCTAACCACCAGGTCCATAACACAGGACGCAATGACGTTAACAACCTTATCACTAAAACCACATGGCTGCCGTCACACTAGCAGTATGTGGTCACTATTTTATATTGGTATTTGTAAGCCAAAACAAGGAGTGGAACTATTAGAGGAAAAGTATAATATTAGCATATCTAGCACTTCAGCCTTCATCACCCACTCCTGGTTTTGGATTACAAATACTGATAATAAATACAGACCAAATACTGCTAGTGTGAGGACAAACTCGGTTTATAAAGGAAAAACATATGAGACACGGTCAAGACAACAAAAAAAAGTTTATTAACGAGAAACATTAGTAACATGTAAGAAAATAACTGGTACAGATAAAATAACAACAGGACATTTACACAACATTGTCTTGCCATGACACACGTCCAATATCCGAATCAAAAAAGGCAGCAAATTGGTTCCGCATGTGGCCAACTTCAGCTGTTGACCACAGCGGGTGATGCTGGTAATCGGGCAGTGGGTGTGCAACTGGTTCATCCAGTTCAATGTTGGGCCGCTCCTTAGCCATAATGTAATTGTGCAGAACCACACAGGCTTTGACCACCTCATCAACTGTCTCCATTTTTAGATTTATGGCTGATGCAAGAATGCGCCATGTTGAGACTAGAATCCCAAAGGTACACTCTACAGTTCTTCGTGCCCTGGTCAGTCTGTAGTTAAAGATCCTTTTAGTGTGGTTCAAGTCACGACTGGAATATGGCTTCAGTAGGTTTTTGCGCATCTGAAAGGCCTCATCCCCAACCATAACAAATGGCATAGGTCGACTTTGAGTGTTGGAGAGAGGTTGTGGCCGTGGAAAATTAAAATTTTTGCCATACACACGGCGGCCCATATCCGAGTTCTTGACAGTCTGGGAATCGTTGCTACGGCCAAAAGCTCCAATGTCCACGGCGATGAAGTGACAGTCCGCATCGCCTATTGCCTTGAGCACAACAAAAAAATATTTTTTATAATTGAAGTACTCCGATCCTGTTCTGGCTGGTTTTATAATGCGGATGTGCTTTCCATCCCCCGCTTCCAAAGAGTTGGGGAAATCACACACGCTCCAGAATTTTTCCGCAATTCCAATCCACATGTCCAAGGTGGGTAGGGGTATAAACTCATCCCGGAGTAGATTCCACAAAGCCCGGCAGGTGTCCGCAACTATTCCCGGCAGGGTGGATATTCCAAGCCGGTATTGGAAATGGAGGGATGATAAATAGTGTTGAGCGATACCGTCCGATACTTGAAAGTATCGGTATCGGAAAGTATCGGCCGATACCGGCAAAGTATCGGATCCAATCCGATACCGATACCCGATACCAATACAAGTCAATGGGACTCAGGTATCGGACGGTATTCCTGATGGTTCCCAGGGTCTGAAGGAGAGGAAACTCTCCTTCAGGCCCTGGGAACCATATTAATGTGTAAAAGAAAGAATTAAAATAAAAAATATCGCTATACTCACCTGTCCGACGCAGCCGGGACCTCAGCGAGGGAACCGGCAGCGTTGTTTGTTTAAAATTCGCGCTTTTACTTGGTTACGTGAGGTCCCGGCTTGTGATTGGTCAGGGCGGCCATGTTGCCGGGACGCGGACCAATCACAGCAAGCCGTGACGAAATTACGTCACGGCTTGCTGTGATTGGTCCGCGTCCCGGCAACATGGCCGCCCTGACCAATCACAAGCCGTGACGTCACGGGAGGCTGGACACGCGCGCTTTTCAAAATACGCGCATGTCCAGCCTCCCGTGACGTCACGGCTTGTGATTGGTTAATGGCGGCCATGTTGCCGGGACGTCACTGGAGGCTGGACACGCGCGCTTTTCAAAATACGCGCATGTCCAGCCTCCCGTGACGTCACGGCTTGTGATTGGTTAATGGCGGCCATGTTGCCGGGACGCGGACCAATCACAGCAAGCCGTGACGTAATTTCGTCACAGCTTGCTGTGATTGGTCCGCGTCCCGGCAACATGGCCGCCCTGACCAATCACAAGCCGTGACGTCACGGGAGGCTGGACACGCGCGCTTTTCAAAATACGCGCATGTCCAGCCTCCCGTGACGTCACGGCTTGTGATTGGTTAATGGCGGCCATGTTGCCGGGACGTCACTGGAGGCTGGACACGCGCGCTTTTCAAAATACGCGCATGTCCAGCCTCCCGTGACGTCACGGCTTGTGATTGGTTAATGGCGGCCATGTTGCCGGGACGCGGACTGTTGTGAATTTGGATTCTGGGCTCCCCCGGTGGCCGCTTGTGGAATTGGACTTGTCATCCTCTTTCCTGTTTCACCTGGTTCCATCAGTAGTGGGTGTCGCTATTTAAGCTCATTTCTCTGGTGGTTTCTTGCCGGTCAACAATGTTATCTGATGCCTCTCAGTGCTTGTTCCTGCTTCTGACAACTACTAGATAAGTTGGACTTTTGTCCATGTTTCGTTTTGCCTATTTGTTCCAGTTCACAGCTGAAGTTTTGTTACTGTGTCTGGAAAGCTCTCGTTGATCAGGGATTGCTACTCTGGCGTTATGAGTTAATGCCAGAGTTTAAGGTAATCTCTGGATGGTGTTTTGTTAGTGTTTTTCTGCTGACCATGAAAGTATACTATCTGTCTTCTGCTATCTAGTAAGCGGACCTCAAATTTGCTAAGACTATTTTCCTGCTGCGTTTGTTGTTTCATCTGAACTCACCGTCATTATATGTGGGGGGCTACTGTCTTCTTTGGAATATTTCTCTAGAGGTGAGCCAGGTCTTATATTTCCCTCTGCTAGCTATTTAGGTCTTAGGCCAGAGCTGGGCATCTAGCAATAAATAGGAAATGCTACCTGGCTATTTCTAGTTGCGCGGCAGGCTTAGTTCATGGTCAGTATAGTTCCATCTTCCGAGAGCTTGTCCCTCTATAGGCTTGCTATGATCTCTGCCTGCAGAGATCATGACAGTTTGACCGGCCAATAAAGTGTTAAAGACCCAGGTTGAGAAGGAGAGTTATAAGAAGTCTGCTGGAATTTTTTTTTTTTTTTTTTTCCTCCAGTTTGCCTTGCTGCAGTCTTTTTTCTCTCTCTCCTCCTAATCTCTGTATGGCTCTGTGTGCACCTGACAATAATGGATCTTCAGAGTGTAACTGCGGGTTTGAATAATCTCATCACGAAAGTACAAAATTTACAAGATTTTGTGGTACATGCTCCAGTATCTGAGCCGAGAATTCCTTTGCCGGAGTTCTTCACAGGGAATAGAGCTAGCTTCCAGAATTTCCGAAATAATTGTAAGCTTTATTTGTCCCTGAAGTCTCGTTCAGCTGGAGACCCTGCTCAGCAGGTTAGGATTGTGATTTCCTTGCTCAGGGGTGACCCTCAAGATTGGGCCTTCTCATTGCCAGCAGGGGATCCTGCGTTGCGCGATGTGGATGCGTTTTTTCTGGCCTTGGGCTTGCTTTATGAGGAACCTCATTTGGAACTTCAGGCAGAAAAAACTTTGATGGCACTATCTCAGGGGCAAGACGAAGCTGAGGTTTACTGCCAAAAATTCCGTAAATGGTCTGTGCTTACTCAGTGGAATGAGTGCGCCTTGGCGGCAACTTTCAGAGAAGGTCTCTCTGATGCCGTTAAGGATGTTATGGTGGGGTTCCCTGTGCCTGCAGGTCTGAATGAGTCCATGACAATGGCTATTCAGATTGATAGGCGTCTGCGGGAGCGCAAACCGGTGCACCATCTGGCGGTGTCTATGGAAAAGACGCCAGAAAGTATGCAGTGTGATAGAATTCTGTCCAGGAGCGAGCGACAGAATTTTAGACGGAAGAATGGATTGTGCTTCTATTGTGGGGATTCTACTCATGTTATATCAGCATGCTCTAGGCGTACAAAGAAGCTTGATAAGTCTGTTTCCATTGGCACCATTCAGTCTAAGTTTATTTTGTCTGTAACCCTGATTTGCTCTTTGTCATCCATTGCCACGGACGCCTATGTTGACTCTGGCGCCGCTCTGAGTCTTATGGATTGGTCCTTTGCCAATCGTTGTGGTTTTGATTTAGAGCCTTTGGAGACTCTTATTCCTCTGAAGGGGATTGACTCCACCCCATTGGCTAATAATAAACCACAATACTGGACACAAGTAACCATGCGTATCAATCCGGATCACCAGGAGATTATTCGTTTCCTGGTGCTGTATAATTTACATGACGATTTGGTACTGGGATTGCCATGGTTGCAGTCTCACAATCCAGTCTTGGACTGGAGAGCAATGTCTGTGTTGAGCTGGGGATGTAAGGGTATTCATGGGGACTTACCTTTGGTTTCTATTTCGTCGTCCATTCCCTCTGAAGTCCCTGAGTTCCTCTCTGATTATCAAGACGTCTTTGACGAACCCAAGCTTGGGTCGTTACCTCCGCACCGTGAGTGCGATTGTGCCATAGATTTGATACCGGGTTGCAAATATCCAAAGGGTCGTTTGTTTAATCTGTCTGTGCCGGAACATGCTGCTATGCGGGAATATATAAAGGAGTCTTTGGAAAAGGGACATATTCGTCCATCTTCTTCTCCCTTGGGAGCTGGGTTTTTCTTTGTCTCAAAAAAGGACGGCTCTTTGAGACCATGTATTGATTATCGGCTTCTGAATAAGATCACTGTTAAGTACCAATACCCATTGCCATTGCTTACTGATTTGTTTGCTCGTATAGAGGGTGCTAAGTGGTTCTCTAAAATTGATCTTCGTGGGGCGTATAATTTGGTGCGGATCAGGCAGGGGGATGAGTGGAAGACCGCATTTAATACGCCCGAGGGCCACTTTGAGTATTTGGTCATGCCTTTTGGTCTTTCTAATGCCCCTTCAGTTTTCCAGTCTTTTATGCATGATATTTTCCGCGATTTTCTGGATAAATTTATGATAATATATCTGGATGATATTCTGATTTTTTCTGATGACTGGGACTCTCATGTCCAGCAGGTCAGGAGAGTTTTTCAGGTTCTGCGGTCTAATTCTTTATGTGTGAAGGGGTCTAAGTGCGTTTTTGGGGTCCAGAAAATTTCCTTTTTGGGGTATATTTTTTCTCCCTCTTCCATTGAGATGGATCCCGTCAAGGTGCAAGCTATTTGTGACTGGACTCAGCCCTCCTCTCTTAAGGGTCTTCAGAGATTTTTGGGCTTTGCCAACTTTTACCGCCGATTTATTGCTGGTTTTTCGGATGTCGTTAAACCACTGACTGATTTGACCAGACATGGCGCTGATGTTGCTAATTGGTCCCCTCATGCTGTAGAGGCCTTTCGGGAGCTTAAGCACCGTTTTGCCTCTGCCCCTGTGTTACGTCAGCCTGATGTGAATCTGCCTTTTCAGGTTGAGGTTGACGCTTCGGAGATCGGAGCTGGGGCAGTGTTGTCGCAGAAAGGTTCCGACTGCTCCGTCATTAGGCCTTGTGCCTTCTTTTCTCGCAAATTTTCGCCCGCAGAGCGGAATTATGATGTTGGGAATAGGGAGCTTTTGGCCATGAAGTGGGCATTTGAGGAGTGGCGCCATTGGCTAGAGGGGGCTAAGCATCAGGTGGTGGTATTGACTGACCACAAAAATTTGATTTATCTTGAGACTGCCAGGCGCCTGAATCCTAGACAGGCGCGCTGGTCTTTATTTTTTTCTCGCTTTAATTTTGTGGTGTCATACCTACCGGGTTCTAAGAATGTTAAGGCAGATGCCCTTTCTAGGAGTTTTGACCCGGACTCTCCTGGTAATGCTGAACCCACAGGTATCCTTAGGGAGGGAGTAATTTTGTCGGCCGTTTCTCCTGATCTGCGGCGGTCCTTGCAAGAGTTTCAGGCGGATAGACCGGATCGTTGTCCGCCTGATAGACTGTTTGTTCCGGATGATTGGACCAGTAGAGTCATCTCTGAGGTACATTCTTCTGCATTGGCAGGTCATCCCGGAATTTTTGGTACCAGGGATTTGGTGGCAAGATCCTTCTGGTGGCCTTCCCTGTCACGAGATGTGCGAGTCTTTGTGCAGTCATGTGACATTTGTGCTCGGGCCAAGTCTTGTAGTTCTCGGGCTAGCGGACTGCTGTTGCCCTTGCCTATTCCTAAGAGGCCTTGGACACACATCTCGATGGATTTTATTTCAGATCTGCCTGTTTCCCAGAAGATGTCTGTCATCTGGGTGGTCTGTGACCGTTTCTCTAAAATGGTCCATTTGGTTCCTCTGCCCAAGTTGCCTTCTTCTTCTGAGTTGGTTCCTCTGTTTTTTTCAGAATGTTGTCCGATTGCACGGTATTCCTGAGAATATTGTTTCTGACAGAGGTACCCAATTTGTGTCTAGATTTTGGCGGGCATTCTGTGCTAGGATGGGCATAGATTTGTCTTTTTCATCTGCTTTTCACCCTCAGACTAATGGCCAGACCGAGCGGACTAATCAGACCCTGGAGACATATCTGAGGTGTTTTGTCTCTGCTGACCAGGATGATTGGGTTGCTTTTTTGCCATTGGCAGAGTTCGCCCTCAATAATCGGGCCAGCTCTTCCACCTTGGTGTCCCCGTTTTTCTGTAATTCGGGGTTTCACCCTCGATTTTCCTCCGGTCAGGTGGAATCCTCGGATTGTCCTGGAGTGGATGCGGTGGTGGAGAGATTGCATCACATCTGGGGGCAGGTTATGGACAATTTGAAGTTGTCCCAGGAGAAGACTCAGCGTTTTGCCAACCGTCATCGTCGTGTTGGTTCTCGGCTTTGTGTTGGAGATTTGGTGTGGTTGTCTTCTCGTTTTGTCCCTATGAGGGTCTCTTCTCCTAAGTTTAAACCTCGGTTCATCGGCCCTTATAGAATATTGGAGATTCTTAATCCTGTTTCTTTCCGTTTGGACCTCCCTGCGTCCTTTTCCATTCATAACGTTTTTCATCGGTCGTTATTGCGCAGGTATGAGGTACCTGTTGTACCTTCAGTTGAGCCTCCTG
Organism: Ranitomeya variabilis; assembly: GCF_051348905.1. Lineage (NCBI taxonomy): Eukaryota > Metazoa > Chordata > Amphibia > Anura > Dendrobatidae > Ranitomeya > Ranitomeya variabilis. Next base: position 582,281,237 of record NC_135232.1, read on the forward strand.
CTCCGGTGTTGGTTGAGGGTGAGTTGGAGTACGTTGTGGAGAAAATTTTGGACTCTCGTGTTTCCAGACGGAGACTCCAGTATCTGGTCAACTGGAAGGGTTACGGCCAGGAGGATAATTCTTGGGTCAATGCATCTGATGTTCATGCTTCTGATCTTGTTCGTGCCTTCCATAGGGCTCATCCTGGTCGCCCTGGTGGATCTGGTGAGGGTTCGGTGCCCCCTCCTTGAGGGGGGGGTACTGTTGTGAATTTGGATTCTGGGCTCCCCCGGTGGCCGCTTGTGGAATTGGACTTGTCATCCTCTTTCCTGTTTCACCTGGTTCCATCAGTAGTGGGTGTCGCTATTTAAGCTCATTTCTCTGGTGGTTTCTTGCCGGTCAACAATGTTATCTGATGCCTCTCAGTGCTTGTTCCTGCTTCTGACAACTACTAGATAAGTTGGACTTTTGTCCATGTTTCGTTTTGCCTATTTGTTCCAGTTCACAGCTGAAGTTTTGTTACTGTGTCTGGAAAGCTCTCGTTGATCAGGGATTGCTACTCTGGCGTTATGAGTTAATGCCAGAGTTTAAGGTAATCTCTGGATGGTGTTTTGTTAGTGTTTTTCTGCTGACCATGAAAGTATACTATCTGTCTTCTGCTATCTAGTAAGCGGACCTCAAATTTGCTAAGACTATTTTCCTGCTGCGTTTGTTGTTTCATCTGAACTCACCGTCATTATATGTGGGGGGCTACTGTCTTCTTTGGAATATTTCTCTAGAGGTGAGCCAGGTCTTATATTTCCCTCTGCTAGCTATTTAGGTCTTAGGCCAGAGCTGGGCATCTAGCAATAAATAGGAAATGCTACCTGGCTATTTCTAGTTGCGCGGCAGGCTTAGTTCATGGTCAGTATAGTTCCATCTTCCGAGAGCTTGTCCCTCTATAGGCTTGCTATGATCTCTGCCTGCAGAGATCATGACAGCGGACCAATCACAGCAAGCCGTGACGTAATTTCGTCACGGCTTGCTGTGATTGGTCCGCGTCCCGGCAACATGGCCGCCCTGACCAATCACAAGCCGGGACTTCACGTAACCAAGTAAAAGCGCGAAATTTAAACAAACAACGCTGCCGGTTCCCTCGCTGAGGTCCCGGCTGCGTCGGACAGGTGAGTATAGCGATATTTTTTATTTTAATTCTCTTTTTTACACATTATTACATTAATGTTGTTGCGATACCCGATACCCGATACCACAAAAGTATCGGATCTCGGTATCGGAAATTCCGATACAGCAAGTATCGGCCGATACCCGATACTTGCAGTATCGGAATGCTCAACACTAATGATAAACTCTCTCTGGTTGCCAGAAATCTGGAAGAAAATAATTAATTAAGAAAAATTACAATCAGTTCTATTTAAGGTGTGGTTACGCTAAAGACAGAAAGGAAAATACCAAACAAAAAAAAATATGTTAGTACACCCAAAATTAGCACTGGCATTGGTTTACATTTCTTACATACCTTAATGTAACCAGCAGATGTTCCTCGGGTGGAATCGCTCTACGGAGCTGGGTGTCCTTTCTCCTGTCCTGAGCAAGCAAATCCCGGAACGAGTCTTGCGACATCCTTGTGTATTCCGGGAATTTGTCCGGGTTGGCATTAAGCTCGCCATACAGAATGTGGCCCCACGTCTCTCACGTAATTCAATAATGGGGTGTCTCCAAAAACGCCTACGCCGTCTCCTTCTCCATCTTTCTCGATTTCTGTCTTGCTCCCAAGCAAATGCACAGGCAAGAAACAGCTTGATGCTTAAATCCAGGTTGAAATAAAAGCTCTCCATGCGAAGATCCATCATGACACAGGAAACAGTAGCACACTGTTAAGATTTCAGAAGTCCTATGGTCTATATATAGAGATCCCAAAATACACGCCCTCTGTAGTCACATTGGCGGTGTCTGTTTATCTCGATTTTTCTCCTGTAAAATTTGTCACCATACGCACCAAAAATGCAAACGCAGAAAAAAACGCATGGAAAAGCGTGCAAACGCGGCTTTTTTTAACTGCATGCGTTCCCGCATGCGTCTAAAAAACGCCACGTTTGTACGCGTTTATATGCGTTTTTTCCAGCACTTGCGGATGCGGATTAAACGCTGCGGATTCTAACGCAAATATGAAACTAGCCTAACACCTTTCTGACATCTGACGTACTATTCCATCCATGTGACCTTTGCCAATTTGACCATGGATGAAATAGTACGTTATTTCTTTAATGCGACACCGAATGATCGCATTAAAATTCCGGTGCCATCTTACCTGTGGGTAGATGGTGCCGTCATCCTTTGGGGTGTCATCGCCCACCCGCACTCCCGATCGCTGTGATTGACAGTTCAATTCTGAACAGCCAATCGCAGCCTCTCTCTTTGTTTCAGGCAATCAGATGTACTTGATCCTAGGCTGGTGCCTGGAAACTCCAGGCATCGCTGAAAACTGCTCTGATTGGCACGATCAACGATCAGATCGATCGCGCCAATGGCAGGGCACAGGCGTGGTGTGACTGCACTGTGCCCTGCTGGTAACCTGCCTAGGATCGGTGCTGTAAGAACACTGATCCTAGGCCGGTGCCTAGCAAAGGCCAGGCATGGCCTGGAGCTGCTGATTGGCACGATCAACGATTACATTGATTGCGCCAATCACAGGGCACAGCCGCGGTGTGACCACGCTATGCCCTGCCGGTGACCTGCTGGTGACCTGCCTAGGATCAGAGCTGTGAGCTCCAATCCTAGGCTGGTGCCATCTCTGATTGGTGTGATCGATGTCATCATCGATCACACTAATGACAGGGCACAGCAGCGGTATGTCCACTCTGTGACCTGTCTGTCACCTGTCTGTGACCGCACTGCAGGTCCTCACACTAGTTGATGATTCCTGCAGTGTGGTCACCACGCTACAGGATCTCCTGTTGTGCTGGGCCTTGTGGTGCCACAGAAGCCTGTAACACCACAATCCCTGCTGAAGAAAGAAGAAAAAGACAAGACAGAAGAAAGAAGAGAGACTACAACTGTAAGTGTTTTGATCCCTGATCACTGCCAGATCTCTCTTCATCCACCCCAATCCCCATCCCCTTCTCCCTTTCCTTTCCCCCTATTTTTACCCCCCTCCATCCCCCTTTGCACCGCCTTCGTGCATAAATTTAACAGCCGCCAAGCTTTGATTAGTGATGCAGTTCACTTATCAAAGCTTGTGGCTGCTGATTTAGACACTTTTCTTTTCCACCACTGTTGATTAGTAACGCAGTTCACCGATCAACACTCTTGCTCGCTTTTCCTTTTCACCCACCTTTGCGCCACCCCCGTGCGCACATCCAGCAGCCGCTAAACTTTGATTAGTGACCCAGTTCACTCATCAAAGCTCGTGGCTGCTGTTTTAGACAATTTCTTTTCCACCACCTCTGTGCACAGATGCAGCCGCTGAAGTGACACAGTTCACTCATAAGAGCTCATTTCTGCTGTTTTAGAAACTTTTCTTTTTCGCCACCTCTGTGCAGAGATCGAGCAGCCGCTGAACTTATATAAGTGACACAGTTCACTCACCAGAGCTCGTGCCTGCTGTTTTAGACACTTTTTTCTTTATCGCCACTTCCGTGCACACATCCAGCAGCCGCCGAACTTTGATTAGTGACGCAGTTCACCCATCAGAGCTTGTGCCTGCAGTTTTACACTTTTCACAGACATTTTTTTCTCCCTGGTTGTGCTTTTTTTTCTTTTAGCTTTTTCTTTTCAGACAAAAGTTTACACCAAGCACTATCCCCCCCCCACACACAAACAGTTAAAAATAAAGTACTGACACAATCACCATATTCATAAAAAAAATGTCGTCCCACCTGTCCTGTTCATCCCGTTCATCCCAACAACGCTATTCAGTGGAGAAGGCATATGCTTTCCGTGCCTCCGACACTGATAGGGAGGAAGAGGATCCCACATTTCTTAATTTCTCAGATTCGTCTTCCTCTTCCAGCTGGCGGCTGGGGCTGGCGGTTCCACAGGTTCATACCACGTCTAACATGGGTGAGGTCCGGTTTCTTACTAACTGTTAACCCCTTATTTCACATGCATTGTGGGTGGGATCTGTAAGTTGGTATTGCCACTTACGCATTGTGTTTACCCGGACTCTCAAGGCGTACATTTTAGGTACGACCTGTGGATTTTGTCTACCTGTTTCCTCTATTCACAATATTATCATGTTTTGATTTTGTATGTACATTTTACTATTAGCATTTCCTATATGTATGGGTGTTAAATAAATATGTCAATTTTTTGTACCTTTAAAGACAACTCTATGACTCCTTTTTTCGGATTATATATATTATACCGATAATGCACAGTGTCCCCCACGAGATGACCCCAACTTTGACCGTCTGTTCAACGTTCGGCCGGTCTTTGAACACTTCAACAAAAAGTTTGCTGAAGTGTACATGCCTCAAAGGGTCATCTGCGTGGATGAGTCTTTAGTTCATTTTAAGAGAAGGCTCAGATTCCATCAGTACCTGCCAAGCAAGAGGACCAGGTACGGAATTAAACTCTATAAGCTATGTGAGAGTACCTCAGGGTACACCCACAGGTTTAGAGTTTACGAAGGGAAGGTCACCAAGATTAAACCCCCTGAATGTCCCCCTGCCTGGGAGTGAGTGGGGAAATTGTGTGGGCTTTGGTGCACCCACTGCTGGACAAAGGTTATCACCTTTACACCGATAACTTTTATACCAGCATCCCACTCTTCAAATCCCTCTTTGCGCGAGGTACCGGATCCTGAAGTACTGTCTGCAAAAATCAAAGAGGCCTTCTGAAAACGCTACTTGGGCAGATGCTCAGGAGGGGTGACAGCAGAGCCCGATGAAGCGACCACATGCTGTTGGTCAAGAACAAGGACAAGAGGGATGTCTTTTTCTTGACCACCATACACGGTCATGGCAGCACTCTCAGCACTGTACAAGGTACCTCTACACAGGTCTGCAAACCGGACTGTATGCTGGGGTACAACAAAAACATTGGGGGCGTTGATCTCTCTGATCAACTCCTCCAACCGTACAGTGCTTTGAGAAAGGCCAAGGTGTGGTAAAAAAGCTGGCTGTGCATATCGTACAAATGGCAATGCTCAACGCTTTCCTGCTGTCATGATGTGCAGGCAACACCCATATGTCGTACCTTCAGTTCCATTTGGTAGTGGTTAAGGCCGTGATATTTGGCATTCAGGAAGGAGCTGGCCCCAGTACTTCTGGCACTGAAGGTGCTCGTCGTACCAGATCAGCATTTCCCAGTGGAAGTCCCTCAAGCTGCAAAAAAAGGTAAGTTGCAAAAAAGGTGCCCAGTGTGTTACAAAAGGGGAATACGCAAGGACACCATTTATCAATGCGACACCTGCCCCGACAAACCTGGCCTATGTATGAAAGAATGCTTCAAATTGTACCACACCTCCATGCACTACTAATTTACTTAAATTTATATAAAAAGAAACAATAAATTAGTTCCAAAAAGAGGGCACTTGTTGGGCATTGCCACTGTTTAGGCACATCTAGATAAGTTCCTTGGGGTCTAGTTTCCAAAATGGGGTCACTAGTTGGCGGTTTCTACTGTTTGGGCACATCAGGGGCTCTGCAAATAGAACATGATGCCCGCAGACCATTCCATCAAAGTCTGCATTCCAAAACGTCACTACTTCCCTTCCGAGCCCCGATTCGTGCCCAAACAGTAGTTTTCTCCCACATATGGGGTACCAGCATACTCAGGACAAATTGGACAACAACTTTTGGGATCCATTATCTCCTGTTACCCTTGGGAAAATAAAAAAATGGGTGCTAAAAAATCATTTTTGTGGAAAACAAAATATTAGCGAAGCGTGGTTCAAATCCCGTGCCTGTCGCTGATTGTTCGCGGCCGGCCAAATAGTATATTGCACAGCCACGTAGTATATTGCACAGCCACGTAGTATATTGCACAGCCCACGTAGTATATTGCACAGCCCACATAGTATATTGCATAGCCCACGTAGTTTGTTGCACAGCCACGTAGGATATAGCACAGCCACGTAGGATATAGCACAGCCACATAGTATATAGCACAGCCACATAGTATATTGCAAAGCCATGTAGTATATTGCACAGCCACGTAGTATATTGCACAGCCATGCAGTATATTGCACAGCCACGTAGTATATTGTACAGCCCACGTAGTATATAGCACAGTCACGCAGTATATTGCACAGCCCACGTAGTATATGGCACAGCCCACGTAGTATATAGCAATGTGGGCATCATATCCCTGTTAAAAAAAAGAATTAAAATAAAAAATAGTTCTATACTCACCCTCCATTGGCCCCCGGATCCAAGTGAGGCCTTTACCGATGCTCCTCGCGACGCTCCGGTCCCAAGAGTACATTGCGGTCTCGTGAGATGATGACGTAGCGGTCTCGCGAGACCGCTACGTCATTATCTCGCGAGATCGCAATGCATGGAGCGGTCACCGGAGCGTCGCGAGGAGCGGGAAAGGCGTGTTCTGGATCTGGGGGGCCGACGGACGGTGAATATATAACTATTTTTTATTTTTTTATCATTTTTAACATTAGATCTTTTTACTATTGATGCTGCATAGGCAGCATCAATAGTAAAAAGTTGGTCACACAGGGTTAATAGCAGCATTAACGGACTGCATTACACCGCGGCATAACGCGGTACGTTAACGCTGCCATTAACCCTGTGTGAGCGCTGACTGGAGGGAGTATGGAGCAGGCGCTGACGGCTGTGGAGTAGGGAGGGACTAATTCTTGGCCGGTCTGTGCCCGTCGCTGATTGATCAATCAGCGACGCAGGACTTCTGGGACAGACAGACAGACAGACGGAAGTGACCCTTAGACAATTATATAGTAAATATGTGATACTGCTGATGCTGTATATATGTTATGTAGGTGATACTGTAGTAGCAGTGTAACCTATATAATGTATATATAGCAGTAACAGTACTATATATTGTATATAGAGCAGTCTGTATACAATATGTAGGTGATACTGCTACTGATTTATATAATTGCAGTATCACCTATATATTGTATCTAACAGTTGCAGTATCACCTATATGATGTTTCCATACTGCTCCATATACATTATGTAGTTGATACTGCTACTTCTCTATGTATATTATATACAGTAGGTGATACTGCACAGCATATATCGTATATACAGCAATAGCAGTACCACCTATATATTGTATATACAGCATTCCATATACATTATATAGGCGATAGTGCAATTGTACACAATATATCATTATACGCAATATAGGTCCCTATAGTAGAGAGTATACTGAATCTGCATAATCCCTAGTCCCTTTTTAGCCAATGATATCTTTATAAGATGCCTTACCTAAGAGTGAAATATGTACATATAAAGTGGTATAAATGGGAGATTTGAATATGTATCCCCTTAATAGATGTGTAATACAGATGTATATTCCATGCATCGGGATTTGCACCAGAACGTGCGTCAGCTGACACGCATGGTGAGTAACATAACCCCAACGGTATCCCCTGATGAGAGATAACGAAACACGTCGGGACCAGAAAATGGGGAAAGGACTCATCGCCAGTATTGGAACATAGATCGGGTATAGGACGGTTCCAGGTGGGTGAGATCGTTTCATTTATATATTTGCCGGCTGCAAACCTCTGGTTGAGATGGATTCCTGTGGATATGAGGAATAATTTGCGGTATATGCATCCCCCAATACAAAGGGTATTTCTATTGTGGATATCCAGGAAATTACTGACTCACACTGTTTAACCCTTGAGCCTATGACAATTGATTGCACAGATTCATTTCTGAATGGCTCTTAGGGATAAATTTAGTAGTGGTTTAAATGCGGATATGTGTTTTTGAAAAAAAACCCGCAAAAGGAGTGAGGATACCCACTAGGGCTTACAACGTGACTGTTTCTCAAACCCAGTACGTGTGTTATTTTTCACTTGAGTGGATTGTGTGATACATGTAATTACAGCAGTTTAAATGTCATAAGTGTAGACTATACTGCAGAACATTTCTATTGGGAGATCAGTACTTTTGGAGATCATGTACAGGCACTAGACTTGGTCTCAATACTGGTCTTATACGCAATCCACTAGTGTGTTTAGTGTTTGTCTGTCCTATGCACCTTGCACTTTTTATGGTATATTTTTGGTATGTTGTATGCCTTTTAGAGAATTGAGTAAAGGTTATGTTTTAATCCTGTACGTATATACAGACAATTATTAAGGATTACACCACGGGCTGAATTAATGCAATTATACACAGCAGTCTACCTATATTACAGCAACTGCTGTGTATAATTGCAATATCACCTATATAATGTATACGGAATGCTGTATGTACAATATATAGGTGCAGTATCACCTATATAATGTATGTATAACAGTATCAGTATCACCTATATAATGTATATACAGCAGTAGCAATATCACCTACAGAAGGTATATAGAGCAGTCTGTATACATCATATAGGTGATGCTGCAATTATATAAATCAGCAGCACTATCACCTACATATTGTAGACAGACTGCTCTATATACAATATATAGGGGATACTGCTACTGCTGTATATACATTATATAGGTGATACTGCTGTATATACATTATATAGGTGGTACTGCGACTATACATATCAGTTGCAGTATCACTTCATAATATATATACAGTGGTCTCAATGTGATATATATTCATCAGTTGCGGTGTCTCCTATATGATATATATACAGTGCCTTGCAAAAGTATTCGGCTCCCTGGAACTTTTCATCCTTTTCCCACATATCATGCTTCAAACATAAAGATACCAAATGTAAATTTTTGGTGAAGAATCAACAAGTGGAACACAATTCTGAAGTAGAACTAAATTGATTGGTTATTTAAAATTTTTGTTGAAATTCAAAAACTGAAAAGTGGGATGTGCAAGGCACTGTATGTGTCTCCTATGTGATATATGCATGATAATGTAGTATAATACTGTCTTAATTATAAAGTAGAGTTGTGTGTATATAGTGTAGAGCTGTTCATATAGTATGATGCTGTGTATATAGTATATAGTGTGGAATCCACACTATATAACCTGGCACATCTCTACACTATATGGTATATACACCACTTCACTCTATATTCCTTACCGCAGTATATTGTGTGGAGCTGTGTACATTGTGCATACTCCTCCCGTCCTGTATACATAGTGTAAATATAAGTGTAGCGCCCCCACTGCCGCAGGGCCGAGGGGTACACACACCTCAGCATACAGGCCCGGCTCTTTAATGAAGCCCCAGCCTCCGCGGAGCTTGAAGGTGGTGATGATGCCCTGCCTGCGCGGGGCCTGGTGAGCGGTGGGGTCCTTGCGGGCTCGGTCCTTGACCGCCAGATCTTTCTGATGGGAGGCCTCCAGCCCGGCCTGGTATTCTTTCCGTTTCTCCTCCCATTGCTGCTCTAGCTGGACCTGGTATTCCTCCCAGCTTAGGGCCTGTACCATCTCTCCCTCCTGGGTCTTCACCCCGGGGAACCCCATAAGGTTGGTTCCTGGGTTCACCCAGCGGCACACTGTGCGCTTTGCACGGACCTCACATAGCAAGGCAGTGGGTGGAATCGGGGCCTTCAGGCGGTGTTCCAGACCCGTGGGCTCCTCCCATGGCAACAGGCACTAGAGTCTATGGGTTCCAGGGAGAGGGGGTGCCGCAACGGGGCCTACTAGCAAGCCCTCGGCCGGCGGGACGGGGTCGGCGGACTCACCAGCCGATGCAGGCTCCTCCTCCGCGGCAGGTTCCTCTGGCGGTGTCGGCGAGGATCTCAGCGGTTGCTCCGGTAACGGTGCAGGATCCGACGCCTGAGGACCTTATTCCGGCGCTACCTGGTGCGGAGCCTGGGCCTTCATGTTCAGCTGAAGGAGCTGGTCGATCAAGTCCTCCATCTCAGCCTGTAAGAGATTGGTGTTGTCCGTGGAGAACTGGCTGCTGCGCTCATCCGGGTAGTTGGGGGAGACTCCCGCTTCAACCCCACTTTCGGGTTCGGAGCTGCTGGCCATGGCGTCCTCCACGTGGGTCACTTCCTGGTTCTGTTCCCGCTCTCTCCTTCGTGGGCGGTGTCGTTTTCTCGGTCTCCGCCCTCCATTGAGGATCAGGAGGCGGATCTCTGCTGCTGACGGACACGTCCTCACGGTGCAGAAATATTTAGACTGGGCGGCCATTGTCCTTCGCGCTCTTCAGCTTGTCTACGCCCACTCCACGCCCCTCTTCTTCTCCTGCGCTTCTCCTCAGCGCTGCAATGGCGGCGGTTTTGGCGGCAATCCTTGTAGTAATGGCAGCACACAGTTCTCTCAATAAAGCACAGTCCAAACACGATAAATCACAGTTCCAAGGCACACATGACCTGATTCTTCAGGCTTAAGTAGATCCTGTTCGTGACGCCAAGTTGTAGCGCCCCCACTGCCGCAGGGCCGAGGGGTACCCGGTACCGGGCCTCTGAGTCTCTGCTCTGGGGTTGTCACGGTGGCTAGGCCCGGTCCGTGACCCTGCTGAGGAGGGGGGCGTACAGTAATAGATAGATGTATGTGGATAGTGGTGGTGGTGCGGTGCAGTAAATAACGAGGACACCAGGTTGCAGTCTCTTTACCTCTTTACTGAAGATCTCTGGGTCCTCAATCCGGAATACGGTTAACCAGGCTGCGCAAGTCCGGCCGGTCCAATGGCACCTCCAGAGTTCTCTTTACAGGTGGAAATCGGTGCCTTCCTGCTAGCGCTATGTGTTGTGGTCCTTCCCTGCTGTGCTTACGGAAAGTCCCCACAACTGTTGTGTCTGTTTCTTAAGTTCCCTCACAACTCGATTAGATGATGTTCTGCTAATCTTCCGTCCCTCCCTGATGTTACGGTTAGGACGGCACCCGTATGACGGGTAGGCTCGGAGCTCTTCCGGGACCCTAGAGTCGCCCCTCTCCACAAGTTGCCCCCTATGTCTTCGTAGGTGATTTAGGTGAGACAGCCCGCCTATGACTGACTGTCCTGCCGTTGGTTTGAAGTATTGCCTGAAGCTGTATATAGAAATACTTCCTCGGCGTTCCGGCCGCCGGTTGTGCGCCTCAGTAGGATGTTGCCTCGGTCTCACAGCACGACTCCTACTGGTATTTCTCCTTGTTGCTTTGATCTCGTTTCTCACTCAGCACAATCTATCTCGCTTCCAATCCTTCCTTGGGCACCGCCGCTATGCTGAGCAGGCACGGTCCCATTACGTTCTCTCAAGTTGCCAGGCCTCTGTCAGGATCCCACCCCTGACAGGGACCCTACCGAATCTTCCCCCACAACACCCTCTGCCACAAGGTGTTGCCTGGTTCCAACCCAGTCAGCGTTCTCACTAACTTCCTGCCTGACCCCCAGTTTTACCAGTATGTGAGGCGTGGCCTAATGAATAGAACCCTTAGCTCCCCCTGGAGGCCCGGCTGTGAAATGTATTGGTGTCTGTGATACCTGGTCAGATGAACTCCTTCAGTGCCATCAGACGTACCATAGCTCCCCTTAGTGGCGGAGCCACAGTACTGCAACGACCAGGACTCTGGGGCGCTGCACTCCCCCCCGGTTAAATCCAGTACTCCTGGACTGGGAAGAAAACAACAATACAGGTTAGCAAAAAGACATACAATTTTGAAAATGCAATAACGATAAGTAAGCTTGAACAGAGCTTCCCTTTATGGGAGGTGAGGACACTTGAACGTTACAAACATGGTTAAACATTATAAATTACAGGCTATAAACAACTCCTGTTACCCAACCGGGTATTCTACTCAGTGCAAACTTTTGAATAATAAGTTAACATTGTCCTTAAGGACGTACACTTCCTATCCGCTAAGGACTTATTCTGAACATTATAATATTAATTAACTCTTTCTCTTTCATTCTCCTTCGTTAAATCTGCAGGACCGCCTGTCCTAACTGCTCCAGGCCTACTGCCTCTCCTTTCTTTACAGGACCGCCCCTTTCAGCCCGGGCCTACTGCCTTTTCAACTACTATACACAGTATAGAACATAACATTTACTTTCAGTTTGTAATCACTGAGCCATCCCTACATGGCTCCTAAGAGGACTCACTGACTAACCCCGTATGGGTTCACTTTCTGTCTTCATTTTCTATCAACATTATCAAACATTTCTTACAATCAACTAGTTGGATACATATAACTTTTACATGTAAGCATCATCATCATTTTCCTTTTGGTCAAGACATTATTGCTATCTATCTGTCTTAAAGCGATACCATTCTTTAAGTACACAAGTGAACATCCCCTTTAAGAGGGGACCAAGTCTTTATGAGGTAGCACATCTTCTCAAGCTACCGGTCCACACTCAGCAAAGGCTCCGGTGCGGTATCTTCGCAAAGAGTCCTTCTTTAAGTAAAACCAGTAGGGAGCACCTTTAAGAAGGAACAAACTATTTACAAGCAGTTTGTATCATGCACTGTTCATGATTGCGGCAGTTCTTGATAACGAAGAAGGAAATAGAAAATAACCAAAAAGCAGTAGGGATCCCGGGTCAACAAAGGGATCCCTTTAAGAGTTAACCCTAGACGGGTTTTAGCAGCAACATAGCAGAAAACAAACAGTTTAAAGAACTATTTACATGTCATGAAGCAGTAGAATCTTACTCGAACCACTCAGGAGGCAGCACTGGCGGAGGCAACCCCTTTGGGTATTGCGAGCCGCCCGGTACTGCATAAGGGGGTCTGTTGTCCCATCTGGGGGTCTGTGTACCCACAGTCTTCAGTTCTGCAGCAGCACGGGCACCACCCACCGGGAGAGGTGCCTCCTTGGCCACGAGGGTGGTGGAGGTGACAATGCTGCATGTCGTGGTCTTGACCATAGTGCACGTGGGGGTGTCCTCGGTGGTCCTGGCAACGACCACGGGCTGACCACAAGGGGGCACCTTTGCTACAGGGGTTAGCTTCACTGGCACCCTAATCGGAGGCATCACAGGGTTCGGCCCCTTGCGGACATTCAGGGCAAACCACCCTTTTTCCCCAAAGTGCCTGGTGTATGAGACTTCATCCCCGGGGTAGAGATCCCGGTCTGGGTGGCCCTCTCTGAGGTGCGACTCGACATCTCTTCGGTTTACAAACACCTCAGCATACAGGCCCGGCTCTTTAATGAAGCCCCAGCCTCCGCGGAGCTTGAAGGTGGTGATGATGCCCTGCCTGCGTGGGGCCTGGTGAGCGGTGGGGTCCTTGCGGGCCCGGTCCTTGACCGCCAGATCTTTCTGATGGGAGGCCTCCAGCCCGGCCTGGTATTCTTTCCGTTTCTCCTCCCATTGCTGCTCTAGCTGGACCTGGTATTCCTCCCAGCTTAGGGCCTGTACCATCTCTCCCTCCTGGGTCTTCACCCCGGGGAACCCCATAAGGTTGGTTCCTGGGTTCACCCAGTGGCACACTGTGCGCTTTGCACGGACCTCACATAGCAAGGCAGTGGGTGGAATCGGGGCCTTCAGGCGGTGTTCCAGACCCGTGGGCTCCTCCCATGGCAACAGGCACTAGAGTCTATGGGTTCCAGGGAGAGGGGGTGCCGCAACGGGGCCTACTAGCAAGCCCTCGGCCGGCGGGACGGGGTCGGCGGACTCACCAGCCGATGCAGGCTCCTCCTCCGCGGCGGGTTCCTCTGGCGGTGTCGGCGAGGATCTCAGCGGTTGCTCCGGTAACGGTGCAGGATCCGACGCCTGAGGACCTTATTCCGGCGCTACCTGGTGCGGAGCCTGGGCCTTCATGTTCAGCTGAAGGAGCTGGTCGATCAAGTCCTCCATCTCAGCCTGTAAGAGATCGGTGTTGTCCGTGGAGAACTGGCTGCTGCGCTCATCCGGGTAGTTGGGGGAGACTCCCGCTTCAACCCCACTTTCGGGTTCGGAGCTGCTGGCCATGGCGTCCTCCACGTGGGTCACTTCCTGGTTCTGTTCCCGCTCTCTCCTTCGTGGGCGGTGTCGTTTTCTCGGTCTCCGCCCTCCATTGAGGATCAGGAGGCGGATCTCTGCTGCTGACGGACACGTCCTCACGGTGCAGAAATATTTAGACTGGGCGGCCATTGTCCTTCGCGCTCTTCAGCTTGTCTACGCCCACTCCACGCCCCTCTTCTTCTCCTGCGCTTCTCCTCAGCGCTGCAATGGCGGCGGTTTTGGCGGCAATCCTTGTAGTAATGGCAGCACACAGTTCTCTCAATAAAGCACAGTCCAAACACGATAAATCACAGTTCCAAGGCACACATGACCTGATTCTTCAGGCTTAAGTAGATCCTGTTCGTGACGCCAAGTTGTAGCGCCCCCACTGCCGCAGGGCCGAGGGGTACCCGGTACCGGGCCTCTGAGTCTCTGCTCTGGGGTTGTCACGGTGGCTAGGCCCGGTCCGTGACCCTGCTGAGGAGGGGGGCGTACAGTAATAGATAGATGTATGTGGATAGTGGTGGTGGTGCGGTGCAGTAAATAACGAGGACACCAGGTTGCAGTCTCTTTACCTCTTTACTGAAGATCTCTGGGTCCTCAATCCGGAATACGGTTAACCAGGCTGCGCAAGTCCGGCCGGTCCAATGGCACTTCCAGAGTTCTCTTTACAGGTGGAAATCGGTGCCTTCCTGCTAGCGCTATGTGTTGTGGTCCTTCCCTGCTGTGCTTACGGAAAGTCCCCACAACTGTTGTGTCTGTTTCTTAAGTTCCCTCACAACTCGATTAGATGATGTTCTGCTAATCTTCCGTCCCTCCCTGATGTTACAGTTAGGATGGCACCCGTATGACGGGTAGGCTCGGAGCTCTTCCGGGACCCTAGAGTCGCCCCTCTCCACAAGTTGCCCCCTATGTCTTCGTAGGTGATTTAGGTGAGACAGCCCGCCTATGACTGACTGTCCTGCCGTTGGTTTGAAGTATTGCCTGAAGCTGTATATAGAAATACTTCCTCGGCGTTCCGGCCGCCGGTTGTGCGCCTCAGTAGGATGTTGCCTCGGTCTCACAGCACGACTCCTACTGGTATTTCTCCTTGTTGCTTTGATCTCGTTTCTCACTCAGCACAATCTATCTCGCTTCCAATCCTTCCTTGGGCACCGCCGCTATGCTGAGCAGGCACGGTCCCGTTACGTTCTCTCAAGTTGCCAGGCCTCTGTCAGGATCCCACCCCTGACAGGGACCCTACCGAATCTTCCCCCACAACACCCTCTGCCACAAGGTGTTGCCTGGTTCCAACCCAGTCAGCGTTCTCACTAACTTCCTGCCTGACCCCCAGTTTTACCAGTATGTGAGGAGTGGCCTAATGAATAGAACCCTTAGCTCCCCCTGGAGGCCCGGCTGTGAAATGTATTGGTGTCTGTGATACCTGGTCAGATGAACTCCTTCAGTGCCATCAGACGTACCATAGCTCCCCTTAGTGGCGGAGCCACAGTACTGCAACGACCAGGACTCTGGGGCGCTGCATAAGTATCTGCTCTAAGTGTGTTTGTGTATATATGAAAATAAGAGGCACTCCGATTAATTGTGGAGAGTGGAGGACTCTTTATTAGCCCATGTGACAAAGTTTCGGATCCATATCAGAACATTTTTCTGTTATGGAATTAAAATGTTACCACATGGGCTAATAAAGAGTCCTCCACTTTTCTCTTATTTAATCGATGTGCTGAGTATTTTCTTTTTATAAATCCCTTTGATTAAAGGGTGTGTGTCCTAATAGCATTTTACCCACTGTTTAATATTTGATGGTGCTCAGCTATGACACATATATCAAGGCCAACATCACCACCTGGCGCAAGTGCTGGGATCCACAAGCCGTCGGGGACTTGGCATGCTATGGGGCTTGTAAGTGGTGGGGCCCCGATGCCAGTGAAAACACAGTTGAAAACGAAAAGTGAGGGAGCCATCCACTGATGCTCCCTCTCCCATCATTCCCCCTCTGCGTCTGAGCTCTGTGACGTCTTAGCGCAGAGGGCTCAATGACCTCACTACAGCACACCTCTGTGCCGTGCAATGCAAAGGGTTAGAATACGCTGAGGAGACCAGAAATGGAGAGAAGTAATATTTGGGACCCATTATATTGTATAGAGTAATATATGGGACCCATTATACTGTATGCAGTAATATATGGGGCCCATTATACTGTATGAAGTAATATATGGGGCCCATTATACTGTATAAAGTAATATATGGGGCATATTATACTGTATGGAGCAATATATGGGGCCCATAATACTGTATGCAGTAACATATGGAGCCCATTATACTGTATGGAGCATTATGTGGGCTCATTATACTGTATGGAGGAATATGTGAGGCCCAGTATACTGTATGGAGCAATATATGGGGCCCATAATACTGTATGCAGTAATATATGGAGCCCATTATATTGTATGGAGCATTATGTGGGCTCAATATACTGTATGGAGGAATATGTGAGGCCCATTATACTGTATGGAGCAATATTTGGGGCCATAATAATGTATAGAGGACTATGTGGTGCCCATAATAATGTATGGTGGACTATGTGGTGCCCATAATACTGTATATAGGACTATATGGTGCCCATAATACTGTAAAGGGGAATATATGGTGCCCATAATACTGTATGGAGGACTATATGGTGCCCATATTACTGTATGGAGGACTATTTGGTGCCCATAATACTGTATGGAGGACTGTGTTGCCCATAACACTGTTTGGAGGTTTATCTCAAATTCGGAAGTTCTCCCCTATCTTCTGGATAGGGGATGACTTTCTGTTTGTTGTGGATATGACCGCTGGGACCCCCATGATCCTGGGAAACGTAGTTTTGAAGAGCGCTGTAATGCAGTTGTGGTCGATCATACGCACTGTGGCGCCATTCACATGTGACTCTTCAAATAACTCCTTTAAGAGATTGGTGAGGGGCACAACAAAGTATAGCAAAAATTCACTTATCGGGGCTAGTGAGTGTTATATTATGTGGGGTTTGTGTGGCAGGGCTGCTTTTTTGTTCCAGTCCGACCCTGTCTGGGGCTTTTCAAATGGAACATGACGCCCGCAGACCAAAGTCTGCATTCCAAAATGTCACTACTTACCTTCCCGAGCCCCGATGTGTGCCCAAACAGTGGTTCCCCCCACATATGGGGTTTCGGCGTACTCAGGATAAATTGAACAACTTTTGGGGTCCAATTTCTCCTGTTACCCTTGGGAAAATAAAAAATTGGGGACTAAAAGATCATGTTTGTGGAAAAAATATGATTTTTTATTTTCACGCCTGGGTGTTATAAACTTTAGAGAGACACTTGGGGGTTCAAAGTGCTCACCACACATCTAGATAAGTTCCTTGGGAGGTCTAGTTTCCAGAATAAGGTCAGTTGTGGGGGGTTTCCACTGTTTAGGCACATCAGGGGCTCTTCAAACACGACATAGCGTCCGATCTCAATTACAGCCTATTTTGGTTTGAAAAAGTCAAACGGCGCTCCTTCCCTTCCAAGCTCTGCCATGTGACCAAACAGTGGTTCCCCCCAACATATGGGGTATCAGCATTCTCAGGACAAATTGGACAATAACGTTTGGGGTCCAATTTCTCCTGATACCTTTGGAAAAATAAAAAAAATGGAGACTAAAAGATCATGTTTGTGAAAAAATATGATTTTTTATTTTCACATCCGGGCATTACAAACTTTAGTGAAACACTTGAGGGTTCAAAGTGCCTATCACACATCTAGATAAGTTCCTTGGGGGTCTAGTTTCCAAAATGGGGTCACTTGTGGGTGGTTTCCACTGTTTAAGCACATCAGGGGCTCTCCAAACACGACATGACGTCCAATCTCAGTTCCAGCCAGTTTTGGTTTGAAAAGGTCAAACGGTGCTCCTTCCCTTACGAGCCCTGCTGTGCACCCAACCAGTGGTTTCCCCCCACATATGGGGTATTCGCGCACTCAGGAGAAATTGCACAACAACTTTATCTGTCCATTTTCTCCTTTTGCCCTTGTGAAAATAAAAAAATTGTTGCTAAATTATAATTTTTGTGACTAAAAAGTTAAATGTTTGTTTTTTCCTTCCACGTTGCTTCTGTGAAACACCTGAAGGGTTAATAAACTAATTGAATGTAGTTTTGATCAGCTTGTGGGGTGCAGTTTTTAGAATGGTGTCACTTTTGGGTATTTTCTGCCATATAGATCCCTCAAAGTGACTTCAAATGTAAGGTGGTCCCAAAATTTTGTAACTTTTGTTGTACAAATGAGAAATCGGTGGTCAACTTTTAACCCTTATAACTTCCTAACAAAAAATGTTTTGTTTTCAAAATTGTGCTGATATATAGTAGACATGTGGGAAATGTTACTTATTAACTATTTTTTGTGACATATTTATCTGTTTTAAGAACATAAGAATTCAAAGTTTGAACATTGTAAAATTTTCCAAATTTTTGTCAAATTTCTTTTTTTTACACAAATAAATGTAAGTTATATCAAACAAATTTTTCCACTAACGTGAAGTACAATTTGTCACAAAAAAATATTCTCAGAATTGCTAAGATCCGTTGAAGCATTCCAGAGTTATTACCTCATAAAGGGACAGTGGTCTGAATTGTAAGAATTGGCCCTGTCATTAACGTGCAAACCACCCTTGGGGGTAAAGGGGTTAACGAAGTCCTCAAAAATACATTTATTAATTCTCAAATTCTAACAAACCATAAAGTTTGAAAAAAAAAAAACAGAATTTAATTTGGTTGAGGAAATAAAAAAATTTAATTAACAATGATCGAATCAAATTTATTGTACATTGATCTTTAAAAATGTAAAAAAGATTCTAAACTATATCGAACAAAATATCAAACAAAAGAAAACCCAAAATTAAATGGAATTAAAAAGAAACAAGACCACAAACAGCGAACTCTTGAGAAAAATTCAAAAACTTATTTATCCAGGACCAGGAGACCACTCTTGCTCAGAACCTTCCTATCTTCTAGGCATGCTTTGCTTTTAGTCTTTTCTTGTGTTTTTATGCCTTTGTTCACAGATAAAACCCAAATGTCTAGCTGATCCTTTCAATTTTAGATTGAGATTACATAAAATTATAGTAAAATAAAAATAATATCATTAGATTAGTAATTTTTTAAGTTAAAAACATACTTTGAAATTAAAGGGTGAAGAATAAGTTCATGGATCATAGGAAATAACTAAAGGGTTAACGAGCTCTGAGACAATATGTAAAAATATTATCTTCTGTGAAGTACCTTTATTTTTAGTACTTCAGTCCACAGATCAGACCCTCATACCCTAGTGGGTAAGTATGGCCATTTTTAACTTGTTTTGAACCTTGTGGTTTCCTCTTATTGGTATCACCAATGAGGCAATAAGACAAATGTCCAATATTATGACAGCACCATAATACCAGTTAAGGTGTTGACCATTTAGTAAGATCAAGATAAGAGAAAAAAAATACAAACCATTCAAGATCATCAACAAAGTTATGGTTTTAACCCTCCGTCACATACAATATTCGGACTTACGAGTTCACATACAATGTGCCTGTCAGGCGCCTGCTGGAAAAATACCTATAATATCTAATGTTTGCAATTTCAGTGCTCTAAAAGTGATCAGTGACCTTCATAGGGATGTAATAAAAGAGACTACACATAATCAGTTGCAAAAAAAACCATTTACTTAACATAAAACTAATAACTATGAAATACAAACTTTTCAAAACTCCCGCCAAATAGTCTGAAGCAAGAGAAGGAATATGTTAGGGAACTACTGTATATGCCTGAGCAGCACACTTTCTTTTATAAAATCTCCCTTATTTCTATGAAATATCCTCACATTTTGTGCTATACATTCATAAAACAAGCTAAATAAACTATTGTGATTAATAAAAACATAAAATACCAACCTTACTGAATGTGACGTATTCACATACAATGAGCCTGAGAGATCTGTGCAGCTATATCCTCTCCCCTGAAGCTCTGAAATCCAACTGTGATATCAGGTTTCACAGACCTTCAAGAGACAGGAGACTACCTGGAGGGAGGGGCTTTCCTCACAATCTGGTGAGGAAGGAGAAATGAAAGTAAAAGAGAAGCGCCTGTCAGATCAGTTGTATGTGACGGAGGGTTAATGGCATAAATATGAGGCTCCAGGGTGGGAATTCTGGATCTGGCAGTAGAGATTTTGTATCCTTTTCATATGCCGATAAAGAGAAACGATGATTGGACATGATGACGTGAAAAGCAACGAAAACCACACTAAAGACATTGTACAGTAGCAAGTTATTGAGACCGGGATATAGAAAATCTTGTTCCACTTCCATAGAATGAGGACATAGTTGTGTTTTGAGATACATAATTCATAGAAGAGTAGCAAGCCAGTGGAAAGTTACAGAAAACAGATCCTAAGATTGAAACGAGTAGGAGCCATGGGAATATCTTGTGAAATTTTCTTTGTAGACCAAGATACCATCTAATTTTGAGGTCCACAATCTTTAGGCAAAAGAAAACACTAAGCCAAGTGGAGAAGAAGAGGGTGCAGGACATAGTGGTGAGCTTAGCCACTATAATAACGATTATGTCATAAAACTTCCCAAAAAGAGTCACATCCAGAAACATAGCAAAGTCGTGCAAGACTTGGAACAGAGCATGTAGTGAGAAACAAATGCTAAGACCACAGAAAAGTTAATCCTTAATGCCAAGACCACTATTCCTTATCAAGTCATGAATAAACATCATTATTATGCCTAAGTGTCCAGGGACTACAAGAAGAAGAGAAATCACATCTGCCACCATCATGGCAATGTTCTCAAGACTCAGCATTATGGACACCTTGCACTCCCAAGATCTACTGTAGTGATCACGTTGCCTGGAACACACGCTATATAATCCCAATATCCTTTGAGTCATCATCATATTCAAGTGACACTTAGTACTAATGTATGGAAATTTTCTCCATTAGGTAAAATTTATACCTAGGTGGAAATGGTATCTCAGAAATTGCCTAAATTTGCAAAAAGTTCAAAAAGTATTCCTAGTCAAGTCTAATGTATTTGAATATTGGCTATAGAATAAATGAACTTATTGGGAAATGTTCATTAGGACTTCATTATTGATGGCATTTTCTTAGGATAATGTTACATATCTATCTGGATCTGTTGCAGCAATATCTTCTGCCTCCATCGCCAGTTGTACTGAAGGCATTGGTGATCTAGGAGGTGCTATGGCCAAGATCACAGAGTGGCAGAGGCTAGTCCAGATGGGTATACTGGTGTGGTTTGGATGTTTGGTGCAGCTCCATCATGCAGAATGCAAAATGGGTAAGTGTTCTGTCCAACAAGTCAGCAAGTGTAATCAGCTCCCTTTTGTGGCTAATGGGGCAGCACCACACCCTACTTAAACTAACAGTATACTGCTTGGAGTTGTCAGTTATTACCTGTTTTTCTGATCTTGATCTGGCTTGTGACCCTGACTTCATTTGTTCTACATTCCTCCTCTGACCATGGCTAGCCTGATTTTGCTTTGATTGACCACTTGGTTTCTGAAGTTGGCTATAACCCTGAGCATAGTTTTTGTCACCCGATTTTGTCTCTGGTTTTGTCCTTCCTGTTAATGACCAAACAAGTTTGACATCCCTGCCTCAGGCTGTCTCCTCTGGCCAGCAGCCACTCTTTGGATGCAATCAAGCGGATCCAGCAGTAAGTCCAGATCCCTGAACAAAGTTTAAAGGACCACTCCAGCACTGAAATAAAAGAAAAATGCTAGAGTGGTGCTTTAATAGCAACCCACAAAATGAAAAACATAATTTAATTTTTTTTTACGAACTATGGAGAACAATGAAAAACAAAGAATGGTTTAACAATTACATTTTTGCAAATTCAATTAAAATAAGTAGAATAAGATATTTAAGCTAAAACTATATTTATCTGAAACTTAGGGGAAAAAAGCATGAAAACAAAAAATATAAAAAAAGAAAATCCAAAATAACAAAAAATGGCCGAAAACTCAGAAAAAAATTCAAAAATGTATAGACACAGGATACTACTTTTACTTTTCTCTATACATACACCTCTGTTTCTAATTTTGTCCAAAGATAATATAAAAACGAAGATTAGTATTTTTTAACTAAAAAAAACTTTGTAATGAAAAGGTGAGAAGTAAGTCCATGGAAAGGAACTAAGGAGGTAAAAAGAACCAAGCCAATATGTATGCCTCAGATCAGACCCTCATGCCTAGGTGGGTAAGTATGGTCATTTTCACCTTGTTTCGAACCTTGGGGTTTCCTCTTATTAGTATCACAGATGAAGCAAAAAGACAAATGTCCAACATTGTTATAGCACTGTGATACGAATCAGTATTGTGTCCATTAGCTATGAGTAACACTAAGGAAAAAAAATATAAAGCATTCAAGGTCATCAACAAAGTTATGGTTTTAACGGCATAAATATGAGGCTCCAAGGTGGGAATTCTGGATCCAGCAGTAGAGACTTGTATCCTTTTCATATGTTGATAGAGCGAAACAATGATAGGACATGATGAGCTTGAAAGCAACGAAAACCCCAATAAAGATATTGTAATGTAACAACTAATTGAGACTGGGACCGATACATAAAATCTTGTTGTCCCACTTTCATACAATGACGACACAGTTGTGTTTTGTAATGCATAATATAATGAAGTGTAGTACGCCAACGGAAAGCTGCAGAGAAAAGAACCCAAAATAGAAACAGAAGGAGCCATAAGAATATCTTTGGAAATATTCTTTGCAAAACCATGTACCATCTCTGTTTGAGGTTTACGATCTTCAGACAAAAGAAAACACTAAGCCAAGTGGAAAAAAAAGAGGACACAGGACATCATGGAGAGCTTAACTGATAAAATAATAATTACATCGTAAAACTTCCCAAAAACAGTCACATCCAAAATCAGAAGAAAATCTTGCAAAACTTGGAAAAGTCCATGTAATAAGCAACAAATACTGAGACCAAAGAAAAGTTGATCCTTTATGGCAAGACTGTTTTTCCTTATTAAGTCAAGAACATATACCACTAATATGCCCAAATGTCCTGGGCCTACAAGAAGAAAATAAATCACATCTGCCACCATTATGGCAATGTGGGCAAGACTTAACATTATGGACACAATACTCTATGAAGGACTATTGTGGTGATGAAAACTGTCCAGAACACATGCTATATAATCCCAACACCACCTGTGTCATCATAATATTCAAGTAACACACTGCTGTTTGCAATGTAATGGAAATTTCAATGTATGGAAACTTCTGCCTTAGCAGGCCAGAACGTATACCTAGGTGGAAATAGATATCTCAAAAATTTGCTTAAATTTGCAAAAACAACTACGGTAATTATTTCCTGTTGGATCTAACTGGCATAAGGAGAAGCTAGTCTCTACTCATGGCAAACCGTGAGGCTGGGTAGTCAAGATGTCCAGGGTAAGATACCAAAAGACCTCATCAAAAACAAAGGGGTAAGACAAAGGCAGAGTTAGGTCATGGTTCTAGGTCAGGGTACCAAAAAAGTAGCAGATCAAGACAGAGGGGTTAGACATATGAACATATGAATAGTAAGAATTTCAGTGAAAGGTCAGGTAACAATAGATCTGAGACTGTGCATAGAAACACAAGGCATGCAGACACCACCATGTATAAGCTATAGCTAGCAGTAGTTGAGACAGAGAGCCACTTAAATAGCAATGTAGTCATTCCAAACAGGAGACACATTGTGGAAACCACACACACCCTGGCCCTGATAGGGCAGCTGGATAGTCACTCAACACACTGACAGTTCCGCACACATCAACCTCAGATTGGACAGCTGAACTATTACTCTCTGCATACAGACATACCAATAAGAGGAATCGTGACAACTGAACATGCAATGCTGCTGTGGAAAATGAAATATACAAATAAACTGTTCAGAGGGGAAGAGGACTTGAACTCTAGTGCTACTTATCGGAGGTACTATCACTAAAAGTCTATATCGACCTTTCAACAAGCTTCGACACGACTTAGTGTTTGTTTGCCACTCCCAATATTGATTTGTCTATTTTCTACATCAAATTTGCAAAGTTAAAGGGGTTTTCCCGTGAACAAAAGTTGATTTTAATCAATAGATCTTGGAATAATAATAAGTTCCACAACTGGATGTGTTTAAATAAAATGTTCCTGTGCCAAGATATTTTTATAAATGTATCCCTGCTGTGTACTGTGTAATGGCTGTGTCTGACAGTACAGGAACATGGTCTGATCGTATCACAGTTCCTGGACAGGGGGAAGCAAAAAAGTATATAGATGTCAGGAGGGAGTAATGTCAGCACTCTGAACAGTTTTTATTACCTTTTTGTGCATTACTGCCCTTTTCCAAGATGGCGTCTTTGGTCTCATGTGCACTGTGTCTTCCTGCTATAAAACTCCACCCCAGCCTTCAGTCTGTGCTAGAGTATTCTGCCTTGCATCCAGCTCCTGACCTCTGGTGTTATGATCCCAATGGCAGAGGATCTCTGATATTCCGGCAAGATAGCAAAAATATAAATACTGCTCTAGGGAGGTGGAAACTGGGCTAACCGCATACCTGATCCTGACACAAACAACTAAAAGTAGCCGGTGAACGTGCCTACGTTGGTTCTAGACGTCTCGAGCCAGCCGGAGAACTGACTACCCCTAGAGGGAAAAAATAAGACCACGCTTGCCTCCAGAGAAATTGAACCCCAAAGATATAGAAAGCCCCCAACAAATAATAACGGTGAGGCAAGAGGAAAACACAAACGTAGAGATGAACTAGATTCAGCAAAGTGAGGCCCAATAGTCTAGATAGCAGAAAATAGATAGTGGACTATGCGGTTAGCAGAAAACCCTACAAAACATCCACGCTGAACATTCAAGAACCCCCACACCGACTGACGGTGTGGAGGGAGAATACCAGCCCCCTAGAGCTTCCAGCGAGTCAAAAATCAAATGTAAAGCAAGCTGGATAAAAACACTGAATAATGCAAACGATCCAAATTGTACAAAACAGACTTAGCTTTTCTTGCATGAGGCAGACTGAAAGGAATCCGGAGGAGACCAAATAGGTCTGGATACAACGATGCCAGGCAAGAGACTGAGTCCAGAGGAGACTCAAATAGGAAACACCCGCTGCCTAACGACACAGCTGGAGCTCAGGCCTGCAACAAGACATACCTAACACAATACCGTTAGTGACCACCAGAGGGAGCCCAGAAACACAGTTCACAACAGTACCCCCCCCTTGAGGAGGGGTCACCGAACCCTCACCAAGACCCCCAGGGCGATCAGGATGAGCAGCGTGAAAGGCATGAACCAAATCAGCCGCATGAACATCAGAGGCGACAACCCAGGAATTATCCTCCTGACCAAAGACTTTCCACTTAACTAAATACTGGAGTTTCCGTCTAGAGATACGAGAATCCAGAATCTTCTCCACCACGTACTCCAACTCGCCCTCAACCAAAACCGGGGCAGGAGGCTCAACAGCAGGAACCATAGGCACCACGTACCGCCGCAACAAGGACCTATGGAACACATTATGAATAGCAAAAGACGCTGGAAGGTCCAAGCGAAAAGACACCGGGTTAAGGATTTCCAAAATCTTATAAGGACCGATAAAGCGAGGCTTGAACTTAGGAGAGGAGACTTTCAAAGGAACATGCCGAGAAGACAACCAAACCAAATCCCCAACACGAAGTCGGGGACCCACACCGCGGCGGCGGTTGGCAAACCGCTGGGCCTTGTCTTGTGACAATTTCAAATTGTCCACCACATGGTTCCAAATCCGCTGCAACCTATCCACGACAGAATCAACCCCAGGACAGTCAGAAGGTTCAACCTGACCCGAGGAGAAACGAGGATGAAAACCAGAGTTGCAGAAAAAGGGTGAAACCAAGGTGGCAGAACTAGCCCGATTATTAAGGGCAAACTCCGCCAGTGGCAAAAAGGTAACCCAGTCGTCCTGATCAGCAGAAACAAAACATCTCAAATAAGTCTCTAACGTCTGATTAGTTCGCTCGGTCTGGCCATTAGTCTGAGGATGAAAAGCCGACGAAAAAGACAAATCAATACCCATCTTAGCACAAAAGGATCGCCAGAATCTGGACACAAACTGGGATCCTCTGTCAGATACAATATTCTCAGGGATGCCATGCAAACGAACCACATTCTGAAAGAACAAAGGAACCAAATCAGAGGAGGAAGTCAACTTAGGCAAGGGCACCAAATGGACCATTTTAGAAAAACGATCGCACACCACCCAGATGACAGACATCTTCCGAGACACCGGAAGATCCGAAATGAAATCCATGGAAATGTGCGTCCAAGGCCTCTTTGGGATAGGCAAGGGCAAAAGCAACCCGCTGGCACGAGAACAGCAAGGCTTAGCCCGAGCACAAATCCCACAGGACTGCACAAAAGAACGCACATCCCGCGACAAGGAAGGCCACCAAAAGGACCTGGCCACCAAATCTCTGGTACCGAAAATCCCAGGATGTCCCGCCAACACCCCGAAGAATGAACCTCAGAAATAACTCTGTTGGTCCATCCATCAGGGACAAACAATCTCTCTGGTGGACAACGATCAGGCCTATCAGCCTGAAATTTTTGCAGCCCTCGTCGCAAATCTGGGGAAATGGCAGACAAAATTACTCCCTCTCTGAGAATACCAGCCGGCTCACAGACTCCCGGAGAATCAGGCACAAAACTCCTAGAAAGTGCATCAGCCTTCACGTTCTTCGAACCAGGCAGGTACGAGACCACAAAGTCAAAACGGGAGAAAAACAACGACCAACGGGCCTGTCTAGGATTCAGGCGCTTGGCAGACTCGAGGTAAATCAGATTTTTATGATCAGTCAAGACCACCACACGATGTCTAGCTCCCTCGAGCCAATGTCGCCACTCCTCAAATGCCCACTTCATGGCCAACAACTCCCGATTACCAACATCGTAGTTCCGCTCAGCAGGCGAAAATTTCCTTGAAAAGAGGGCGCATGGCTTCATCACGGAGCCATCAGAACTTTTTTGCGACAAAACAGCCCCTGCACCAATTTCAGAAGCATCAACTTCAACCTGGAAGGGAAGAGAGACATCCGGCTGGCACAAGACTGGCGCTGAAGTAAACCGACGCTTCAGCTCCCGAAAGGCCTCCACGGCCGCAGGAGACCAATTCGCAACATCAGAACCCTTCTTGGTCATATCCGTCAAAGGTTTAACCACGCTGGAGAAATTAGCGATAAAACGACGGTAAAAATTAGCAAAGCCCAAGAACTTCTGCAGGCTCTTAACAGACGTGGGCTGAGTCCAGTCATGAATGGCACGGACCTTAACTGGGTCCATCTCCACAGTAGAAGGGGAAAAAATAAAACCCAAAAAAGAAACCTTCTGTACCCCAAAGATACATTTTGAGCCCTTCACAAATAGAGCATTCTCCCGCAAAACCTGAAACACCATCCTGACCTGGTTCACATGGGACTCCCAATCATCAGAAAAAACCAAAATATCATCCAGATAAATAATCATAAATTTATCCAGATATTTCCGGAAGATGTCATGCATGAAGGACTGAAACACAGAAGGAGCATTAGATAATCCGAAAGGCATCACCAGGTACTCAAAATGACCCTCAGGCGTATTAAATGCCGTTTTCCATTCATCTCCCTGCTTTATGCGCACAAGGTTATACGCACCACGAAGATCTATCTTGGTGAACCAACTGGATCCCTTAATCCGAGCAAACAAATCAGACAACAATGGCAAAGGATACTGAAATTTAACAGTGATCTTATTCAGAAGACGATAATCAATACAAGGTCTCAGAGACCCGTCTTTCTTGCCCACAAAAAAGAATCCTGCACCAAGAGGGGACGAGGATGGGCGAATATGTCCCTTCTCCAAAGACTCCTTTATATAACTCCGCATCGCGGCATGCTCTGGCACAGATAAATTAAAGAGTCGTCCCTTAGGAAACTTACTACCAGGAATCAAATCTATAGCACAATCACAGTCCCTATGAGGAGGAAGGGCACTGGACCTGGCCTCATTAAATACATCCTGAAAGTCTGACAAAAACTCAGGGATCTCAGAAGGAGTAGAAGAAGCAATAGACACCAATGGAGAATCGCCATGAATCCCCTGACACCCCCAACTAGACACAGTCATAGCTTTCCAATCTAAAACTGGATTATGGGCCTGTAACCATGGCAGACCCAAAACGACAACATCATGCATTTTATGCAGTACCAAAAAACGAATCACCTCCTGATGTACAGGAGTCATGCACATGGTCACCTGCGTCCAATACTGAGGTTTATTCTCTGCCAATGGCGTAGAATCAATTCCTCTAAGAGGAATAGGATTTTCCAAAGGCTCCAGGACAAAACCGCAGCGCTTGGCAAACGACAAATCCATCAGACTTAAAGCAGCACCAGAATCCACAAAAGCCATAACTGAGTAAGAAGATAATGAACAAATTAAAGTCACAGACAAAATAAACTTAGGCTGAAAAGTACCAATGGCGACAGGATTAACTTTTTTCTTTAAACGTTTAGAGCATGCTGAGATAACATGTGTTGAATCACCACAGTAGAAACACAACCCATTTTGACGTCTATGATTTTGTCGCTCGGCTCTGGTCAGAATTCTGTCACATTGCATAGAATCAGGTGACCGTTCAGACAGCACCGCCAAAGGATTATCAGATTTGCGCTCCCGCAAACGTCGATCAATTTGAATGGCTAGAGCCATTGAATCATTTAGACCTGTAGGGATAGGAAACCCCACCATCACATCTTTAATGGCTTCAGAAAGACCATTTCTGAAATTTGCGGCCAGTGCACACTCATTCCATTGAGTAAGCACGGACCATTTCCGAAATTTTTGGCAATATACCTCAGCTTCGTCCTGACCCTGAGAGATAACCAGCAACATTTTTTCAGCCTGATTTTCAAGATTAGGCTCCTCATAAAGCAAACCAAGTGCCAGAAAAAACGCATCAACATTCACCAATGCAGGATCTCCTGGCGCCAGAGAGAAGGCCCAATCCTGAGGGTCGCCGCGCAAGAAGGAAATAACAATCTTAACTTGCTGAGCGGAATCACCAGAGGAACGAGGTTTCAGAGACAGAAACAATTTACAATTATTCCTAAAATTCAGGAATTTAGATCTATCTCCAAAAAACGGCTCAGGAATAGGTATTTTTGGTTCAGACATAGGGCTATGGATAACAAAATCCTGAATGCTTTGCACCCTAGCAGCAAGCTGATCCACACTAGAAGTCAAAGTCTGGACTTTCATATCTGCAGCAGAGTTTCAGCCACTCAGAGAGAAAGGGGATGGAAGAAGCTAGGCAAACTGCAGGAAAAAAAAAACAACAAAAAACTCAGAACTTCTTTTTAATCCCGCTTCTGCGATGCATTAAACATTTTCTTTTGGCCTGGCACTCTGTTATGATCCCAATGGCAGAGGATCTCTGATATTCCGGCAAGATAGCAAAAATATAAATACTGCTCTAGGGAGGTGGAAACTGGGCTAACCGCATACCTGATCCTGACACAAACAACTAAAAGTAGCCGGTGAACGTGCCTACGTTGGTTCTAGACGTCTCGAGCCAGCCGGAGAACTGACTACCCCTAGAGGGAAAAAATAAGACGCTTGCCTCCAGAGAAATTGAGCCCCAAAGATATAGAAAGCCCCCAACAAATAATAACGGTGAGGGAAGAGGAAAACACAAACGTAGAGATGAACTAGATTCAGCAAAGTGAGGCCCAATAGTCTAGATAGCAGAAAATAGATAGTGGACTATGCGGTTAGCAGAAAACCCTACAAAACATCCACGCTGAACATTCAAGAACCCCCACACCGACTGACGGTATGGAGGGAGAATATCAGCCCCCTAGAGCTTCCAGCGAGTCAAAAATCAAATGTAAAGCAAGCTGGACAAAAACACTGAATAATGCAAACGATCCAAATTGTACAAAACAGACTTAGCTTTTCTTGCATGAGGCAGACTGAAAGGAATCCGGAGGAGACCAAATAGGTCTGGATACAACGATGCCAGGCAAGAGACTGAGTCCAGAGGAGACTCAAATAGGAAACACCCGCTGCCTAACGACACAGCTGGAGCTCAGGCCTGCAACAAGACATACCTAACACAATACCGTTAGTGACCACCAGAGGGAGCCCAGAAACACAGTTCACAACACTCTGGTGACTCCATGGCTATATACCTGCTCCTGTGAACCTGTGTGGTGATCCTGCTACTCTGCTCTGAGTTCCTGCTGCATTCACCAGTTCCAGTAATCCTCCTTCATCTGCTGCTCGTGTTTACTTCCATCTGCATTTGCTGGACATGTAAGCTGTCTCTGCTCTGCAAGAACCTGAGACTATTACCCAGACCTCCCTGGTTGAGCTAAGATATTATTTGAACTGCCTTATAAGTAGTGTTGAGCGATACTTTCCGATATCGGAAAGTATCGGTATCGGAAAGTATCGGCCGATACCGTCAAAATATCGGATCCAATCCGATACCGATACCCGATCCCAATGCAAGTCAATGGGACGAAAATATCGGAATTAAAATAAACCCTTTATACACTTGTAGGTTCATTCTACATGAAGGAAAACAACTAAGAATAATGTAGGATGTATTGGGGGACGTGGCGGAGACATTAAAGGCACAGAGGTTTAGCCCAATGTAATAGAATAGCAGGATTTTTTTTTTTTTGGATGACGTTCGGCGTTAGAAAGAATTTGACTATGTTAATTTTTTTTTTTTTTTTATGCCACATATTGATGTTTCACTACTTCAACGCCCTTCACCTTCTTTTTTTCTTCTCCCACGCTTTCTTCTTCATTATCCTCATCATCAGCTTCTTTGACATCAACTTCTTCACCTTATTCATCTTCTTCTTCATCTTCTACCTATTATTTTTTGGGTTACATTGTTCATATTCTTTTTATTTTACTATTATCTTCATCATATTCTACTTCTTCATCATATTCTTATTTGTGACAGGCATTCCTGTAGTTGTTATCTATAAAAGTTTGAAGATTACACCTTCCGTTCTGCCTGTCACAAAACAGTTACATTTGTCCGCGTTCAGTTTGGCCTGCAGCATCAGGCTTTATCCAGGGGCACCACGAGGAGGAACGGACTCACCCCCATACACTGCTTAGTCTTCTTCTGCTTATAATTTAGATAATATTTTTTGCTCTGATATTTAGTGTTATGCTTAATGTTCTTCTGCTCTTTGTTCTGCAGCCTCTTGTTCTTCTGCTTCTCGGTCTTCCAGGTCGTCGTCGTCTCCAGGGTCGTCGTCTCCAGGGTCGTCGTCTCCCGGGTCGTCGTCATCGGGGTGGTCTTCAGGGTCGTCGTCTCCGGGGTCGTCGTCATCACGGTGGTCTTCAGGGTCATCGTCTCCAGGGTCGTCGTCATCACGATGGTTGTCGTCTCTGGTGTCGTCGTCATCTTAGGGGTGTTCTTCCGGGTCATCGTGTTTAGTCTCTTGAACTTGGAAATGTAGCAGAAGGTACAAGAAGGCTGAGAAAATGCCGAGAACCAGCTGATGGAACTGGAACTCGGATGGCTACCCAAAGGTCCAAGAGCCAATGGAACTACCGAGGACCAGCTGACGTTACTGGAACCCGGTTACTAAGCAGGAGGTACCCGTGCCTGAAAGCACTACCAAGGACCACCTGACGTTGGTGGAACTCGGATACCCAGAGGGAGGCACCTAAGCCAAAGGCTCTGCCCGGAACCAGCTGACGGTACTGGAACCAGGATGGGGAGCAGAAGGTACAAGAGCAAAAGACAGTGCCGAGAACCAGCTGACGGTGCTGGAACCCGGATGGGTAGCCGAAGGTCCAAGAGCCAATGGAACTACCGAGGACCAGCTGACGTTACTGGAACCCGGTTACTAAGCAGGAGGTACCCGTGCCTGAAAGCACTACCAAGGACCACCTGACGTTGGTGGAACTCGGATACCCAGAGGGAGGCACCTAAGCCAAAGGCTCTGCCCGGAACCAGCTGACGGTACTGGAACCAGGATGGGGAGCAGAAGGTACAAGAGCAAGTGTCTGCGTGGCTTTTGCAGGACACGATGCCGGCTGCACAGCAGGGGAACAGCTGGCGGTGCTGAACCCCACTGACACATTGGCGAGGTGTTTTTCTCTGTGCAGCTAGCAGTACCGCGCCCCAACTGGCGGTGTTGGAGCCCGGGGTCAGCAGGAGGAGGAGAGGGAGCAGAGTGTAGGCCGAAGCCTGCACCGGCGGCAGCTTTGGGTCTGTTGTGCCTGCGTGGCTGTTGCAGGACACGTTGCCGGCTGCACAGCAGGGGAACAGCTGGCGGTGCTGAACCCCACTGACACATTGGCGAGGTGTTTTTCTCTGTGCAGCTAGCAGTACCGGGCCCCAACTGGCGGTGTTGGAGCCCGGGCTCTGCAGGGGGAGCAGAGTGTAGGCCGAAGCCTAATCGAACCAATTTCAAAGGTAACCTTTAAAACCCCCTCAGGGGTTACAAAGTAGAAGAGCCACAGCTTATGCAGCAGTAGTGGTGCACAAGTCAAAGGTTGCTCTTTTAATTTGGCTCCTTGCACACGCTGAATGGAACACGTATAACATTTAGCCCTTTATACAGTCAAACTGTGTTGGAGGCGCGAGTTCCCTTTGTAATGAGACGCAGCACAGATGTCAAGAATCCCACCTTGGTGCTGGGTGCAGCCTCCTGAGCGTTGTTATTTGCTGTACAGGAGTCTGCGCTGTCGTGTTATCCCTTGGCCTAGCGCTGTTAGCGCTGCCCATCTTCTGACCTCATTTAATGTTGGCTGGTGCGGTTCGCGATGCCCATGAATCACAGCCCCGCAGTGTATTGACATAGTTAAAACACTGCGGGGCTGGGATTCATGGCCTGGCGCAGTACATATGTTCGCCTCTCGCTTGGGTTCTTACACCTGCTTCAGACTATGTGGCGTCAGCTGATCCCTTATCGCATGCCACGGCCATGAAGCCGCACAGTCTGAAGAAGGCGGAAGGAGATGAGGGACAGGCGAACTGATGCACTGCTCATGCCCATCAAACACACCCTCGCAGTCCCAAGAAATAAGACACCGAGGGGCGTTGTGTGGGTCAGGGCGGCCGCAGAGGCGCAGGCAGCCAAACAATGATGCCAGAAGACGGGCAGCGCTACCAAGGGGGTTGCAGCGTGTCATTACAAAGGAAAGTCACACCACCGGGACGGTTAAATGGTCACACAGAGGACACATTTTAGACGTGTTTTCCGTTCCACATGTGCGAGGAGAATACGTTTATGAGCCACCTTGCACACATGCAGCATTACCGCTGTACAAGGTGGCCTTAAAAACGTACAAACGCCTGGGGGAGGGGGGACAGGTTCCCTTCAATTTCAGTTCTGGTGTCTGCGTGGCTTTTGCAGGACACGATGCCGGCTGCACAGCAGGGGAACAGCTGGTTGTGCTGAACCCCACTGACACATTGGCGAGGTGTTTTTCTCTGTGCAGCTAGCAGTACCGGGCCCCAACTGGCGGTGTTGGAGCCCGGGGTCAGCAGGAGGAGGAGAGGGAGCAGAGTGTAGGCCGAAGCCTGCACTGGCGGCAGCTTTGGGTCTGTTGTGCCTGCGTGGCTGTTGCAGGACACGTTGCCGGCTGCACAGCAGGGGAACAGCTGGCGGTGCTGAACCCCACTGACACATTGGCGAGGTGTTTTTCTCTGTGCAGCTAGCAGTACCGGGCCCCAACTGGCGGTGTTGGAGCCCGGGCTCTGCAGGGGGAGCAGAGTGTAGGCCGAAGCCTAATCGAACCAATTTCAAAGGTAACCTTTAACCCCCCCTCAGGGGTTACAAAGTAGAAGAGCCACAGCTTATGCAGCAGTAGTGGTGCACAAGTCAAAGGTTGCTCTTTTAATTTGGCTCCTTGCACACGCTGAATGGAACACGTATAACATTTAGCCCTTTATACAGTCAAACTGTGTTGGAGGCGCGAGTTCCCTTTGTAATGAGACGCAGCACAGATGTCAAGAATCCCACCTTGGTGCTGGGTGCAGCCTCCTGAGCGTTGTTATTTGCTGTACAGGAGTCTGCGCTGTCGTGTTATCCCCTGGCCTAGCGCTGTTAGCGCTGCCCATCTTCTGACCTCATTTAATGTTGGCTGGTGCGGTTCGCGATGCCCATGAATCACAGCCCCGCAGTGTATTGACATAGTTAAAACACTGCGGGGCTGGGATTCATGGCCTGGCGCAGTACATATGTTCGCCTCTCGCTTGGGTTCTTACACCTGCTTCAGACTATGTGGCGTCAGCTGATCCCTTATCGCATGCCACGGCCATGAAGCCGCACAGTCTGAAGAAGGCGGAAGGAGATGAGGGACAGGCTAACTGATGCACTGCTCATGCCCATCAAACACACCCTCGCAGTCCCAAGAAATAAGACACCGAGGGGCGTTGTGTGGGTCAGGGCGGCCGCAGAGGCGCAGGCAGCCAAACAATGATGCCAGAAGACGGGCAGCGCTACCAAGGGGGTTGCAGCGTGTCATTACAAAGGAAAGTCACACCACCGGGACGGTTAAATGGTCACACAGAGGACACATTTTAGACGTGTTTTCCGTTCCACATGTGCGAGGAGAATACGTTTATGAGCCACCTTGCACACATGCAGCATTACCGCTGTACAAGGTGGCCTTAAAAACGTACAAACGCCTGGGGGAGGGGGGACAGGTTCCCTTCAATTTCAGTTCTGGTGTCTGCGTGGCTTTTGCAGGACACGATGCCGGCTGCACAGCAGGGGAACAGCTGGCGGTGCTGAACCCCACTGACACATTGGCGAGGTGTTTTTCTCTGTGCAGCTAGCAGTACCGGGCCCCAACTGGCGGTGTTGGAGCCCGGGGTCAGCAGGAGGAGGAGAGGGAGCAGAGTGTAGGCCGAAGCCTGCACTGGCGGCAGCTTTGGGTCTGTTGTGCCTGCGTGGCTGTTGCAGGACACGTTGCCGGCTGCACAGCAGGGGAACAGCTGGCGGTGCTGAACCCCACTGACACATTGGCGAGGTGTTTTTCTCTGTGCAGCTAGCACATCTGGGCCCCAACTGGCGGTGTTAGAGCCCAGGGTCAGCAGGAGGAGCAGGGGGAGCGGAGTGTAGGCCGAAGCCTGCACTGGAGCAAGTTGAAAGGAAACCTTTAACCCCCCCCCAGGCGTTTGTAGCTGGAAGAGCCATCGTGTACAGCACTAATGCTGGAAAAGGTAAACTTAG
This sequence comes from Ranitomeya variabilis, assembly GCF_051348905.1. Classification (NCBI taxonomy): domain Eukaryota; kingdom Metazoa; phylum Chordata; class Amphibia; order Anura; family Dendrobatidae; genus Ranitomeya; species Ranitomeya variabilis. The sequence continues at coordinate 582,316,491 of NC_135232.1, forward strand.
CTCTTTTAATTATGGTCCTTGCAGATGCTGAACCTAACACTTATGAAATGTGTCCCCTCACAGCGTTCAACCGTCCGGTAGGTGGAACTTTCCTTTGTCATGTGACGCAGCACAGCCGTCATTTTTACCCCCTTGTCGCCGTGCGCCGCCTCCTCAGCGTTGTTTAAATCTGTCCCGGAGCCTGCGCTGTTAGGTTACCCCTTGGCCATGCACACATTTTGCGCTGCCCGTCTTCTGACATCATTTGCTGTCAGGCTGGCTGCGCCTGTGCGGGTGCGCTGTCCGAGATTCAGCCTCGCGGTGTCGTCTAATGTAATCCCACCGCGGGCCTGGGATCCGTGTCCATGCGCAGTGCATATCCTCGCCTCTCACTCCCCTCCCTACGGCTTCTTAAGACTGTGCGGTGTCACGGCCGTGGCATGCTATTAGGGATCAGCTGACACCGAACAGTCTTTAGAAGCCATAGGGAGGGGAGTGAGAGGCGAGGATATGCACTGCGCATGGACACGGATCCCAGGCCCGCGGTGGGATTACATTAGACGACACCGCGAGGCTGAATCTCGGACAGCGCACCCGCACAGGCGCAGCCAGCCTGACAGCAAATGATGTCAGAAGACGGGCAGCGCAAAATGTGTGCATGGCCAAGGGGTAACCTAACAGCGCAGGCTCCGGGACAGATTCAAACAACGCTGAGGAGGCGGCGCACGGCGACAAGGGGGTAAAAATGACGGCTGTGCTGCGTCACATGACAAAGGAAAGTTCCACCTACCGGACGGTTGAACGCTGTGAGGGGACACATTTCATAAGTGTTAGGTTCAGCATCTGCAAGGAGCACCACGAAAAGAGGCACTTTTTCCCTTTGCATCATTACTGCTGCACAAGGTGGCTCCTTCAGTAACAAACGCCTGGGGGGGGGGGGGACAGGTTCCCTTAAATTTAACTTGTTGTGCCTGCGTAGCGGTCGCAGTACACGTTGCCGTATACACAGCAGGGGAACAGCTGGCGGTGCTGAACCCCACTAACACATTGGCGAGGTGTTTGGCTCTGTGCGTACAGCACTTCTGGACGGCAACTGGCGGTGTTGGAGCCCAGGGACAGGTGGAGGAGGAGGAGGTTGGAGGAGGTAGGAGGGATTGCCACACACACAGCAGGGGAACAGCTGACGTTACTGAACCCCAATAACAGAGGAGGGACTGTTGACTGTGCGTACAGCACTTCTGGACGGCAACTGGCGGTGTTGGAGCCCAGGGACAGGTGGAGGAGGAGGAGGTTGGAGGAGGTAGGAGGGATTGCCACACACACAGCAGGGGAACAGCTGACGTTACTGAACCCCAATAACAGAGGAGGGACTGTTGACTGTGCGTACAGCACTTCTGGACGGCAACTGGCGGTGTTGGAGCCCAGGGACAGGTGGAGGAGGAGGAGGTTGGAGGAGGTAGGAGGGATTGCCACACACACAGCAGGGGAACAGCTGACGTTACTGAACCCCAATAACAGAGGAGGGACTGTTGACTGTGCGTACAGCACTTCTGGACGGCAACTGGCGGTGTTGGAGCCCAGGGACAGGTGGAGGAGGAGGAGGTTGGAGGAGGTAGGAGGGATTGCCACACACACAGCAGGGGAACAGCTGACGTTACTGAACCCCAATAACAGAGGAGGGACTGTTGACTGTGCGTACAGCACTTCTGGACGGCAACTGGCGGTGTTGGAGCCCAGGGACAGGTGGAGGAGGAGGAGGTTGGAGGAGGTAGGAGGGATTGCCACACACACAGCAGGGGAACAGCTGACGTTACTGAACCCCAATAACAGAGGAGGGACTGTTGACTGTGCGTACAGCACTTCTGGACGGCAACTGGCGGTGTTGAAGCCCAGGGGCAGGTGGAGGAGGAGGAGGTTGGAGGAGGTAGGAGGGATTGCCACACACACAGCAGGGGAACAGCTGACGTTACTGAACCCCAATAACAGAGGAGGGACTGTTGACTGTGCGTACAGCACTTCTGGACGGCAACTGGTGGTGTTGGAGCCCAGGGGCAGGTGGAGGAGGAGGAGGTTGGAGGAGGTAGGAGGGATTGCCACACACACAGCAGGGGAACAGCTGACGTTACTGAACCCCAATAACAGAGGAGGGACTGTTGACTGTGCGTACAGCACTTCTGGACGGCAACTGGCGGTGTTGAAGCCCAGGGGCAGGTGGAGGAGGAGGAGGTTGGAGGAGGTAGGAGGGATTGCCACACACACAGCAGGGGAACAGCTGACGTTACTGAACCCCAATAACAGAGGAGGGACTGTTGACTGTGCGTACAGCACTTCTGGACGGCAACTGGCGGTGTTGGAGCCCAGGGACAGGTGGAGGAGGAGGAGGTTGGAGGAGGTAGGAGGGATTGCCACACACACAGCAGGGGAACAGCTGACGTTACTGAACCCCAATAACAGAGGAGGGACTGTTGACTGTGCGTACAGCACTTCTGGACGGCAACTGGCGGTGTTGAAGCCCAGGGGCAGGTGGAGGAGGAGGAGGTTGGAGGAGGTAGGAGGGATTGCCACACACACAGCAGGGGAACAGCTGACGTTACTGAACCCCAATAACAGAGGAGGGACTGTTGACTGTGCGTACAGCACTTCTGGACGGCAACTGGCGGTGTTGGAGCCCAGGGGCAGGTGGAGGAGGAGGAGGTTGGAGGAGGTAGGAGGGATTGCCACACACACAGCAGGGGAACAGCTGACGTTACTGAACCCCAATAACAGAGGAGGGACTGTTGACTGTGCGTACAGCACTTCTGGACAGCAACTGGCGGTGTTGAAGCCCAGGGGCAGGTGGAGGAGGAGGAGGTTGGAGGAGGTAGGAGGGATTGCCACACACACAGCAGGGGAACAGCTGACGTTACTGAACCCCAATAACAGAGGAGGGACTGTTGACTGTGCGTACAGCACTTCTGGACGGCAACTGGCGGTGTTGAAGCCCAGGGGCAGGTGGAGGAGGAGGAGGTTGGAGGAGGTAGGAGGGATTGCCACACACACAGCAGGGGAACAGCTGACGTTACTGAACCCCAATAACAGAGGAGGGACTGTTGACTGTGCTTGACTGTGCGTACAGCACTTCTGGACGGCAACTGGCGGTGTTGAAGCCCAGGGGCAGGTGGAGGAGGAGGAGGTTGGAGGAGGTAGGAGGGATTGCCACACACACAGCAGGGGAACAGCTGACGTTACTGAACCCCAATAACAGAGGAGGGACTGTTGACTGTGCGTACAGCACTTCTGGACGGCAACTGGCGGTGTTGGAGCCCAGGGACAGGTGGAAAAGCAGAGGAACACAATGTAGGCCGAAGCCTGAGAAAGTCGAAAGGGAACCTTTAACCCCCCCCAAGGCGTTTGTAGCTGAAAGAGCCAGCTTGTGCAGCACAAAAGATGCAAAATGAAAAGGTGGCTCTTTTCATCATGCTCCTTGCAAACACAGAACTAAACACTTATAAAATGTGTCCCCTGCAACCGTAAAACCGTCCCGGAGGTGGGACTTTCCTTCGTAATGTGACGCAGCACAGCCGTCATTCCTACCCCCCCGGCGCCGCGCACCGGCTCCTCAGCGTTGTTTTATTCCGTCCCGGAGCCTGCGCTGTTATGTTATCCCGTGGCCAGGCACACTTAGCGCTGCCCGTCTTCTGGCATCATTTGGTGTCAGGATGGCTGCGCCTGTGCGGCCGCGCTGGCCGAGAGCCCGCCTCGCAGTGTCTTCTGATTTAATCCCACTGGGGGCCTGGGATCCATGGACATGCGCAGTGCATATCCTCGCCTCTCACTCCCCTCCCTACGGCTTCTTAAGACTGTGCGGTGTCACGGCCGTGGCATGCTATTAGGGACCAGCTGACACCGAACAGTCTGAAGAAGCCATAGGGAAATGAGTGAGAGGTGGAGGTTCAGATATGCACTGCGCATGTCCATGGATCCCAGGCCCCCAGTGGGATTAAATCAGAAGACACTGCGAGGCGGGCTCTCTGCCAGCACGGCCGCACAGGCGCAGCCATCCTGACACCAAATGATGCCAGAAGACGGGCAGCGCTAAGTGTGCCTGGCCACGGGATAACATAACAGCGCAGGCTCCGGGACGGAATAAAACAACGCTGAGGAGCCGGTGCGCGGCGCCGTGGGGGTAGGAATGACGGCTGTGCTGCGTCACATTACGAAGGAAAGTCCCACCTCCGGGACGGTTTTACGGTATCAGTGGACACATTTTATAAGTGTTAAGTTCTGCGTGTGCAAGGAGCTAAACAAAAATAGCTACCTTTTCCTTGTGCAGCATTACTGCTGCACAAGGTGGCTCTTTCAGTAACAAACGCCTTGGGGGGGGGGGACAGATTCCCTTACATTTCAGTTGTTGTGTCAGCGTGGCGGTCGCATGACACATTGCCGGCTACACAGCTGGGGATCAGCTGACGTTACTGAAACCCAATAACACTGGGTCGTATGTTTTGACTGTGCAGACGGCACTTCTGAGCCTCAACTGGCGGTGTTGGAGCACAGGAATTTAAGTTCAGGTGGTAGAAAGATGAACACAACAGGAGACCTGGATAACGTATACAGTGACCTAATTATTTAATCAGGAGGAGGAGTGGCAAATTCCTGCGAGATCCAGGCCTTGTTCATTTTCAGGAAAGTAAGCCGGTCAACGTTATCGGAGGATAGTCGCATGCGACGGTCAGTTAGTACACCACCTGCAGCACTAAAAACACGTTCCGATAATACACTGGCCGCAGGGCAAGACAGCACCTCCAATGCATACTGGCTTAGCTCTGGCCATGTATCCAGCTTTGAGACCCAAAACTTGAAAGGGGAAGAGCCGTCTGGGAGTACAGCAAGAGGGCAAGACATGTAGTCTGTCACCATCTGACGGAACCGTTGCCTCCTGCTGACTGGAGCCGTCTGTGATGGTGTAGACTTTTGTGGGGGGCACAGAAAACTGTGCCACAGTTGGGCCATACTGGTCTTGCCTTGGGCAGAGGCACTGCTTCTGCTCCCTCTTTGTGCAGAGCCTCCTCCACTGCCTGGACGCACTGAGCTGCTTTGTAATGCACTAGCAGCACTTCTCTCAGTTGGAATGGAGAAGATGATGGAATTGACCAGTGTGTCTTGGTACTCCCGCATTTTTCGCTCCCGGTTCAACGGTGTGATGAGGCTTTCTACGTTGTCCCGGTAGCGAGGATCGAGGAGGGTGAACACCCAATAATCAGACATGTTGAGAATGTGGGCGATGCGGCGGTCGTTTCTCAGGCACTGCAGCATGTAATCCACCATGTGCTGCAGACTGCCAACTGCCCAAGAAACGCTGTCCCCTGCTGGAGGCGTGATCTCTGCCTGCTCGTCATCACCCCACCCTCGCTGTACACACTGAGTACTGGACAATTCGGTAACTCCCTCCTCTGGACGGACGTCTTCCTCCTCCATTGACTCCTCCTCATCCTCCTCACAAACTGTCCCCTGCCTACGCGTTTGTGAGGAACCACGTGGCGCTGACTGTCCAGAAGATGATGGAAATGGTGAATCCTCATCCTCCACCTCTTCCACAACATCATCCCTTAGCGCTTGCAGTGATTTTTCAAGCAGGCAGATAAGGGGGACAGTCATGCTGACTAGTGCATCATCTGCACTCGCCATCCGCGTGGAATAATCAAAGGGACGCAAAACCTGGCAGACGTCATTCATAGTGGCCCACTCTGTGGTTGTGAAGTCTGTACGGCGCTGACTGCGACTTTTTTGCGCCTGAAGCAGCTGGTACTCCATTACAGCTTGCTGCTGCTCACACAACCGCTCCAACATATGTAACGTGGAATTCCACCTGGTAGGTAGGTCACATATGATGCGATGTTCCGGCAGGCGGTGTCGGCGCTGCAGAGCCGCAATGCGCGCTTTTGCCGTGCTGGAACGCCGCAAGTGAGCACACTCTAGGCGGACCTTGTGCAGCAGTGCATCAAGATCCGGATAGTCCCTCAAAAAGCTCTGCACGACCAAATTGAGCACATGTGCCAGACATGGGATGTGAGTGAGGTTGCCGAGGCCCAGAGCTGCCACCAGATTTCGGCCATTATCACACACTACCATGCCTGGCTGGAGATTCGCTGGCACAAACCACACATCGCTCTCCTGCTTGATGGCATTCCAGAGCTCCTGCGCTGTGTGGCTACGATTCCCCAAAAAAATTAATTTCAAGACGGCCTGTTGACGTTTGGCCACGGCTGTGCTCATGTCGGTCGTAACAGGTACACGTTCATCACGGGTCCATGTGGAGGTGGACTGTGACGGCTCCTGCAGCGATGATTCTGAGGAACTGGTGTAAGAGGAGGAGTCAATGCGTACAGAATGGATTACTGCAATCCTTGGAGTGGGCAGGACACGTCCTGCGCCACTCGCACGGTCTGTACCTGGCTCAACGACATTAACCCAATGGGCAGTGAGGGAAAGGTATCGCCCCTGTCCATGTTGACTGGTCCACGCATCGGTGGTGAGGTGGACCTTGCTACTGACGGCGTTCAGAAGCGCGTGTTTTATGTGTCCCTCCACATGCTTGTGCAGGGCAGGGACGGCTTGCCTGCTGAAGTAAAAGCGGCTGGGCACATTGTACTGTGGGACTGCCAATGACATCAAGTCACGGAAGCTGTCAGTCTCCACCAGCCTGAATGACAGCATTTCCAGTGACAGCAGTTTGGCAATGCCTGCAGTCAGAGCCTGTGCTCGTGGGTGGTTTGACGAGAAAGGCCGCCTTTTCTCCCATGCCTGTACTACCGATGGCTGTAGACTGGGCTGGGAGTGTGTGGATGACTGGGAAAGTGGTGCTGCGGGTGGAATTACAGCGGGTCTCTGGACAACAGGGCCAGAGGTTCTTCCACGGCGATCCTGGGAGGAAGCCGAACCAGCTGCGTGTGAGCTAGAGGAAGAGGCAACACGAGCTGAAGAGGTGGTAGCTGCCGCTGTTGGTTGGCCTACCTCTTCAGTGTGTTTTTCAAACTCCGCCGGGTGCCTGTTGCGCACATGTTTCCACATGTTGGAGGTATTGAGGTTGCTGACATTTCGACCTCTTTTGACTTTTTGATGACACACGTTGCATCTGACATAGCAAATGTCATCTGCAACTGTGTCAAAAAAGGACCAGGCACTGCAAGTCTTGGGAGCGCCCTTTTTGGCTTTTGGAAGAGACATGCTCCTAACGGGTGCCAAAGCGGAGGCTGCAGGATCCGCAGTCTTCCCCCTCCCTCTCCCTCTTTGGGCCGTACGGGGAATCTCTTCCTCAGAGCTGCTCCCACCACCTTCCTGTCCCTCACGCCAAGATGGGTCGAGGACCTCATCATCTACACTACCCTCTGCCCCCAACTGCTCCTCCTGGGTAGTCTCAGCAGCAGAGCACGCACCAGTAAGTGGCACCTGAGTGTCATCATCAGCTGATGCGGCCTGCGATGTGGTGACCGGAGCCACTGGCCCACCCGCCTCTTCAGAGGAAGACAGAAAAAGCTGTTGGGCATCACTGCACCCTGCCTCTTCTTCCATTTCTCCAATGCTGCTTGGCTGGCCCCCTGTTTCCAAGCCAAGAGATTCAGAGAACAGAAGTAGAGACGGCTCCTGTCCTGGGCTCTCTGTCTGCCTGGGCAATTTGGCAGGTGGTGAAGAGACAGATGGCTGCTCTCCAGTGCTCTGTGTCTGAGAGGATGTGGCACTAATGGAAGTTGATGCATTAGCTGCCATCCATCCGACAACAGCTTCAATTTGGTCTTGACGCAGCAGCGGTGTACGGCGCTCTGACACAAAGCTGCGCATGAACGACTGTTGCCTGGTGAAAGTGGGTGCTGATGAGTCACCGGTGCCCGCAGCAGGCACAGAATCCCCACGTCCCCTCCCTGCTCCGCGCCCACGCCCACGCCCACGTGCCTTACTCACTGCCTTCTTCATCTTGGTTGACTGATAAAGATAAGCAGAAAAGTACTAACGGATTTGTGTGCTTATTCCTGAGCAACTCCTCCTAACAGGTATAAGAAACACTAATTTTCTAAAGTGTGGACTAGACTTTAATATGAGCTAATATGGCCTACAGAAATGTAAAGTGGTGTAACTGGTGTGTTTGGTGAACTTTATTATTTATTTCTTTTTTGGGGGCTGAACTGACAACAGATAGAGCTGCAGTCACACGGAGACCGTGCAGACAGACGTAAACGGCGCTGCAAGGCCCAAAAACCCTCCTCTACTTTATCCTATGTAGTGTTTTTCCACAAATTAGCTGGAGACGGGTGGAAAGACACTAATAGGATTTTTTTAAATTAATTAGCAGCAGACTACACTACTTGAAAAAAAATTAAAATTGATTTGGCGGTATGACGCAGTGAACAACCCTGAGCTGGAGACAACCAGGCTACGGCTGCTCACAGACTACAGGGCGAGCTGCAGTCACACGGAGACCGTGCAGACAGCCGTAAACGGCGCTGCAAGGCCCAAAAACCCTCCTCTACTTTATCCTATGTAGTGTTTTTCCACAAATTAGCTGGAGACGGGTGGAAAGACACTATTATGATTTTTTTAAATTAATTAGCAGCAGACTACACTACTTGAAAAAAAATTAAAATTGATTTGGCGGTATGACGCAGTGAACAACCCTGAGCTGGAGACAACCAGGCTACGGCTGCTCACAGACTACAGGGCGAGCTGCAGTCACACGGAGACCGTGCAGACAGCCGTAAACGGCGCTGCAGGGCCCAAAAACCCTCCTCTACTTTATCCTATGTAGTGTTTTTCCACAAATTAGCTGGAGACGGGTGGAAAGACACTAATAGGATTTTTTTAAATTAATTAGCAGCAGACTACACTACTTGAAAAAAAATTAAAATTGATTTGGCGGTATGACGCAGTGAACAACCCTGAGCTGGAGACAACCAGGCTACGGCTGCTCACAGACTACAGGGCGAGCTGCAGTCACACGGAGACCGTGCAGACAGCCGTAAACGGCGCTGCAAGGCCCAAAAACCCTCCTCTACTTTATCCTATGTAGTGTTTTTCCACAAATTAGCTGGAGACGGGTGGAAAGACACTAATAGGATTTTTTTAAATTAATTAGCAGCAGACTACACTACTTGAAAAAAAATTAAAATTGATTTGGCGGTATGACGCAGTGAACAACCCTGAGCTGGAGACAACCAGGCTACGGCTGCTCACAGACTACAGGGCGAGCTGCAGTCACACGGAGACCGTGCAGACAGCCGTAAACGGCGCTGCAAGGCCCAAAAACCCTCCTCTACTTTATCCTATGTAGTGTTTTTCCACAAATTAGCTGGAGATGGGTGGAAAGACACTAATAGGATTTTTTTGAATAAATTAGCAGCAGACTACACTACTTGAAAAAAAAAAAAAAAAAAAAAAAGAACAGTATGAGGCAATGAACCACCCTCCCTGAACTGAATACAACCAGCTATGGATGGCCTATGTGGCTGCACTCAGACTAGAGAGTGGGCTGCACTCACACACACACACACACACAGACCTTGCAGATCGCTGTGAAAACAGCGCTACAAGGCAAAAGCAAGGTGAATAGTAGGTGAACACAGCGGTTGCTAAATTAGCCTTTGGAAAGCACAAAGAAGCAAATCGCTATCTCTAAACTGTCCCTCAGTCAGCAAACAGCGTCCTGTCACTAACTGAATTCACAGCAGAGTGATCGCAAAATGGCGCCAGCGACTTTTAAACTGCATCATGACATCATTTCAGCAGCCAATCACAGCCTTGCCAGTAGTTTCATGCCCTCCATGCTAAACAGGATGTGCCCACACTTGGAATCATTCTCATTGGCTGAATTTCGGAATTTTGAATCTGGGAACTTCCGATTCCGGTATCCGATACGCGGCAAGTATCGGAATCCCGGTATCGGAATTCCGATACCGCAAGTATCGGCCGATACCCGATACTTGCGGTATCGGAATGCTCAACACTACTTATAAGCATATCTATCTGTGTTTTTGACTAAGCAAGGACTTATTCGTGTCAAGTATCCTCAAGAATAATTGTGCTTCATAGACTTTCTGCATGATTGCATTTTTCTCTGAAGTTTCCTATATACTGCTGAGCTACATTTGATATTTGCACCAAGTGTTGTGGACTTGAGTTTCTCTCTGCACCTGTTTGAATCACCGTGTGATAATATAGACTTTACCACTTATAAAACTGTGTCCTGTAGTTGTCTTGTTCCACGCAAAGAGTCTCCTGAGTTATCCCCTATAATTATTACAATAGATATTACAGAACAGGATCACAGCTGATTCTTTCTTTGAAGTAAAACAAGTTAAATATTAGTTATTGGTTATTGATTTATTCTTATTTTCAATTCTGTACTGAGCAAATTGCCTCGTGGAAGGTTTAGCTGACATTACATGTTTTATTTCTGTATATTTAGCTCAGGGTAGATGGTGACACCATAGAGAACACGTGCTATGTTGGACATATATAACACATGACCCACAGGAAGGGGGGACACCTCGCTCACTTCAAGCACACTTTACTCTGACACCAGGTTGAATGGACAGCTGGTACGTGAGTTAATTACATGTTTCTTTATTCAACTATGCTTTTGACAGAGACAGAGGCAATCTACCTTTCAGGATCCCAGGAAAGATTGGGAACAAACTTTAATATGGACAAATGGACAATGTCCTTGTAACTATTTCACCTTTTTTATGTTTTGCTGCAATGATGCCTTTTGGTGGACAATCCAATACACCACAAAAAATTTTATATGTCAGCAAGCAGCTTCTAATGGTACAATCTCTGCTTGCTGTCTGTCATCTGCCGCTTTACCATCTAGCAACATATGTTAATGTGCCTGCTAAATCATTGGTATAATTCATTTGTTGCATTGTACTTAATACTCACTGTTGTATTTCCATGACTGGGGTCAGTCTAGATGTTATCTGGTGGAAGGTGCTATAGCACATAGATGTAGCTGTTATGTCGGACGCTGTTCAGACCAGGTCGTTCGACAGAAAGCGGTAATTCCGCTTTTGACCACTATGTGCTCATTGGCGTCGGCTAGATTTTATCTAGCTGGTCCAGGGTTAATTTACCTGATGCTCGGATTGGAAGCTGGGCCATGCCCATTGCCTTTAAATAGTTCTCCTGAACATTGGGCGTCGCCGATTATAGCTTCTGTCTTGTGCGTTGTTATCTTGGTCTGGAGTGGTGAGCTAGTAGTTGGAGTATCGTTGCTGGTGGTGTATTTCCCTTTGTCTTATTTACTCCTTCCTATATTTGTTTTTATTTTGCCCTGCGCATTTATAGTGTATTCCTGAGTGACTGCGGCGTGGTGTATATTTTCTGTTATCCTTGTCTGTTCTAACTGTGGGTATTGGTGTATGATCTTTTCACTGGGTGGTGGGCGGTGGTTTCAGCCTAGGGTTGAAACAGGAGACAGGGTGAGGGTCGAGGCCTAGACATGCACACCATCAGTGTAAACTCTAGGTAGAGGGTCAGTCAGGATTTCCCTAGTCTGAGGGAAATTGCAGGGGCCCGGGTTATTAGCTCTTGCCCACCTAGTCTCCCCGTGACATTATAATCGGCCTTTAAAACAAAAAAACAAAAAAAAAAAAGGGGTTTCCTTATTTTTGTTTTCTCATGGATCCCATGACTTCCATAACCCACCAGTTGGAGGCACTGTCCCTACAGGTCACTGAGTTGAGGGGGCAGTGCAGCAACAGGGACTAGCAATATCTAATGTGCAAGCTGGAGCGACAGGTAGAGTTGCTGAGCCTAAGTTTCCTTTAAAAATTTGCTGGGGAACGCAGTAAATTTGTTTCTTTTCGTGAAGCTTGCAAACTATATTTCCGTATGCGCCCGATCTCCTCAGGTAATGAGGCTCAGCGTGTGGGCCTGGTGTTGTCATTGTTAAGCGGGGATCCCCAAGCATGGGCGTTTTCTTTGCCATCTAATTCTGCTGCATTTGACTCTGTGGAGAGTTTTTTTTCCTTTCTTGGAAATATTTACGATGAGCCAGACAGAATGGCTCTAGCAGAATCTAAGATACGCAGTATTCGCCAGGGGGAGCGAGTTGCAGAGGATTACTGTTCTGAATTTCGTCGCTGGGCAATCGATGCACAGTGGAATGATCCAGCGCTGTGGAGTCAGCTTATTCATGGGGTTTCTGGAAGGGTTAAAAAAGCCCTTCTGATGTACGAGACTCCAACTTCTCTAGATTCCGCTATGAGTCTGGTTGTCCGCATTGATCGCCGTTTGCGTCAGGGGGAGCATGAAACACTGCATATGGGAGAGGGTTTAGGTTCACGTGTGGTTGCTGCAGGTGAGCCCACGGAGCCTATGCAAATCGCAGGGGTGTCACATGTGAAGCATCGAGCCCCTGAGCTCAGGAAGCAGGGAGCCTGTTTTTACTGCGGTAAGACTGATCATTTTATTAACATCTGTCCTCTACTGTCTAAGAAAAATGCAGTGGCGGAAAACTTCTAAGCTCAGAGGGTGTGGAGGAGACCAATCTGAGCTTATGTATATCCTCCATGGTGGTTTCTCAATGCATGCTTCCTGCTAAGGTTATAATCGCTGGCAGTGAGCTGCCAATTACTGTGTTTGTGGATATTGGTTCAGCCACAAATCTCAATGATGAGAAGTTTGCACGCACAGCAGGTTTTAGGATTGAAAAACTGCCTCATCCTATCCGCGTGGTCACCATCAATGCTGCTCCTCTCTCACAGGGGGAGATTACTGAATTTGTGGCTGAGGTGAAACTCCACATTGGGATTCTACATTCCGAGCAGGTTACATGTAAGGTGCTCAGGAATCTTCCTGCTCAGGTGGTTTTGGGTTTTCCATGGTTGTCTATGCACAACCCGGTAATTGACTGGAAAACTCAGGACATAATTCAGTGGAGCGAATTCTGCCAGGAGAATTGCCTGGCCACATGTGTGTCTGCTGTGACTTCAAGCGTTCCGGAGTCACTTCTGGATTTTGTGGATGTGTTCTCTGAGAAGGGTTATTCAGAGTTGCCGCCACATCGCCCCTATGACTGTACTATCAGATTTAAACCAGGGGCCAAATTGCCTAAAGCAAGGTTGTTTAACATCTCCGGTCCGGAGAGACAAGCATTAAAGGATTACATTGCTGAAAGTTTGAGCAAAGGGCACATCAGGCCTTCATCCTCGCCTGTGGCAGCAGGGTTCTTCTTCGTGAAGAAGAAAGATGGCGGATTACGCCCGTGTTTGGATTTCAGGGAATTGAACCAGATTACGGTTCGTGATCCATACCCTATGCCACTAATACCAGATTTGTTCAACCAGGTGGCAGGTGCTAAGTGGTATACCAAGCTTGACCTCAGGGGGGCGTACAACCTCATAAGAGTCCGTCAAGGTGATGAGTGGAGGACGGCTTTTAATACCCCTGAGGGTCATTTTGAAAATTTGGTGATGCCATTTGGGTTGACTAACGCACCTGCAGTGGTCCAACATTTAATTAATGATGTGTTTTCGCATGTTTTGGGGAAATTCGTTATCGTGTACCTAGATGACATTCTCATATATTCTTGCGACCGTGATACTCATTTAGATCATGTCAGGCAGGTGTTACAGCTTCTCAGAGAGAATAAGCTGTATGCTAAACTTGAGAAATGTGTATTTTCTGTTCAAGAGTTGCCTTTCTTGGGTTATATTGTGTCTGCTTCTGGTTTTAAAATGGACGCCGCTAAGGTGCAAGCGGTGCTGCATTGGGAACGGCCTGATAACCTGAAAGCACTTCAGCGGTTCCTTGGGTTTTCTAACTACTATAGGAAATTTATCAAGGATTTTTCCATCATTGCTAAACCGCTAACTGACATGACTAAAAAGGGTACCAATTTCTCTGTTTGGCCTGAGGCTGCTGTGCGCGCATTTGAATTTCTTAAGAACAGTTTTGTTTCAGCCCCCATTCTTGTGCAGCCAGACGTATCAAAACCTTTTGTTGTGGAAGTCGATGCATCTGAGGTTGGTGTGGGGGCGGTACTATCACAAGGCTCATCTCTGAGTGATTTGCGTCCATGCGCCTATTTCTCCAAGAAACTGTCGTCCGCCGAACGTAACTACGATATCGGCAACAGGGAGTTGTTGGCAATCAAGTTGGCCTTTGAGGAATGGCGACACTTCTTGGAGGGGTCGGTACATCAGGTTACTGTTATTACCGATCATAAGAATCTGCTGTATTTGGAGTCAGCCAAGCGTCTGTCCCCCAGGCAGGCTCGCTGGGCATTATTTTTCACGCGGTTCAATTTTGTTGTCATTTACAGACCGGGGTCTAAAAACACTAAGGCGGATGCTCTGTCCAGGTGTTTTCCGGGGGGAGAACCTCGGGAGGATCCGGTACCCATCCTCCAAAAGGGTGTTGTGGTTTTGTCTCTCACAACCGAGGTTGAGGCTGAGATTGCCAAGGCTTAGGAGGAGGTACCATCTGAGCTTCCCATCAACAAATCTTTTGTACCGCTTCATCTCCGCTTAAAGGTTTTGGCGGAGCATCATGATGCTGTCCTGGCTGGCCACCCAGGGGTTAGAGGTACCTTGGAGTTGGTGTCACGTCGGTTTTGGCGGCCCAAGATCTGACAGGACGTGGTCTCATACGTGTCAGCTTGTACCACGTGCGCTAGGGCTAAGACGCCCCGCTCCTGTCCTGTTGGCACACTACTTCCTCTCGAGGTACCTAGTAAGCCATGGATGGAAATCTCCATGGATTTCATCACTGATTTGCCCTCCTCAGCTGGGAGCACGGTCATCTTGGTGATTGTTGATCGGTTTTCAAAAATGTCGCACTTTGTGTCTTTGCCTTCGTTGCCTAACGCTAAGACTCTGGCTCAGGTATTTGTGCAGGAGGTGGTCAGACTTCATGGGGTTCCGTCTGACATTGTGTCTGATAGGGGTACTCAGTTTGTGGCAAAATTTTGGAAAGCATTTTGCTCACGGCTGGGGATCAAGTTGTCTCATTCTTCGGCGTTTCATCCTCAGTCAAATGGTCAGACTGAGCGTATGAACCAAAATTTGGAACAGTACTTACGCTGCTTTGTCTCTGATAACCAGGAGGAGTGGTCTACCTTTCTTCCTTTGGCTGAGTTTACCATCAATAATCACCGCCAGGAGTTGTCTGTGGAGTCTCCGTTTTTTGTGTCTACGGGCTACATCCTCAATTTTGTACTTTGAGTCAGAGGGGCTCTTCCGGCGTTCCGGAGGAGGACCAGTTAGGAGCACAATTGTCATCAGTCTGGAGGAGAGTTAAACAGCGCCTGTTGAGTGTGGGTGCTAGGTACAAACGTGTGGCTGACAGTAGGCGTGTGCCAGGTCCGGACCTGAGTGTGGATGACTGGGTGTGGTTATCCACAAAAAACATAAGACTCAAAATACCATCCCTTAAATTGGGTCCACGGTTTATTGGTCCATTTAGGGTTACCGCCGTCATTAACCCAGTAGCGTACCGATTGGAGCTTCCTACGGTGTATAAGATACACAACGTGTTCCACAGGTCTCTTTTAAAGAAGGTGGTGGGTTCTGTGGACGCGGCGCCTATGCCACCTCCAGTCTTGGTGGATGGTAATTTGGAATTTGAAGTCTCCAAGGTGGTTGACTCTCGTGTAGTGCGCCGCACTTTACAGTACTTGGTACACTGGCATGGTTATGGGCCTGAGGAGAGGTCCTGGGTACCAGCCTCGGACATTCATGCGGATCGGCTGGTCAGGTTTTTTCACTGTCGCCATCCGGACAAGCCGGGTCCTATAAGCCGTGAGGGCCCTGGGGTCCCTCGTAGAAGGCGGGGTACTGTCATGTCGGACGCTGTTCAGACCAGGTAGTTCGACAGACAGCGGTAATTCCGCTTTTGACCACTATGTGCTCATTGGCGTCGGCTAGATTTTATCTAGCTGGTCCGGGGTTAATTTACCTGATGCTCGGATTGGAAGCTGGGTCATGCCCATTGCCTTTAAATAGTTCTCCTGAACATTGGGCGTCGCCGATTATAGCTTCAGTCTTGTGCGTTGTTATCTCAGTTTGGAGTGGTGAGCTAGTGGTTGGAGTATCGTTGCTGGTGGTGTATTTCCCTATGTCTTATTTACTCCTTCCTATATTTGTATTTATTTTGCCTTGCACATTTATAGTGTATTCCTGAGTGACTGCGGCGTGGTGTATATTTTCTGTTATCCTTGTCTGTTCTTACTGTGGGTATTGGTGTATGATCTTTTCACTGGGTGGTGGGCAGTGGTTTCAGCCTAGGGTTGAAACAGGAGACAGGGCGAGGGTCGAGGCCTAGACATGCACACCATCAGTGTAAACTCTAGGTAGAGGGTCAGTCAGGATTTCTCTAGTCTGAGGGAAATTGCAGGGGCCCGGGTTATTAGCTCTTGCCCACCTAGTCTCCCCGTGACAGTAGCAAGGCCCAATGTCTTTGATTATCTAATCACCTCCTGGTGTGCTGGCCCCAGCTGCCAAATTATTCTAAGCCAGCTCCCACAATCCATCTCTCCTGAGCCTTTATTGTGGCCTATAAATTTAGAAACATCCAAAGGGGTGCAAGCAGTATGGGGTGCATGCCTGCATCCCATAAGCAAAGCATCTCAGAAGATAAGCATCAAGATAAAGCAGTTATTTCATGGCAGTTAGTCAGGGCAAGAGTCAGGTAACCAACACTTTGCTCTCCCTGCTTTCCATGTGCTTTATTTGTATCCTCCTATGTTCCCTTGCCATCCAAATTCTCAGCACCATCCCCTCTCCATCACGACTCATACACATCAGCCCCTCTATACTTCCCTCTCCCATGTACAGCTCCCATGCAATTCTCACCTTTTGGAAAAACCTCACCCCATCTTGCCCAGACACATCGCAAAAAAAAATTCTTACAATTCCCAAACTACCTGCTCTTTATCTTCCTACTCCTATTGATTTCAGGGGACATCTCCCCCAACCCCGGTCCACCATCCCCCAATCTCAACCCCTACCTCACATCGAACCTCACTAACCTTATTAATATTAGTTACACTCCTTCATCTTTTTCTTTTAATTATGCCCTTTGGAATCCACGGTCCGTATGTAACAAGCTTCCTTTCCTACACAATTACTTTCTGAACAACTCTCTTAATCTGTTGGCCCTCAGGGAAACCTGGATCCAGGATTCTGACACTGTCTCCCCTGCTGCCATTTCCCATGGTGGCTTACAATTCTCACATTCCCCGACACTCACAAACAGACATGGTGGTGGAGTCGGCATACTCCTGTTCTCACAATGCACTTTCTAGGTCATCCCCCCAGTTCCATCACTCTCAATCCCTTCTTTGAGGTCCACACTATCAGACTCTTCCATCCCCTCTCCCTCAGTGTAGCGGTCATATACCGGCCCCCAGGCTCATCAACCCAGTTCCTAGACCATTTCTCTGCCTGGCTGCTGCACTTCATATCCTCAGAACTACCAACCCTTATCCTGGGAGACTTCAAAATCCCCATTAACAGCCCCACTTCCACATCTGCATCCCAGCTTCTATCACTGACCACTTCTCTAGGCCTCTCACTGCTCTCAACCTCTAAA
This sequence comes from Ranitomeya variabilis, assembly GCF_051348905.1. NCBI lineage: Eukaryota > Metazoa > Chordata > Amphibia > Anura > Dendrobatidae > Ranitomeya > Ranitomeya variabilis. Next base: position 582,334,035 of record NC_135232.1, read on the forward strand.
ACACACAAAGACTGTAACATCCTTGACCTGGTCTTTGTCCGGCTCTGTTCAATCTCCTACCTAGACAACTCACCGCTCCCCCTCTCTGACCACAACATTCTCTCCACGCTCACAAATCCTTGCCCACCCCAGCAGACTCCTACTGTCGTGAATCCCCAATGGCTAGGGATAGCACAGGATGAGCAAAGTATAATAAATATCGGACGAGCTCTAGGGTGATGGAACCTGGGCTGACCGCTGCCCTACGCCTGACAAACGCAACTAGAGATAGCCAGGGAGCGTGCCTACGTTGGTTCTAGACGCCACGCACCAGCCTAAGAGCTAACTAGTACTGCAGAGAAAACAAAGACCTCACTTGCCTCCAGAGGAATTAACCCCAAAGATATAGTTGCCCCCCACATGTATTGACGGTGAAATGAGAGGAAGGCACACACATAGAGATGATGTATATAGCTTTAGCAAATAGAGGCCCGCTGAAAACTAGAAAGCAGAATGACACAAAAGGGGACTGAGCGGTCAGCAAAAAACCCTAATCAAAAAAACCATCCTGAGATTACAAGAACCCATGTGCCAACTCATGGCACATGGGGAGAACCTCAGTCCACTAGAGCAACCAGCTAACAAAGAGACATTCTAAGCAAGCTGGACAAAAAACCAAACAACTGAAAATCAGCACTTAGCTTATCCTGAAAGATCTGGGAGCAGGTAGGCAGGAACCAAACAGAGCACATCTGAACACATTGATAGCCGGCAAGGGAAATGACAGAGAGGCCAGGTAAAATAGGAAACACCCAGCCTCTGAAGGACAGATGGAAACCAAAGGCCGCAACCCACCAAAGTCACCCAGTACCAGCAGTAACCACCAGAGGGAGCCCGCAAACAGAATCCACAACAGTACCCCCCCTTGAGGAGGGGTCACCGAACCCTCACGAGAACCCCCAGGGCGATCAGGGTGAACTCTATGAAAGGCGCGGACCAAATCAGTCGCATGAACATCGGAGGCGACCACCCAGGAATTGTCCTCCTGACCATAACCCTTCCACTTAACCAAATACTGGAGTTTGCGTCTGGAAACACGAGAATCCAAGATCTTTTCGACAACATACTCCAATTCTCCCTCCACCAGCACCGGAGCAGGAGGCTCGACCGAAGGAACAACAGGCACCTCATACCTCCGCAACAACGACCGATGGAACACATTATGAATAGCGAACGATGCTGGGAGATCCAAACGGAAAGATACAGGGTTAAGAATCTCCGAGATCCTATAAGGACCGATGAACCGAGGCTTGAACTTAGGAGAAGAGACCTTCATAGGGACAAAACGAGAAGACAACCACACCAAGTCCCCAACAAGAAGTCGGGGACCCACGCGGCGACGGCAATTAGCAAACTGCTGAGTCTTCTCCTGAGATAACTTCAAATTGTCCACCACCTGATTCCAAATGTGATGTAGCCTGTCCACCACCACGTCCACTCCAGGACAATCCGAAGACTCCACCTGACCAGAGGAAAAACGAGGATGAAACCCCGAATTACAAAAAAAAGGAGAGACCAACGTGGCCGAACTAGCCCGATTATTAAGAGCAAATTCGGCCAGTGGCAAAAAAGCAACCCAGTCATCCTGATCAGCAGAAACAAAACACCTCAAATAAGTTTCCAAGGTCTGATTAGTTCGCTCCGTCTGGCCATTCGTCTGAGGATGGAATGCAGACGAGAAAGACAAATCAATGCCCATCTTGACACAAAACGTCCGCCAAAATCTAGACACAAACTGGGATCCCCTGTCAGAAACGATATTCTCCGGAATCCCATGCAAACGAACCACGTTCTGAAAAAACAAAGGAACCAACTCAGAGGAGGAGGGCAACTTAGGCAAGGGCACCAAATGAACCATCTTAGAAAAGCGGTCACACACAACCCAGATAACGGACATTTTCTGTGAAACCGGGAGATCAGAAATAAAATCCATGGAAATGTGCGTCCAAGGCCTCTTCGGGATGGGCAAGGATAACAACAACCCACTAGCCCGTGAACAGCAAGGCTTAGCTCGAGCACACACTTCACAAGACTGCACAAAGGTACGCACATCCCTAGACAAGGAAGGCCACCAAAAAGACCTGGCCACCAAGTCTCTTGTACCAAATATTCCAGGATGACCAGCCAACACAGAAGAATGGACCTCGGAGAACCCTTTTTGTGCGTTTAGAGCATGCTGATATAACATGAGCTGAATCACCACAATAAAAACACAAACCATTTTTCCGCCTATAATTTTGCCGTTCACTTCTGGACTGAATTCTATCACATTGCATAGTCTCAGGTGCCTGTTCAGAAGACACCGCCAACTGGTGCACGGGTTTGCGCTCCCGTAAACGCCGATCAATCTGAATGGCCATAGCCATAGACTCATTCAGACCTGTAGGCGCAGGGAACCCCACCATAATATCCTTAATGGCCTCAGAAAGACCATTTCTGAAGTTTGCAGCCAGGGCGCACTCATTCCACTGAGTAAGCACCGACCATTTCCGAAATTTCTGACAATATATTTCCGCTTCATCATGCCCCTGAGAGAGGGCTAATAAAGCCTTTTCAGCCTGAATCTCTAGGTTAGGTTCCTCATAGAGCAATCCCAATGCCAGAAAAAACGCATCCACACTGAGCAATGCAGGGATCTATTACTGTTGTGGATTCTGTTTGCGGGCTCCCTCTGGTGGTTACTGCTGGTACTGGGTGACTTTGGTGGGTTGCGGCCTTTGGTTTCCATCTGTCCTTCAGAGGCTGGGTGTTTCCTATTTTACCTGGCCTCTCTGTCATTTCCCTTGCCGGCTATCAATGTGTTCAGATGTGCTCTGTTTGGTTCCTGCCTACCTGCTCCCAGATCTTTCAGGATAAGCTAAGTGCTGATTTTCAGTTGTTTGGTTTTTTGTCCAGCTTGCTTAGAATGTCTCTTTGTTAGCTGGTTGCTCTAGTGGACTGAGGTTCTCCCCATGTGCCATGAGTTGGCACATGGGTTCTTGTAATCTCAGGATGGTTTTTTTGATTAGGGTTTTTTGCTGACCGCTCAGTCCCCTTTTGTGTCATTCTGCTTTCTAGTTTTCAGCGGGCCTCTATTTGCTAAAGCTATATACATCATCTCTATGTGTGTGCCTTCCTCTCATTTCACCGTCAATACATGTGGGGGGCAACTATATCTTTGGGGTTAATTCCTCTGGAGGCAAGTGAGGTCTTTGTTTTCTCTGCAGTACTAGTTAGCTCTTAGGCTGGTGCGTGGCGTCTAGAACCAACGTAGGCACGCTCCCTGGCTATCTCTAGTTGCGTTTGTCAGGCGTGGGGCAGCGGTCAGCCCAGGTTCCATCACCTTAGAGCTCGTCCGATATTTATTATACTTTGCTCATCCTGTGCTATCCCTAGCCATTGGGGATTCACGACAGTATAGCCGGCCCACTGTCGTGAATCCCCAATGGCTAGGGATAGCACAGGATGAGCAAAGTATAATAAATATCGGACGAGCTCTAGGGTGATGGAACCTGGGCTGACCGCTGCCCTACGCCTGACAAACGCAACTAGAGATAGCCAGGGAGCGTGCCTACGTTGGTTCTAGACGCCACGCACCAGCCTAAGAGCTAACTAGTACTGCAGAGAAAACAAAGACCTCACTTGCCTCCAGAGGAATTAACCCCAAAGATATAGTTGCCCCCCACATGTATTGACGGTGAAATAAGAGGAAGGCACACACATAGAGATGATGTATATAGCTTTAGCAAATAGAGGCCCGCTGAAAACTAGAAAGCAGAATGACACAAAAGGGGACTGAGCGGTCAGCAAAAAACCCTAATCAAAAAAACCATCCTGAGATTACAAGAACCCATGTGCCAACTCATGGCACATGGGGAGAACCTCAGTCCACTAGAGCAACCAGCTAACAAAGAGACATTCTAAGCAAGCTGGACAAAAAACCAAACAACTGAAAATCAGCACTTAGCTTATCCTGAAAGATCTGGGAGCAGGTAGGCAGGAACCAAACAGAGCACATCTGAACACATTGATAGCCGGCAAGGGAAATGACAGAGAGGCCAGGTAAAATAGGAAACACCCAGCCTCTGAAGGACAGATGGAAACCAAAGGCCGCAACCCACCAAAGTCACCCAGTACCAGCAGTAACCACCAGAGGGAGCCCGCAAACAGAATCCACAACATCCTACCTACCACACATTCAGAAATCTACAAGCCAGTAACCCTCATACACTTTCAGACTCCCTACACTCATCACTAGGGTTGAGCGACTTTCATTTTTTTAAGATCGAGTTGGGTTTTGCGAAACCCGACTTTGTCCAAAGTCGAGTAGAGTGCAGTCGGCCGATTATCGCTAAAAGTCGGGGATCGACCAAAACACGAAACCCAATGCAAGTCAATGGGGAAGCATAGTCGGCAGTGAGTGGAGGCCAGGAAAACACCTACAGTGCCCATTTTAATGCCAAAAACATCCATTCTTGTTTCTGAAGCTTGTCAATCTTAATTAACTTTATAATAATAGTTGGGCATTAGAAATTGGGGGTCATTTGGCAAAAGTTGTGGGGGGGGTAGGGCTGGTTCAAGGTTTTAGTGGGCCCAGGAAACGTGGACTACGTCACGGCGGTGGAGCAGTGAGAGGTAAGTATGTAAAGTTTGCAAGTGCTGTGATCCTAAGCAAGCAGGGGGGGCCCACTCGTTGGCATTGGCACTGGCACAGGGCCCCTCAAAGTACAGCGGTGTGTTTGCACGGCGGGGGAGCCTCCCACCGGCAGCGACACTTTTGCGTACTCTGAGGGGCCCTGTGCCTGTGACGTCGCCAACGAGTATGCCCCCTACCTGTTAAAGAAACCTGCACTTTCATCTGCACCTTCCTCTTTGTCCCTGTGTAAGGTGGTATAGTATGCGGGAAGGGGAACCTGACTTTCAGCAGGGTCAGATTGTGGCTGTGTAGCGTGCAAGGGGAATGTAGTGGTCTAGGTCAATGTACCAGCAGACTCATCTAGCAGTGGCTGGGCAATGGGCAGGATGAGGAGTACTAAACACAGATATAGGGCCAAAGAATAAAGTAGGCTAAATGCAGTTCAAAATTGGTAACAGGACTAAACAGACGGCATTGCTTTGTTCAGTGGAGTAGCAAACCCAGGAGCAGCAGACACTGTTTTAAGGGCCCAACCACACTAGTAGGCCAAATGCAGTTTAATATCTGCTACTATAGGCCAAAAGCCTAAAGACTGAAGCTCAGCTTTATACAGTGGAGGACAACACCATGGAGCGGCAGACACCGTTAGTAGGCCGTAACCACCAATTTTTTGTTAAAAAAGCACTTAATGAGAGCCAGAAGGTTGAAGCTCAGCTTTATACAGTTGAGGACAACACCAGGGAGCGGCAGACACCGTTAGTAGGCCGTAACCAAAGTTGAAGGCCAAATGCAGTTTAATATCTGATACTATAGGCCGAAAGCCTAAAGACTGAAGCTCAGCTTTATACAGTGGAGGACAACACCAGGGAGCGGCAAACAGAGGTATTAGGCCCCAACCACCAATTTTTTTAAAAAAAGCACTTAAGGAGAGCCAGAAGGTTGAAGCTCAGATTTATTCAGTTGAGGACAACACCAGGGAGCAGCAAACAGAGGTATTAGGCCCCAACCACCAATTTTTTTTAAAAAAGCACTTAAGGAGAGCCAGAAGGTTGAAGCTCAGATTTATTCAGTTGAGGATAACACCAGGGAGCGGCAAACAGAGGTATTAGGCCCCAACCACCAATTTTTTTTAAAAAAGCACTTAACCCCTTTCTGACATTAGACGTACTATCCCGTCGAGGTGGGGTGGGCCCGTATGACCACCGACGGGATAGTACGTCATACGCGATTGGCCGCGCTCACGGGGGGAGCGCGGCCGATCGCGGCCGGGTGTCAGCTGCATATCGCAGCTGTCATCCGGCACTATGTGCCAGGAGCGGTCACGGACCGCCCCCGGCACATTAACCCCCGGCACACCGCTATCAAACATGATCGCGGTGTGCCGGCGGTATAGGGAAGCATCGCGCAGGGAGGGGGCTCCCTGCGGGCTTCCCTGAGACCCCCGGAGCAACGCGATGTGATCGCGTTGCTCCGAGGGTCTCCTACCTCCCTCCTCGCCGCAGGTCCCGGATCCAAGATGGCCGCGGCATCCGGGTCCTGCAGGGAGGGAGGTGGCTTACCGAGTGCCTGCTCAGAGCAGGCGCTGGTAAGCCTGCAGCCCTGCACAGCAGATCGTCGATCTGACAGAGTGCTGTGCACACTGTCAGATCAATGATCTGTGATGTCCCCCCCTGGGACAAAGTAAAAAAGTTAAAAAAAATTCCCCACATGTGTGTAAAAAAAAAATAAAAAAAATATCCTAAATAAAGAAAAAATATATATATTATTCCCATAAATACATTTCTTTAGCTAAATAAAATTAAAAAAAGCAATAAAAGTACACATATTTAGTATCGCCGCGTCCGTAACGACCCAACCTATAAAACTGCCCCACTAGTTAACCCCTTCAGTAAACACCGTAAGAAAAAAAAAAAAACGAGGCAAAAAACAACGCTTTATTATCATACCGCCGAACAAAAAGTGGAATAACACGCGATCAAAAAGACTGATATAAATAACCATGGTACCGCTGAAAATGTCATCTTGTCCCGCAAAAAACGAGCCGCCAAAAAGCATCATCAGCAAAAAAATAAAAAAGTTATAGTCCTGAGAATAAAGCGATACCAAAATAATTATTTTTTCTATAAAATAGTTTTTATCGTATAAAAGCGCCAAAACATAACAAAAATGATATAAATGAGATATCGCTGTAATCGTACTGACCCGACGAATAAAACTGCTTTATCAATTTTACCAAACGTGGAACGGTATAAACGCCTCCTCCAAAAGAAATTCATGAATAGCTGGTTTTTGATCACTCTGCCTCACAAAAATCGGAATAAAAAGCGATCAAAAAATGTCACGTGTCCGAAAATGTTACCAATAAAAACATCAACTCGTCCCACAAAAAACAAGATCTCACATGACTCTGTGGACTCAAATATGGAAAAATTACAGCTCTCAAAATGTGGTAACGCAAAAAATATTTTTTGCAATGAAAAGCGTCTTTCAGTGTGTGACGGCTGCCAATCATAAAAATCCGCTAAAAAACCCGCTATAAAAGTAAATCAAACCCCCTTTCATCACCCCCTTAGTTAGGGAAAAATAAAAAAATAAAAAAATGTATTTATTTCCATTTTCCCATTAGGGTTAGGGTTAGGGCTAGAGTTAGGACTAGAGTTAGGGCTAGGGTTAGGGTTAGGGCAAGGGTTAGGGTTAGGGTTAGGGCTAGGGTTGGGGCTAGGGTTAGGGCTAGGGTTAGGGTTAGGGCTAGGGTTGGGGCTAGGGTTAGGGTTAGGGCTGGGGCTAGGGTTAGGGCTAGGGTTGGGGCTAGGGTTAGGGCTAGGGTTAGGGCTAGGGTTAGGGCTAGTGTTACGGCTAGTGTTAGGGCTAGTGATAGGGCTAGGGTTATTGCTAGGGTTAGGGCTAGGGTTAGGGCTAGGGTTGGGGCTAGGGTTGGGGCTACAGTTAGGGTTGGGGCTAAAGATAGGGTTAGGTGTTGTGAAATTGGATTTTGGGCTCCCCCGGTGGCCACTGGTGGAATTGAACTTGTGTGCATCATCCCCTCTGTTCACCTGTTCCCATCAGGATGTGGGAGTCGCTATTTAACCTTGCTCCTCTGTCACTTCCATGCCGGTCAACATTGTAATCAGAAGCCTTTCTGTGCATGTTCCTGCTACCAGACAACTTCCAGCTAAGTCGGACTTTTGTCCTTGTTTGTTTTTTGCATTTTGTTCCAGTTCACAGCTGCAGTTTCGTTTCTGTGTCTGGAAAGCTCTTGTGATCTGAAATTGCCACTCTGATGTTATGAGTTAATACTAGAGTCTTAAAGTAATTTCAGGATGGTGTATTGATAGGGTTTTCAGCTGACCATGAAAGTACCCTTTCTGTCTTCCTGCTATCTAGTAAGCGGACCTCGATTTTGCTAAACCTATTTTCATACTACGTTTGTCATTTTCATCTTAAATCACCGCCAATATATGTGGGGGCCTCTGTCTGCCTTTCGGGGAAATTTCTCTAGAGGTGAGCCAGGACTATATTTTCCTCTGCCAGGATTAGTTAGTCCTCCGGCCGGCGCTGGGCGTCTAGGGATAAAACGCAGGCTACGCTACCCGGCTACTGTTAGTTGTGCGGCAGGTTTAGTTCATGGTCAGTTTAAGTTTCCATCCTTCCAAGAGCTAGTTCCTATGTATGCTGGGCTATGTTCTCTTGCCATTGAGAACCATAACAGTTTGACCGGCCCACAAAGGGTTAAATTAATTGGCAGAGAAAGGAGAGAAAAAAGAAGTCTGCTGAAAAATTTTTTTTTTTTTTTCCTTCAGTTCTGAGTGTGCTTTCAATTGAATCACTTGCAAGTCTGCCTATATTGCAGCCTTCCTCTCTCTCTCTCCTTCTAATCCTGGAATGGCTCTGTGTTCACCTGTTTAAAATGGATATTCAGAGTTTAGCTGCAGGTTTGAATAATCTCACCACGAAAGTTCAAAATTTACAAGATTTTGTTGTTCATGTTCCTATATCTGAACCTAGAATTCCTTTGCCTGAATTTTTCTCGGGGAATAGATCTTGCTTTCAAAATTTCAAAAATAATTGCAAGTTGTTTTTGTCCCTGAAATCTCGCTCTGCTGGAGATCCTGCTCAGCAGGTCAGGATTGTGATTTCCTTGCTCCGGGGCGACCCTCAAGATTGGGCTTTTGCATTGGCTCCAGGGGATCCTGCGTTGCTCAATGTGGATGCGTTTTTTCTGGCCTTGGGGTTGCTTTATGAGGAACCTCATTTAGAGCTTCAGGCGGAAAAGGCCTTGATGTCCCTATCTCAGGGGCAAGATGAAGTTGAAATATACTGCCAAAAATTCCGTAAATGGTCTGTGCTTACTCAGTGGAATGAGTGCGCCCTGGCGGCGAATTTCAGAGAGGGTCTCTCTGATGCCGTTAAGGATGTTATGGTGGGGTTCCCTGTGCCTGCGGGTCTGAATGAGTCCATGACAATGGCTATCCAGATCGATAGACGTCTGCGGGAGCGCAAACCTGTGCACCATTTGGCGGTGTCTACTGAGAAGACGCCAGAGAATATGCAATGTGATAGAATTCTGTCCAGAAGCGAACGGCAGAATTTTAGACGAAAAAATGGGTTGTGCTTTTATTGTGGTGATTCAACTCATGTTATATCAGCATGCTCTAAGCGTACTAAGAAGCTTGATAAGTCAGTTTCAATTGGCACTTTTCAGTCTAAGTTTATTCTATCTGTGACCCTGATTTGTTCTTTATCATCTATTACCGCGGATGCCTATGTCGACTCTGGCGCCGCTTTGAGTCTTATGGATTGGTCCTTTGCCAAACGCTGTGGGTATGATTTAGAGCCTCTTGAAACTCCTATACCTCTGAAGGGGATTGACTCCACCCCATTGGCTAGTAATAAACCACAATACTGGACACAAGTAACTATGCGAATTAATCCGGATCATCAGGAGATTATTCGCTTTCTTGTGCTGTATAGTCTACATGATGTGTTGGTGCTTGGATTGCCATGGCTGCAATCTCATAACCCAGTCCTCGACTGGAACGCTATGTCTGTGTTAAGCTGGGGATGTAAGGGGATGCATGGGGACGTACCTTTGGTTTCCATTTCGTCATCTATTCCCTCTGAGATTCCTGAATTCTTGTCTGACTATCGTGACGTTTTTGAAGAACCTAAGCTTGGTTCATTACCTCCGCACCGGGAGTGCGATTGTGCCATAGATTTGATTCCGGGTAGTAAATACCCTAAGGGTCGTTTGTTTAATCTGTCTGTGCCTGAGCATGCTGCTATGCGAGAATATATAAAGGAGTCCTTGGAAAAGGGACATATTCGTCCTTCGTCATCTCCCTTAGGAGCCGGTTTTTTCTTTGTGTCTAAGAAAGATGGCTCTTTGAGGCCGTGTATTGATTATCGGCTTTTGAATAAAATCACGGTTAAATATCAATATCCGTTGCCACTGCTGACTGATTTGTTTGCTCGCATAAAGGGGGCCAATTGGTTCTCTAAGATAGATCTCCGTGGGGCGTATAATTTGGTGCGAATTAAGCAGGGGGATGAGTGGAAAACCGCATTTAATACGCCCGAGGGCCACTTTGAGTATTTGGTGATGCCTTTTGGCCTTTCAAATGCCCCTTCAGTCTTTCAGTCCTTTATGCATGACATTTTCCGTGATTATTTGGATAAATTTATGATCGTGTATCTGGATGATATTCTGATTTTTTCGGATGACTGGGACTCTCATGTCCAGCAGGTCAGGAGGGTTTTTCAGGTTTTGCGGTCTAATTCCTTGTGTGTGAAGGGTTCTAAGTGCGTTTTTGGGGTTCAAAAGATTTCCTTCTTGGGATACATTTTTTCCCCCTCTTCCATCGAGATGGATCCTGTCAAGGTTCGGTGTCATGATCTCTGCAGGCAGAGATCATAGCAAGCCTATAGAGGGACAAGCTCTCGGAAGATGGAACTATACTGACCATGAACTAAGCCTGCCGCGCAACTAGAAATAGCCAGGTAGCATTTCCTATTTATCGCTAGATGCCCAGCTCTGGCCTAAGACCTAAATAGCTAGCAGAGGGAAATATAAGACCTGGCTCACCTCTAGAGAAATATTCCCAAGAAGACAGTAGCCCCCCACATATAATGACGGTGAGTTCAGATGAAACAACAAACGCAGCAGGAAAATAGTCTTAGCAAATTTGAGGTCCGCTTACTAGATAGCAGAAGACAGATAGTATACTTTCATGGTCAGCAGAAAAACACTAACAAAACACCATCCAGAGATTACCTTAAACTCTGGCATTAACTCATAACGCCAGAGTAGCAATCCCTGATCCACGAGAGCTTTCCAGACACAGTAACAAAACTTCAGCTGTGAACTGGAACAAATAGGCAAAACAAAACATGGACAAAAGTCCAACTTATCTAGTAGTTGTCAGAAGCAGGAACAAGCACTGAGAGGCATCAGATAACATTGTTGACCGGCAAGAAACCACCAGAGAAATGAGCTTAAATAGCGACACCCACTACTGATGGAATCAGGTGAAACAGGAAAGAGGATGACAAGTCCAATTCCACAAGCGGCCACCGGGGGAGCCCAGAATCCAAATTCACAACAGTACCCCCCCCTCAAGGAGGGGGCACCGAACCCTCACCAGATCCACCAGGGCGACCAGGATGAGCCCTATGGAAGGCACGAACAAGATCAGAAGCATGAACATCAGATGCATTGACCCAAGAATTATCCTCCTGGCCGTAACCCTTCCAGTTGACCAGATACTGGAGTTTCCGTCTGGAAACACGAGAGTCCAAAATTTTCTCCACAACGTACTCCAACTCACCCTCAACCAACACCGGAGCAGGAGGCTCAACTGAAGGTACAACAGGTACCTCATACCTGCGCAATAACGACCGATGAAAAACGTTATGAATGGAAAAGGACGCAGGGAGGTCCAAACGGAAAGAAACAGGATTAAGGATCTCCAATATTCTATAAGGGCCGATGAACCGAGGTTTAAACTTAGGAGAAGAGACCCTCATAGGGACAAAACGAGAAGACAACCACACCAAATCTCCAACACAAAGCCGAGAACCAACACGACGATGACGGTTGGCAAAACGCTGAGTCTTCTCCTGGGACAACTTCAAATTGTCCATAACCTGCCCCCAGATGTGATGCAATCTCTCCACCACCGCATCCACTCCAGGACAATCCGAGGATTCCACCTGACCGGAGGAAAATCGAGGATGAAACCCCGAATTACAGAAAAACGGGGACACCAAGGTGGAAGAACTGGCCCGATTATTGAGGGCGAACTCTGCCAATGGCAAAAAAGCAACCCAATCATCCTGGTCAGCAGAGACAAAACACCTCAGATATGTCTCAAGGGTCTGATTAGTCCGCTCGGTCTGGCCATTAGTCTGAGGGTGAAAAGCAGATGAAAAAGACAAATCTATGCCCATCCTAGCACAGAATGCCCGCCAAAATCTAGACACAAATTGGGTACCTCTGTCAGAAACAATATTCTCAGGAATACCGTGCAATCGGACAACATTCTGAAAAAACAGAGGAACCAACTCAGAAGAAGAAGGCAACTTGGGCAGAGGAACCAAATGGACCATTTTAGAGAAACGGTCACAGACCACCCAGATGACAGACATCTTCTGGGAAACAGGCAGATCTGAAATAAAATCCATCGAGATGTGTGTCCAAGGCCTCTTAGGAATAGGCAAGGGCAACAGCAGTCCGCTAGCCCGAGAACTACAAGACTTGGCCCGAGCACAAACGTCACATGACTGCACAAAGACTCGCACATCTCGTGACAGAGAAGGCCACCAGAAGGATCTTGCCACCAAATCCCTGGTACCAAAAATTCCGGGATGACCTGCCAATGCAGAAGAATGTACCTCAGAGATGACTCTGCTGGTCCAATCATCCGGAACAAACAGTCTATCAGGCGGACAACGATCCGGTCTATCCGCCTGAAACTCTTGCAAGGACCGCCGCAGATCAGGAGAAACGGCCGACAAAATTACTCCCTCCCTAAGGATACCTGTGGGTTCAGAATTACCAGGAGAGTCCGGGTCAAAACTCCTAGAAAGGGCATCTGCCTTAACATTCTTAGAACCCGGTAGGTATGACACCACAAAATTAAAGCGAGAAAAAAATAAAGACCAGCGCGCCTGTCTAGGATTCAGGCGTCTGGCAGTCTCAAGATAAATCAAATTTTTGTGGTCAGTCAATACCACCACCTGATGCCTAGCCCCCTCGAGCCAATGGCGCCACTCCTCAAACGCCCACTTCATGGCCAAAAGCTCCCGATTCCCAACATCATAATTCCGCTCTGCGGGCGAAAATTTGCGAGAAAAGAAAGCACAAGGCCTAATGACGGAGCAGTCGGAACCTTTCTGCGACAACACTGCCCCAGCTCCGATCTCCGAAGCGTCAACCTCAACCTGAAAAGGCAGATTCACATCAGGCTGACGCAACACAGGGGCAGAGGCAAAACGGCGCTTAAGCTCCTGAAAGGCCTCTACAGCATGAGGGGACCAATTAGCAACATCAGCGCCTTGTCTGGTCAAATCAGTCAGTGGTTTAACGACATCCGAAAAACCAGCAATAAATCGGCGGTAAAAGTTGGCAAAGCCCAAAAATCTCTGAAGACCCTTAAGAGAGGAGGGCTGAGTCCAGTCACAAATAGCTTGCACCTTGACGGGATCCATCTCAATGGAAGAGGGAGAAAAAATATACCCCAAAAAGGAAATTTTCTGGACTCCAAAAACGCACTTAGACCCCTTCACACATAAAGAATTAGACCGCAGAACCTGAAAAACTCTCCTGACCTGCTGGACATGAGAGTCCCAGTCATCAGAAAAAATCAGAATATCATCCAGATATATTATCATAAATTTATCCAGAAAATCGCGGAAAATATCATGCATAAAAGACTGGAAAACTGAAGGGGCATTAGAAAGACCAAAAGGCATGACCAAATACTCAAAGTGGCCCTCGGGCGTATTAAATGCGGTCTTCCACTCATCCCCCTGCCTGATCCGCACCAAATTATACGCCCCACGAAGATCAATTTTAGAGAACCACTTAGCACCCTCTATACGAGCAAACAAATCAGTAAGCAATGGCAATGGGTATTGATACTTAACAGTGATCTTATTCAGAAGCCGATAATCAATACATGGTCTCAAAGAGCCGTCTTTTTTTGAGACAAAGAAAAACCCAGCTCCCAAGGGAGAAGAAGATGGACGAATATGTCCCTTTTCCAAAGACTCCTTTATATATTCCCGCATAGCAGCATGTTCCGGCACAGACAAATTAAACAAACGACCCTTTGGATATTTACAACCCGGTATCAAATCTATGGCACAATCGCACTCACGGTGCGGAGGTAACGACCCAAGCTTGGGTTCGTCAAAGACGTCTTGATAATCAGAAAGGAACTCAGGGACTTCAGAGGGAATGGACGACGAAATAGAAACCAAAGGTACGTCCCCATGAATACCCTTACATCCCCAGCTCAACACAGACATTGCTCTCCAGTCCAAGACTGGGTTGTGAGACTGCAACCATGGCAATCCCAGTACCACATCGTCATGTAAATTATACAGTACCAGGAAACGAATAATCTCCTGGTGATCCGGATTGATACGCATGGTTACTTGTGTCCAGTATTGTGGTTTATTATTAGCCAATGGGGTGGAGTCAATCCCCTTCAGAGGAATAAGAGTCTCCAAAGGCTCTAAATCAAAACCACAACGATTGGCAAAGGACCAATCCATAAGACTCAGAGCGGCGCCAGAGTCAACATAGGCGTCCGTGGCAATGGATGACAAAGAGCAAATCAGGGTTACAGACAAAATAAACTTAGACTGAATGGTGCCAATGGAAACAGACTTATCAAGCTTCTTTGTACGCCTAGAACATGCCGATATAACATGAGTAGAATCCCCACAATAGAAACACAATCCATTCTTCCGTCTAAAATTCTGTCGCTCGCTCCTGGACAGAATTCTATCACACTGCATACTTTCTGGCGTCTTTTCCATAGACACCGCCAGATGGTGCACCGGTTTGCGCTCCCGCAGACGCCTATCAATCTGAATAGCCATTGTCATGGACTCATTCAGACCTGCAGGCAAAGGGAACCCCACCATAACATCCTTAACGGCATCAGAGAGACCTTCTCTGAAAGTTGCCGCCAAGGCGCACTCATTCCACTGAGTAAGCACAGACCATTTACGGAATTTTTGGCAGAAAACTTCAGCTTCGTCTTGCCCCTGAGATAGTGCCATCAAAGTTTTTTCTGCCTGAAGTTCCAAATGAGGTTCCTCATAAAGCAAGCCCAAGGCCAGAAAAAACGCATCCACATCGCGTAACGCAGGATCCCCTGCTGGCAATGAGAAGGCCCAATCTTGAGGGTCACCCCTGAGCAAGGAAATCACAATCCTAACCTGCTGAGCAGGGTCTCCAGCTAAACGAGACTTCAGGGACAAATAAAGCTTACAATTATTTCGGAAATTCTGGAAGCTAGCTCTATTCCCTGTGAAGAACTCCGGCAAAGGAATTCTCGGCTCAGATACCGGAGCATGTACCACAAAATCTTGTAAATTTTGTACTTTCGTGATGAGATTATTCAAACCCGCAGTTACACTCTGGAGATCCATTATTGTCAGGTGCACACAGAGCATACAGAGATTAGGAGGAGGGAGAGAAAAAAGACTGCAGCAAGGCAGACTGGAGGAAAAAAAAAAAAAAAAAAAAAAAAAATTCCAGCAGACTTCTTATCACTCTCCTTTCTCAACCTGGGTCTTTAACACTTTACTGGCCGGTCAAACTGTCATGATCTCTGCAGGCAGAGATCATAGCAAGCCTATAGAGGGACAAGCTCTCGGAAGATGGAACTATACTGACCATGAACTAAGCCTGCCGCGCAACTAGAAATAGCCAGGTAGCATTTCCTATTTATCGCTAGATGCCCAGCTCTGGCCTAAGACCTAAATAGCTAGCAGAGGGAAATATAAGACCTGGCTCACCTCTAGAGAAATATTCCCAAGAAGACAGTAGCCCCCCACATATAATGACGGTGAGTTCAGATGAAACAACAAACGCAGCAGGAAAATAGTCTTAGCAAATTTGAGGTCCGCTTACTAGATAGCAGAAGACAGATAGTATACTTTCATGGTCAGCAGAAAAACACTAACAAAACACCATCCAGAGATTACCTTAAACTCTGGCATTAACTCATAACGCCAGAGTAGCAATCCCTGATCCACGAGAGCTTTCCAGACACAGTAACAAAACTTCAGCTGTGAACTGGAACAAATAGGCAAAACAAAACATGGACAAAAGTCCAACTTATCTAGTAGTTGTCAGAAGCAGGAACAAGCACTGAGAGGCATCAGATAACATTGTTGACCGGCAAGAAACCACCAGAGAAATGAGCTTAAATAGCGACACCCACTACTGATGGAATCAGGTGAAACAGGAAAGAGGATGACAAGTCCAATTCCACAAGCGGCCACCGGGGGAGCCCAGAATCCAAATTCACAACAGTTCGGGCTATTTGTGATTGGACGCAACCCTCTTCTCTTAAGAGTCTTCAGAAATTTTTGGGCTTTGCTAACTTTTATCGTCGATTTATTGCTGGTTTTTCTGATGTTGTTAAACCATTGACTGATTTGACTAAGAAGGGTGCTGATGTTGCTGATTGGTCCCCTGCTGCTGTGGAGGCCTTTCGGGAGCTTAAGCGCCGCTTTTCTTCCGCCCCTGTGTTGCGTCAGCCTGATGTTGCTCTTCCTTTTCAGGTTGAGGTCGACGCTTCTGAAATCGGAGCTGGGGCGGTTTTGTCGCAAAGAAGTTCCGACTGCTCCGTGATGAAACCTTGTGCTTTTTTTTCTCGTAAATTTTCGCCCGCCGAGCGGAATTATGATATTGGGAATCGGGAGCTTTTGGCCATGAAGTGGGCTTTTGAGGAGTGGCGTCATTGGCTTGAGGGGGCTAGACATCAGGTGGTGGTATTGACCGACCACAAAAATTTAATTTATCTTGAGTCCGCCAGACGCCTGAATCCTAGACAGGCGCGCTGGTCGTTGTTTTTCTCTCGGTTTAATTTTGTGGTGTCATACCTACCGGGTTCTAAGAATGTTAAGGCGGATGCCCTTTCTAGGAGTTTTGAGCCTGACTCCCCTGGTAATTCTGAACCTACAGGTATCCTTAAGGATGGAGTGATATTGTCTGCCGTTTCTCCAGACCTGCGGCGGGCCTTGCAGGATTTTCAGGCGGATAGACCTGATCGTTGCCCACCTGGTAGACTGTTTGTTCCTGATGATTGGACCAGTAAAGTCATTTCTGAGGTTCATTCTTCTGCGTTGGCAGGTCATCCTGGAATCTTTGGTACCAGGGATTTGGTGGCAAGGTCCTTCTGGTGGCCTTCCCTGTCACGAGATGTACGAGGCTTTGTGCAGTCTTGTGACGTTTGTGCTCGGGCCAAGCCTTGTTGTTCTCGGGCTAGTGGATTGTTGTTGCCCTTGCCTATCCCGAAGAGGCCTTGGACGCACATCTCGATGGATTTTATTTCGGATCTTCCTGTTTCTCAGAAGATGTCTGTCATCTGGGTGGTGTGTGACCGTTTCTCTAAGATGGTCCATTTGGTTCCCCTGCCTAAGTTGCCTTCTTCTTCCGAGTTGGTTCCTCTGTTTTTTCAAAATGTGGTTCGTTTGCATGGTATTCCGGAGAATATCGTTTCTGACAGAGGAACCCAGTTCGTGTCTAGATTTTGGCGGGCATTCTGTGCTAGGATGGGCATAGATTTGTCTTTCTCGTCTGCTTTCCATCCTCAGACTAATGGCCAGACCGAGCGGACGAATCAGACTTTGGAGACATATTTGAGGTGTTTTGTGTCTGCAGATCAGGATGATTGGGTTGCTTTTTTGCCTTTAGCGGAGTTTGCCCTCAATAATCGGGCCAGCTCTGCCACCTTGGTGTCTCCTTTTTTCTGTAATTCGGGGTTTCATCCTCGATTTTCCTCCGGTCAGGTGGAATCTTCGGATTGTCCTGGAGTGGATGCTGTGGTGGAGAGGTTGCATCAGATTTGGGGGCAGGTGGTGGACAATTTGAAGTTGTCCCAGGAGAAGACTCAGCTTTTTGCCAACCGCCGGCGTCGGGTTGGTCCTCGTCTTTGTGTCGGGGACTTGGTGTGGTTGTCTTCTCGTTTTGTCCCTATGAGGGTTTCTTCTCCTAAGTTTAAGCCTCGGTTCATCGGCCCGTACAAGATATTGGAGATTCTTAACCCTGTGTCCTTCCGTTTGGACCTCCCTGCATCTTTTTCTATTCATAATGTTTTTCATCGGTCATTGTTGCGCAGGTATGAGGTACCGGTTGTGCCTTCCGTTGAGCCTCCTGCTCCGGTGTTGGTTGAGGGCGAGTTGGAGTACGTTGTGGAAAAAATCTTGGACTCCCGTGTTTCCAGACGGAAACTCCAGTATCTGGTCAAATGGAAGGGATACGGTCAGGAGGATAATTCTTGGGTGACTGCCTCTGATGTTCATGCCTCCGATCTGGTCCATGCCTTTCATAGGGCTCATCCTGATCGCCCTGGTGGTTCTGGTGAGGGTTCGGTGCCCCCTCCTTGAGGGGGGGGTACTGTTGTGAAATTGGATTTTGGGCTCCCCCGGTGGCCACTGGTGGAATTGAACTTGTGTGCATCATCCCCTCTGTTCACCTGTTCCCATCAGGATGTGGGAGTCGCTATTTAACCTTGCTCCTCTGTCACTTCCATGCCGGTCAACATTGTAATCAGAAGCCTTTCTGTGCATGTTCCTGCTACCAGACAACTTCCAGCTAAGTCGGACTTTTGTCCTTGTTTGTTTTTTGCATTTTGTTCCAGTTCACAGCTGCAGTTTCGTTTCTGTGTCTGGAAAGCTCTTGTGATCTGAAATTGCCACTCTGATGTTATGAGTTAATACTAGAGTCTTAAAGTAATTTCAGGATGGTGTATTGATAGGGTTTTCAGCTGACCATGAAAGTACCCTTTCTGTCTTCCTGCTATCTAGTAAGCGGACCTCGATTTTGCTAAACCTATTTTCATACTACGTTTGTCATTTTCATCTTAAATCACCGCCAATATATGTGGGGGCCTCTGTCTGCCTTTCGGGGAAATTTCTCTAGAGGTGAGCCAGGACTATATTTTCCTCTGCCAGGATTAGTTAGTCCTCCGGCCGGCGCTGGGCGTCTAGGGATAAAACGCAGGCTACGCTACCCGGCTACTGTTAGTTGTGCGGCAGGTTTAGTTCATGGTCAGTTTAAGTTTCCATCCTTCCAAGAGCTAGTTCCTATGTATGCTGGGCTATGTTCTCTTGCCATTGAGAACCATAACAGTTAGGGTTTGGATTACATTTACGGTTGGGAATAGGGTTGGGTGTGTCTGGGTTAGAGGAGTGGTTAGGGTTACTGTTGGGATTAGGGTAAGGGGTGTGTTTGGATTAGGGTTTCAGTTATAATTGGGGGGTTTCCACTGTTTAGGCACATCAGGGGCTCTCCAAACGGGACATGGCATCCGATCTGAATTCCAGCCAATTCTGTGTTGAAAAAGGAAAACAGTGCTCCTTTCCTTCAGAGCTCTCCCGTGTGCCCAAACAGGGGTTTACCCCAACATATGGGGTATCAGCGTACTCAGGACAAATTGGACATCATCTTTTGGGGTCCAATTTCTCATGCTACCCTTGGGAAAATACAAAACTGGGGGCCAAAAAATAAGTTTTGTGGGAGAAAAAAGATTTTTTATTTTCACGGCTCTGCGTTGTAAACTGTAGTGAAACACTTGGGGGTTCAAAGTTCTCACAACACATCTAGATAAGTTCCTTGGGGGTCTAGTTTCCGATATGGGGTCACTTGTGGGGGGTTTGTACTGTTTGGGTACATCAGGGGCTCTGCAAATGCAACGTGACGCCTGCAGACCAATCCATTTAAGTCTGCATTCCAAATGGCGCTCCTTCCCTTCCGAGCTCTGTCATGCACCCAAACAGTGGTTCCCCCCACATATGGGGTATCAGCGTACTCAGGACAAATTGGACAACAACTTTTGGGGTCAAATTTATCCTGATACCCTTGTGAAAATACAAAACTGGGGGCTAAAAAATCATTTTTGTGAAAAAAAAAAAGAATTTTTATTTTCACGGCTCTGCGTTATAAACTGTAGTGAAACACTTGGGGGTTCAAAGCTCTCAAAACACATCTAGATAAGTTCCTTAGGGGGTCTACTT
This sequence comes from Ranitomeya variabilis, assembly GCF_051348905.1. Lineage (NCBI taxonomy): Eukaryota > Metazoa > Chordata > Amphibia > Anura > Dendrobatidae > Ranitomeya > Ranitomeya variabilis. The sequence goes on from NC_135232.1 coordinate 582,353,947, forward strand.
TCCAAAATGGTGTCACTTGTGGGGGGTTTTAATGTTTAGGCACATCAGGGGCTCTCCAAACGCAACATGGCATCCCATCTTAATTCCAGTCAATTTTGCATTGAAAAGTAAAATAGCGCTCCTTCCCTTCCGAGCTCTGCTATGCGCCCAAACAGTGGTTTACCCCCACATATGGGGTATCGTCGTACTCAGGACAAATTGCACAACAACTTTCGTGGTCTAATTTCTTCTCTTACCCTTGGGGAAATGAAAAAATGGGGGCGAAAAGATCATTTTTGTGAAAAAATATGATTTTTTATTTTTATGGCTCTGCATTATAAACTTCTGTGAAGCACTTGTTGGGTCAAAGTGCTCACTACACATCTAGATAAGTTCCTTAAGGGGTCTACTTTCCAAAATGGTGTCACTTGTGGGGGGTTTCAATGTTTAGGCACATCAGGGGCTCTCCAAACGCAACATGGCGTCCCATCTCAATTCCAGTCAATTTTGCATTGAAAAGTCAAATGGCGCTCCTTCCCTTCCGAGCTCTGCCCTGCGCCCAAACAATGGTTTACACCCACATATGGGGTATCAGCGTACTCAGGACAAATTGCACAATAATTTTTGGGGTCCAATTTCTTCTCTTACCCTTGGGAAAATAAAAAATTGGGGGCGAAAAGATCATTTTTGTGAAAAAACATGATTTTTTATTTTTACGGCTCTGCATTATAAACTTCTGTGAAGCACTTGTTGGGTCAAAGTGCTCACCACACATCTAGATAAGATCCTTAGGGGGTCTACTTTCCAAAATGGTGTCACTTGTGGGGGGTTTCAATGTTTAGGCACATCAGGGGCTCTCCAAAAGCAACATGGCGTCCCATCTCAATTCCAGTCAATTTTGCATTGAAAAGTCAAATGGCGCTCCTTTCCTTCCGAGCTCTGCCATGCGCCCAAACAGTGGTTTACCCCCACATATGGGGTATCAACGTACTCAGGACAAATTGTACAACAAATTTTGGGGTCTATTTTCTCCTGTTACCCTTGGTAAAATAAAACAAATTGGAGCTGAAATAAATTTTTTGTGAAAAAAAGTTAAATGTTCATTTTTATTTAAACATTCCAAAAATTCCTGTGAAACACCTGAAGGGTTAATAAACTTTTTGAAAGTGGTTTTGAGTACCTTGAGGGGTGCAGTTTTTAGAATGGTGTCACACTTGGGTATTTTCTATCATATAGACCCCTTAAAATGACTTCAAATGAGATGTGGTCCCTAAAAAAAAATGGTGTTGTAAAAATGAGAAATTGCTGGTCAACTTTTAACCCTTATAACTCCGTCACAAAAAAAAATGTTGGTTCCAAAATTGTGATGATGTAAAGTAGACATGTGGGAAATGTTACTTATTAAGTATTTTGCATGACATATGTCTGTGATTTAAGGGCATAAAAATTCAAAGTTGGAAAATTGCGAAATTTTCAAAATTTTCGCCAAATATTTGTTTTTTTCACAAATAAACGCAAATTATATCGAAGAAATTTTACCACTACCATGAAATACAATATGTCACGAGAAAACATTGTCAGAATCGCCAAGATCCGTTGAAGCGTTCCAGAGTTATAACCTCATAAATGGACAGTGGTCAGAATTGTAAAAATTGGCCCGGTCATTAACGTGCAAACCACCCTTGGGGGTGAAGGGGTTAAGGAGAGCCAGAAGGTTGAATGTTGTGAATTAGACTTTTTGGCTCCCTCTTGTGGTTACTAGTGATATGACTCTGGGATTGTATTTCCTCAGTTTGGCACCCACCTGGGTCGTTAGTCCAGGGGTGTTGCTATATAAGCTTCCTGGATCCTTAGTCCAGTGCCTGGCATCGTTGTAATCAGATCTTTTCTGTTTGCTCCTGTCTGCTGGTCCTGGTTCGTGCAAAATTAAGCTAAGTCTTGCTTCTTTGTTTTTTTTGGTTATTTGCTTGCTCTCATTTTTGTCCAGCTTGTACTAAATGTGATTCCTGACCTTGCTGGAAGCTCTAGGGGGCTGGTGTTCTCCCCCCGGGCCGTTAGACGGTTCGGGGGTTCTTGAATATCCAGTGTGGATATTTTGATAGGGTTTTTGCTGACCATATAAGTCATCTTACTATATTCTGCTATTAGCTAGTGGGCCTCTCTTTGCTAAATACCTAGCTCATTCTTACGTTTGTCTTTTCCTCTTACCTCACCATTATTATTTGTTGGGGGCTTGTATCCAACTTTTGGGGTCTTTTCTCTGGAGGCAAGAAAGGTCTTTCTTTTCCCTTCTAGGGTTAGTTAGTTCTCCGGCTGGCGCGAGACGTCTAGAACCAACGTAGGCACGTTCCCCGGCTGCTGCTATTTGTGGTGCTAGGATTAGATATATGGTCAGTTCAGTTACCACTGCCCTATGAGCTGTTTTTTTTGTGTTTGCAGACTTAGTAATTATTTCTGAGACCATCTGCCATTGGGGTCATAACAGTTGAAGCTCAGATTTATTCAGTTGAGGACAACACCAGGGAGTGGCAAACATAGTTATTAGGCCCCAACCACCAATTTTTTTAAAAAAAGCACTTAATGAGAGCCAGAAGGTTGAAGCTCAGATTTATTCAGTTGAGGACAACACCAGGGAGCGGCAAACAGAGGTATTAGGCCCCAACCACCAATTTTTTAAAAAAAAGCACTTAAGGAGAGCTAGAAGGTTGAAGCTCAGATTTATTCAGTTGAGGACAACACCAGGGAGCGGCAAACATAGTTATTAGGCCCCAACCACCAATTTTTTTTAAAAAAGCACTTAATGAGAGCCAGAAGGTTGAAGCTCAGATTTAGACAGTGGAGGAAAATTTGAATTAGGGACTGCAGACAGACTTAGTAGGCTGTCCCCTGTGGACCATGCATCCACTACATTAACCCATTACGCCGTAATGGACACGTAACCTTCCGTGGCCATGCCTACAGGTCCATGCGTCCATTGTCAGGTGCACCTTTGTACTCACAGATTGCCAGAGTGCATGGACAATGGAGGTGGTGCTGGTGGAGGGCTGGGATGGCTTTTCTTGCAAAAGAAGTGTCGACTGGGTAGCTCGTAGCGTGGGACAGCGTAGTCCATCATGGCTTTTTTAATATTACATAAAATAAAGAAATAGGCTCTTTGCACTTTAAAATAGGTTCCAGGGGTACACAGGCAGCATTGTGGTCAGCGGAGGAGGAGGATTGCAAGGAGGGACCGCAGACAGGCGTACTAGGCCTAAAATAACTAAAAATAGGCTCAAGGCAGTTTTAAATCGGTTACATGGATACACAGGCAGCATTGTGGTCAGCGGAGGAGGAGGATTGCAAGGAGGGACCGCAGACAGGCGTACTAGGCCTAAAATAACTTAAAATAGGCTCAAGGCACTTAGAGTTATCTCGCAGGGGTACACAGGCAGCATTGGTGTGGTCAGCGGAGGACGATTGCAAGGAGTGGAATGTTAATGTCTCGCCAAAAAAAAAAAAAAAAAAAAAAGAAGTGTGGCATACTTAGGTACAGTGGGTGGGCTCATCTGCTGAGTTTCTGACATAGTAATTTGGCAGTAAGTATTTACTGGTGTCAATATAGGACACTGACCCAGACTACTTTAACTAGCATCATAGATGTCAACAAATTGGTATTGTCAGTGCCAGGCATTAAATGATGTCAGCGCATAGACTAAACATTGGTGGAGCTGTGAGAGATAATTTTGCACGTGGTAGAGCACAGTTTGAGCTGGGGGGGGGTGAACTCTCTTGTGGCTGGCGGTACCGTCCCAGGGCCCCTCATGTTACAACGGTGTGTCTGACGTTGGGTGCGCGCCACCACCGCCAGAGACACTTTATTGTACTATGAGGGACCCAGTGGCAGTGCCGTCGACCAAAAGCGGGCACACCCACCTCTTCAGACAAACGGCACTCTAACGGGTGCTTGCGCCAAGTGGCGAGACCACGACCCCGTGGGGGGAGTTTTCCCATTGAGGGAGGTGTAAACATGTCGTATGCTGGACAAACAGCTGCTGCAAATTAAGAGATTGGAACACTCAGTAAGACCAGTCCACAAGCAAGACCTTTTTATAGGAAAGCTAGGTGTCAGCTGGGAAAGGTGGGGCAAAATAATTTGAAATCCAGGAGTGGTTCATTTTAATGAAGGTTAGATCATCCACATTTTGGGTAGCCAGACGAGTCCTTTTTTCGGTTCATATTGAACCAGCAGCACTGAATACTCTTTCTGATAGCACACAAGCTGCTCGGCAAGCAAGCTCCTGCAATGCATATTCTGCCAATTCAGGCCAGGTATCTAATTTGGATGCCCAGTAATCAAATGGGAATGACGGTTGAGGGAGAACATCGATAAGGGATGAAAAATAGTTAGTAACCATACTGGACAAATGTTGTCTCCTGTCACTTTGAATAGATGCTGCAGTACCTGTCCTGTCTGCGGTCATTGCGAAATCGCTCCACAACCTGGTCAGAAAACCCCTCTGTCCAACGCCACTTCTGATTTGTGCACCTCTAACACCTCTGCCCTGTAGCCCCCTGCAGCTCGTGTGAGAAACATCACCGGCGCTGTGTGCTGGGAATGCCTGAATCAAACGGTCTACAAGAGTAGCTTGTTTGGTTGCTAATATTTGTTCGAGGTTCTCATGTGGCATAATATTTTGCAATTTGCCTTTATAGCGAGGGTCAAGGATGCAGGCCAACCAGTAATCGTCATCGCTCATCATTTTAATAATGCGTGGGTCCCTTTTGAGGATACGTAAGGCATAATCCGCCATGTGGGCCAAAGTTCCAGTTGTCAAATCTGCGGTTGTGCTGGTTTGAGTGGCAGTTACAGGCAAATCTACGTCACTTGTCTCCCTTAAAAAAACAGAACCCGGCCTTGCAACGCCACTAATTTTGGTTGGCCCAGGAGAAGCTTCCTCATTAAAAAAGTACTCATCCCCATCATCCTCCTCGTCCTCCTCCTCTTCGCCCGCTACTGTGTCCTCTACACGGCCCTGACCAGACAATGGCTGACTGTCATCAAGGCTTTCCTCTTCCTCGGCTGCAGACGCCTGCTCCTTTATGTGCGTCAAACTTTGCATCAGCAGACGCATTAGGGGGATGCTCATGCTTATTATGGCGTTGTCTGCACTAACCAGCCGTGTGCATTCCTCAAAACACTGAAGGACTTGACACAGGTCTTGTAGCTTCGACCACTGCACACCTGACAACTCCATGTCTGCCATCCAACTGCCTGCCCGTGTATGTGTATCCTCCCACAAAAACATAACAGCACGCCTCTGTTCGCACAGTCTTTGAAGCATGTGCAGTGTGGAGTTCCACCTTGTGGCAACGTCGATGATTAGGCGATGCTGGGGAAGGTTCAAAGACCGCTGATAGTTCTGCATACGGCTGGAGTGTACGGGCGAACGGCGGATATGCGAGCAAAGTCTGCGCACTTTGAGGAGCAGGTCAGGTAACCCCGGATAACTTTTCAGGAAGCACTGCACCACCAGGTTTAAGGTGTGAGCCAGGCAAGGAATGTGTTTCAGTTGGGAAAGGGCTATGGCAGCCATGAAATTCCTTCCGTTATCACTCACTACCTTGCCTGCCTCAAGATGTACAGTGCCCAGCCATGACTGAGTTTCTTTCTGCAAGAACTCGGACAGAACTTCCGCGGTGTGTCTGTTGTCGCCCAAACACTTCATTGCCAATACAGCCTGCTGACGCTTGCCACTAGCTGTCCCATAATGGCACACCTGGTGTGCAACAGTGGCAGATGCGGATGGAGTGGATGTGCGACTGCGGTCTGTGGACGAGCTCTCGCTTCTGCAGGAGGATGAGGAAGAGGAGGAGGGGGGGCGAACGCCTACAGCCAACTCTTTCCTTGACCATGGGCTAGGCAGAACTGTCCCAATATTGCTGTCCCCTGTGGACCCTGCATCCACCACATTCACCCAGTGTGCCGTGATGGACACGTAACGTCCCTGGCCATGCCTACTGGTCCATGCATCTGTTGTCAGGTGCACCTTTGTAGTCACAGACTGCCTGAGTGCATGGACGATGCGGTCTTTAACATGCTGTTGGAGGGCTGGGATGGCTATTCTAGAAAAGAAGTGTCGACTGGGTAGCTCGTAGCGTGGTACAGCGTAGTCCATCAGCGCTTTGAAAGCTTCGCTTTCAACTAACCGGTAGGGCATCATCTCTAATGAGATTAGTCTAGCAATGTGGGTGTTCAAACCCTGTGTACGCGGATGCGAGGATGAGTACTTCCTTTTCCTAACGAGAGTCTCATGAAGGGTGAGCTGGACTGGAGAGCTGCATATGGTGGAACTAGCGGGGGTGCCGGTGGACATGGGTGACTGAGAGAGGGTTGGAGATGGTATTCTTGCCGGTGCCCTACATGCAGTGTTTCCTACTACTAACCTGGTGATTCCCTGACTGCTTTGGCCTGGCGACGAAAGCTGCACAGATACTGCAGGTGGTGCGGGAAATGGTGGGCTTACAGGGAGGGAAGGGATGTAGCGTTGCTGACTAGCTTCATTGGCCGAGGGTGCTGCAACCTTTAGGGACGTTTGGTAGTTAGTCCAGGCTTGCAAATGCATGGTGGATAAATGTCTATGCATGCAACTTGTATTTAGACTTTTAAGATTCTGACCTCTGCTTAAGGTAGTTGAACATTTTTGACAGATGACTTTGCGCTGATCATTTGGATGTTGTTTAAAAAAATGCCAGACTGCACTCTTTCTACTATCGGATACCTTTTCAGGCATTGCAGACTGAGCTTCTTTAACCGGATGGCCACGCTGTCCTCCAACTGGTTTTGGTTTTGCCAAGCGTTTTTGGCCAGATACGGGCCCAGCAGATGGAACCTGTTGTGATGTTGATGCCTGCTGTGGCTCCTCCTCCTCCGCTTCAGAACTACTGCCACCTGCACCCTGTTCCCCCAATGGCTGCCAATCGGGGTCAACAACTGGGTCATCTATGACCTCCTCTTCTATGTCGTGTGCAACTTCGTCTGTGTCACCGTGTAAGCCGGTGGTATAGCGTTCGTGACGGGGCACCATGGTCTCCGCTGGTTTTGATTCTGCCTCAGTACACTGCGAGGGCAATGTTCTGGTCTGAGTCAAAGGAACAGCATAGTAATCTGGCTGTGGCTGTGCATCTGTGCACTCCATGTCCGATTCAACTTCTAATGGGCATGGCCTGTTAACTGTTTCACTGTGTAACCCAGGAACGGTATGTGTAAAGAGCTTCATGGAGTAACCTGTTGTGTCGACTGACGCATCCTTCACTGTTGTTCTGGGTGAAGGACACCAGGAAGCGACTTGTTCCTGACCGGGAGCATCCACTGACGATGCACTGCTCTGACATTTGGCACTTTCCGAGGATGAGGCGAAAGAGCTAGAGGCAGAGTCAGCAATGAAAGCCAATACTTGTTCCTCCTGCTCCGGCTTCAAAAGTGGTTTTCCTACTCCCAGAAAAGAGAGCGTTCGAGGCCTTGTGTAGCCAGACGACTAACCTGGCTCAACAACTCGAGACTTAGGTGCTGTACTGCTTTTACCACGACCACCTGATGCTCCACCACCACTACCATCATTACCAGCTGACAATGACCGCCCACGGCCACGACCTCTTCCACTAGACTTCCTCATTGTTTGCAAAACATAACCAAAGTAACGGTATTTGTTACTGTAAAACAACTTATAAGGTGAACTCAAACTTCTGTAGGATTTATATATACCTTTATAGGTGCCTGACACTGAAAGGAAAATCAGGCCCAATGTTACACACTAGGTTTTCTGTGCCCCAATAATTTGAGACAGATGGCACACACAGGACCGGCACTCAAGCAGAAATGCCAATCTTTATCTCCCACTATTAATTATTTTTTTACAGGGAGAATTTACCCCCCCCAAAAAAAATGGCCCAATATTACACACTGGTTTTCGGTGGCACACAAGGAGAGACAGATGCCACACACAGGACTGGCACAGAGGCAGACTTGCCAATCTTTATCTCCCACTATTAATTTTTTTTTTTACAGGGAGAATTTACAAAAAAAAAAAAAATGGCCCAGTATTACACACTGGTTTTCGGTGGCACACAAGGAGAGACAGATGCCACACACAGCACTGGCACAGAGGCAGACTTGCCAATCTTTATCTCCCACTATTAATTATTTTTTTTACAGGGAGAATTTACCCCCCCCCCAAAAAAAAAAATGGCCCAATATTACACACTGGTTTTCGGTGGCACACAATGAGAGACAGATGCCACACACAGCACTGGCACAGAGGCAGACTTGCCAATCTTTATCTCCCTGCAGTAATCTCAGAAAAGTATGGCAGGCAGCTATAAAAAGGACTGCTGCACACAAAAGTGTGGACAAATAAGATAGCTGTGCAGAAAGGAAGGAACAACAGGATTTGTGCTTTGAAAAAAGCAGTTGGTTTGCACAGCGGCGTACACACACAGCAACGCAGCTATCAGGGAGCCTTCTAGGGCAGCCCAATGAGCTACAGCGCTGAGGAAAAAAAATGTAGCTTCCACTGTCCTGCAAACAAAAGGTGGTGTTGGACAGTGGAAATCGCTACAGCACAAGCGGTTTGGGGGTGAATGTACCCTGCCTAACACTGTCTATCCCTGCTTCTGACGAAGCAGCACCTCTCCCTACGCTCAGATCAGCAGCAGTAAGATGGCGGTCGGCGGGAACGCCCCTTTATAGCCCCTGTGACACGGCAGAAAGCAAGCCAATCACTGCAATGCCCTTCTCTAAGATGGTGGGGACTGAGATCTATGTCATCACGCTGCCCACACTCTGCGTCCACCTTCATTGGCTGAGAAATGGCGCTTTTAGCGCCATTGAAACGCGACTTTGGCGCGAAAGTCGCGTACCGCATGGCCGACCCCACACAGGGATCGGGTCAGGTTTCATGAGATGCCGACTTTGCCAAAAGTCGGCGACTTATGAAAATGAACGATCCGTTTCGCTCAACCCTACTCATCACTGTCCCCAATCTCCTCTTTTTCTTGTCCTGATCTGGTTGTATATCACTACAACGACACTCTTAGAAGCACCCCTAACCAAGTAGCTCCCCTCACCCTCAGAACCTCCAAACACAGAGTAAAACAGCCCTAGTTCACATCGCAAACCCGATTTCTCCAGCGATGCTCTAGGTATGCTTAATTCTTATTGAGGAAAACTCGCACACCAGAAGACCTAATCCACTTCAAATTTATGTTAAGAACCTATAATTCTGCCCTTCTCCTCGCTAAACAGACCTACTTCTCCACCCTGATCTCCTCACTATCCAACAACCCCAAGAAACTTTTTGACACCTTTCACTCCCTCCTCAGGCAAAAAGCACAAGCCCCTATCACAGACATTTGTGCTGATGACCTGGCATCCTACTTTATAGAGAAAATTGATAATATCCGTCAGGAAATCTGCTCCCAGCCACCAAGTTCAGTGACTCCCATCCCTCCCTGCATTTCTCCTGACTCACTCTCCACATTCGATCCCATCACATAAGAAGAAGTCTCCAAGCTCCTCTCTTCTTCTCATCCGACTTACATGCACTACTGACCCCATTCCCTCACATCTACTCCAGTATCTCTCTCCAGTCGTCACAACTCACCTAACTACAATCTTTAATCTCTTCCTCTCCTCTGGCATTTTCCCCTCCTCCTTCAAACACTCTATCATTACTCCATTATTTAAGAAACCCATCCTCGACCCATCCTGCACAAACAACTACAGACCAGTCTCCAATCTCCCCTTCATCTCTAAACTCTTGGAGCGCCTAGTCTACTCCCGCCTTACCCATTACCTCTCCTCTAATTCCCTCCTAGACCCTTCACAGTCTGGTTTCCGCCCCCTACATTAGACAGAAACTGCACTCATCAAAGTGAACAATGACCTTCTGACAGCAAAAAAATGGTGGCCACTCTCTGCTCATTCTTCTCGACCTTTCTGCAGCTTTCGACACTGTTGACCACCCTCTCCTACTCTCTAGGCTCCCGTCACTAGGCATTGAGGACACTACTCTCTCCTGGTTCTCTTCCTATCTTTCTGACTGCTACTTCAGTGTTCTGTTCACTGGCTCCACTTCATCTCCTTTTCCTCTCACTGTTGGGGTCCTTAAGGGCTCAGTCCTTGGCCTGCAATTGTACAGACCATCATCAGATTTAGCTTTCAGCACCATCTTCATGCTGATGACTCTACACGTCATCCCCTGACCTTACCACCACTGTACTACAGAACGCCAGTAACTGTCTGTCCGCAATCTCCAACATCATGTCCACGCTCTATCTGAAACTCAACCTTTCCAAAACCGAACTTCTTCTACTCCCGCCGTCTACTAACCTCCCTAAATCTGACATGTCCCTCTCCGTGGGTGGCACCACAATAACGCCCCGGCAGCAGGCGTGCTGCTTGGGTGTTATGTTTGACACCAATCTCTCCTTCACCTCCCATATACAATCTCTTGCCCGATCTTGCCACTTACACCTAAAGAACATCTCTAGAATGCTCCCTTTTCTCACCATGGAAACAACAAAATCCCTCTCTGACGCCCTGATACACTCCCGCCTGGACTACTATAATGCTCTATTAATTAGCCTCCCCCTTACACAACTTTCCCCTCTCCAGTCCATCCTTAATGCAGCAGCCAGGGTCATCCACTTGGGCAATCGTTACTCAGACGTGTCCGCTCTTTGCCAGTCGTTACTCTGGGTGCCCATTCATTATAGGATCCAATTCAAAGTACTTGTTTTCACCCACAAAGCTCTCCACAGTGCGGCACCCCCTTACATCTCCTCCCTCATTTCTGTCTATCGTCCTAGTCGTTCACTGTGCTCTGTAAACGGCTCTTGACTAACCTCTGCACTAATCCGTACCTCCCACTCCCAACTCCAAGACTTCTCCCGCGTTGCGCCAATCCTCTGGAATGCTCTACCCCAAGAAATTAGGACCAATCACAACTTGCACAGTTTTAGGCGCTCCCTCAAATCACATTAGTTCAGAGCGGCCTATCACGTTCCCTAATCAAAGTAATTTTATGTGTAAGTGTGCATGTGTAGCCCATTCACTATCTCCATCTACCCCCCCACCCCTTGAAGATGGCTGGACCATCATTGTAAATACATCATTATAAATACACACCTGTACTTTGTATCTCCCCCACCTCATTGTAGATTGTAAGCTCTTACAAGCAGGGTCGTCTTATTTTGCTTTAATCATTATATTATTGTTGACGCTGTTACTTATGACTGTTGTGTTTGAAACTGTTTAACTGTAAAACGCTGCGGAATATGTTGGCGCTATATAAATTAAGATTATTATTATTATTATTAGTTATTACCTACTGTCCTGTCTGTATACTCTTTCCCTTCCTCCCCTGCCCAGGAGCTGTGGTATGATCAGACCATGTTCCTGTACAGTCAGACACAGCCATTACACAGTACACAGCAGAGGCACATTTATAAGATTATCTCAGCACAGGAACATTTTCATTAATTACATCCAATTGTGGAACTTATTTCCAAATCTCTTGATTAAAATCAACTTTTATTCGTGGGAAAACCCCTTTAAGCATAACTAAAAATTTTGCTTACATTTTTTACACAAATTGTCTCTTCAGAAAAAAAGAGCACTAGAACTCTAGCACCACCGATTAGAAGAAGGGCTAGAGTTGTAGTCCTCTTCTTGTCTGAAGAGACAATTTGCATATTTATTTTCCCAGGAGTATGCATGGCTTATAAATCTCTTCAATCTGACATGTTAGGCTTGGCTTGCCACTCGCTACAAGGAGAAACGTTACCGCTTACATACTTCTGAACTTTTTGCTACGTGCTACGGCACTCATTTCTTTCACCTGTCATTGTGCCGTGCCCGAGTGCCGCATCCAAAATTGCGATTTGTTATTTTTTTCTATATCAAACTAGCAAATTTCAACAGCTGTTAATTTTAGTTGAGGCTTTAATATTGTGTGTTACGGCTCTCATTTTGTAGTACCTGTGTGCAGTATGATAGACATTACTAAAGGTGTCTCCACATTAAAGAGCTTGACATTCTTTTGGATACAGTCCCAGGAGACCTCAGTGTTATATCTTTTCGGGGCAGCTAGAGTCTTTTCAACGCTTTTAATTTATGATGAATCGTCTTGGGCCAAATTTTTGGGGACGAATAGGATAAATCAAACCTGAAATTAATTTCAAGAAATGAGCTTACCCTTATTCCCTTTGTGCATTACACATATACCAAGTGCTACCAATTTCTTACTGTCTAATATATGGAGTTTTAAAAAAAAACAAAACAGGTGCAACACGGATTGGAAAAAAAGCAAATACACAGAAGGGCATTAGTACCATGGATGGCAAAGCAGTTGTGCCAGTCGGACCAACTAAAGGCTGTCATTTTGCTACCAAATATTACCTAATTGTAAGTTGTGTTTAAAGGGAACCTGTCACCCCCAAAATCGAAGTTGAGCTAAGCCCACCAACATCAGGGGCTTATCTACAGCATTCTGGAATGCTGTAGATAAACCCCCGATGTATCCTGAAAGATGAGAAAAGAGGTTAGATTATTATCACCCAGGGGCATTCGCGCTGTGGTCCGGGGCCTGTAGATAAGCCCCTAATGCTGGTGGGCTTAGCTCATCATCGACTTTGGGGGGTAACAGGTTCCCTTTAACAAAACCAAGAGGAATTCTTTGGAGGGTCAAATCTGAGGTATGCACTAACAGTTGACTATACATTTTACATAAAAGGTAATGCACTTCAACCCATTCGTATATTACTCCAAAAAAATATTAAATAGCAGAGTAAGGCTATGTGCACACGTCCGGAATTGCCGCGGAAATTTCTGCTGCACTTCCGGCACTCCCTGCCACGGGAAAAATGCATGCGGAATTGGCATGCGTTTTCCCGCTAAACACTAGCGTTTTACAAGAGTAATTAGCTTGCAGAATGCTAGCGTTTTCCAAGCGATCTGTGGCATCGCTTGGAAAACTGATTGACAGGTTGGTCACACTTGTCAAACATAGTGTTTGACAAGTGTGACCAACTTTTTACTATTGATGCTGCCTATGCAGCATCAATAGTAAAATGATCTAATGTTAAAAATGATTAAAAAAGAAATCATGATATTCTCACCTTCCAGCGTCTCCGGCAGTCTTCGCGATGCTCCCGGCAGCTTCCGTTCCCAGTAATGCCTAGCGGCAATGACCACACTAGACGTAGCGGTCTCGCGAGACCGCTACATCATCACAGGTAATTGCCGCAAAGCATCATTGGGAACGCGAGCATCGCGAGGAGCTGGAAGACTGCCGGAGACGCCGGAAGGTGAGAATATCACGATTTTTTATTTTAATTCTTTTTTTTACAATTATATTGTTCCCAGGGCCTAGAGGAGAGTCTCTTCTCCTCCACCCTGGGTACCAACCGTGCATGATCCGCATCAATGCATTCCTATGTGTGTGGAATCCCCGCGATTCCGCACAAAGAATGAACATGCTGCATTTTTTTCCGAAAAAAAACACAGCATGTGCACAAAAAATGCTGAATGCATTCTAATAATAGGATGCTTAATGTATGCATTTTTTGTGTGTTTTTATAGCAAAAAGCCCCGAAAATTCTTGAACGTGTGCACATAGCCTAAAAGTACCATTGGACAAAAAATAAAACATAATACAAAACTATAACACAAAACAATGAAAATGTTCTGCTATTATTTATTTAAAATAAAGTTTTTTAAAAAATAGGTTCTAATATGTACATGTTTACTTATTGAATCTTAACAACCGCAAAAAATAAAAAAAAGCTAATTCACTTAGTTTAGGTAATAAACAAAAATTAAACAACAAATAATGGTGGAATCACATGTTTTTGCCTAGGCATCAAAATCAAATTAGATTATAAACTTTGTTCACAAAAATATTATACAAATGAAAAACCCCAAATTAAGAAGAATTAAGATGACAAACAGCAAATTATGAAAAAGTTTTTAAAAGTTTTGGATCCAGGAGACCATTCTTGCTTAGAGCCCACCTGTCTTCTCGATATGTCTTTGTTTTTTGTATTTTTTATGCCTTTGTAATTTTGTCCACCAAAATGCTTAGATGGTCTAGTTAAAATTCTAGTTGAATAGAAGATGTAAATTTAAGATGAAAATCAGATTAGTATTTAAAAAAAGCAAAAAATATATTTTGTAAATAAAGGGTAAATAATGGGTACATGGGTCATGGGAAAGAACTGATGGAGTAATGAGCAACAAGCCAATATGTCAAAAATGGCAAAACCTGGCCAAAAATGTTATGTTCTATGTATGCTTTTGTTTTTAGTACTTTGGTCCACATCAGACCCTCATGCCTAGGTGGGTAAGTATGGTTGTTTTCAACTTGTTTTGAACCTTGTGGTTTCCTCTTATTAGTATCACCAATGAGGCAATAAAACAAATGTCCAATATTATGACAGCACCATAATACCAGTTAAGGTGTTGACCATTTAGTAAGATCAAGATCAGAGAGAAAAAATACAAACCATTCAAGATCATCAACAAAGTTATGGTTTTAATGGCATAAATATGAGGCTCCAAAGTTGGAATTCTGGATTCGGCAGCAGAGACTTTTATCCTTTTCATATGCCGATAAAGAGAAAAGATGATTGGACATGATGAGATGAAAAGCAACAAAAAATACAACAAAGATATCGTAATGTAACAACTAACTGAGGCCGGGATAGACATAAAAAATGTTACTGTACAATTTCTATACAACAATGATAAAGTTGTATTTTGAGTTTCATTATATACAGAAGAGTAGTATGCCAGTGGATAGCTACAGTAAACAGATCCTAAGATTGAAACGAGTAGGAGCCATGGGAAAATCTGGGGAAATCTTCTTGGTAAACCAACGTAACATCTATTTTTGAAGTTTACAATCTTGAGGCAGAAGAAAACACTAAGCCAAGTGGAGAAGAAGAGAGTGCACAACATAGTGGTAAGTCTAGCCACTATAACAACAAATACATAATAAAAGTTCCCCAAAACAGTCAGATCCAGAAACTTAACAACATTGTACAAGACTTGAAAAAGTCCATGCGGTGAGAAACAAATACTCAGACCGCAAAAAAGTTGATTCTTAATTCCAAGACTACTTTTCCTGATCAAGTCATGAATATACATCAATACTATACTTAAGTGTCCTGGGACTACAAGAAGAAAATAAATCACATCTGCCACCATCAAGACAATGTTCCCAAGACTCATCATTATGGACACTTTACACTCCGAAGGTCTAGTCAAGGGATCGCACTGTCCAGAACACATGCTTTATAATTTTTTTATTAATATCTTATTCAAATAGAATGTATGGAAATTTCCAGCCTTTGTGGGACAAAATTTACACAGATGATGAAATCGATATCTCAGAAATTTGCCTAAATTTGAGCAAAAAAAACCTCAGGAGTATTTCTAGACGAGTCTACAAAATTTGAATGTTGGCTATGGAATATATGAACATTTCGGCAAATGCTTATTAGAACTTTATTATTGATGGCATCTTCATAGTACAATTTGATTGGTGAGGATCTAACCGCTTGTACTTACACTGATTTGATTCTTCTAATCACTCTTATAATGACTACGATAATCTATCTATCTATCTATCTATCTATCTATCTATCTATCTATCTATCTATCTATCTATCTATCTATCTCTATCTATCACAAGTTGACACCGGTTACTGTTGCTCAAATTCTTATACGTCTTGATTTCTTTTTGTTTCCAACAGATGTACTTCAGAAACTCACTGATTACTTACTGTTTCATATAACCCAACTGTTGACAGGAGCCATTATTGTAAGAGAATGGTCAGCAATAATATACCGAGCATCCATGTTGGCTCTAGCAGCCATCTTGGACAAACTCTAGTCAGCTAACTTTGCTAAAATAACTGAGGCTCTCCCCAGAATAAAGGTATAAAATGACCTCAGTGCCATTAGTAAGAATGGATGGAGTCCAGGGAGACTAATTGGAACAGCTGCAGGGCACTGTGATAGGAAATAAGTGGTATAAGTGGTAGTGAATAGTATATATATTGAGTTAAGATAGAAACCAGAATCAAGAGCAGTGTATGAAGAGCTATAGCAGCATGGTAAAAGCATGATGGGAATAATAAGGTTAGTTAAAAGGGACATGGAGATTTATGATTTTGTAATGTTGTTTGGGGAAACGTTAATTAATGTTGTCATATTGTGTCATTGTATTCTTTGTTCTAAAACACATGTTTCTCTCTGCAACATGAGGTTATATGATGTATACACCCTTTGCTGCAAGGTGCAGCTTTGTCAACAATGTATAAAAAGCCCCTGTTACTGTTGTTCGGGGCCATTCCATCGCCATTCTGCCGCTGTGCCACAACCTGGCCAGGCTAGGGCCAGACCACCGCCAGATGTCCCAGCGTTACTTTGTCTGTCTGGACTTCTGTTCGTGCCTGCATGCTTCATCTCTTTAACTTCTATGTACTGTTTTGCTGCGAATCTCTGAATAAACCACAGTCTCTGCTTGAAAAGAGGATTGTCTACATATTTTTCCCGGCTCTTCCAGCTCTCAGTAAGGACTTTTCTTACAATTATCACAATATAGTCAACGCAGTCTTACTGGTTTTTATGTAATAGCTGATACCTCTTCACAATCTTTGACGCACATGTACTCCTTTGATTTAATCAGCCATCATGTGCCTTTAAAGGGTTTTTCCCACTAACAAAAGTACATTTTAATCAATAGATCTTGGAAGAGATTTATAACCATGCATACTCCTCTGGGAAAATAAATATGCAAATTGTCTCTTCAGGCAAGAAGAGGGCTACAACTCTAGCCCTGCTTCTAGGTGGTGCTAGAGTTCTAGTGCTCTTTCTTTCTGAAAAGACAATTTGTGTAAAAAATGTAAGCAAAATTTTTAGTTATGCTTAAAGGGGTTTTCCCACGAATAAAAGTTGATTTTAATCAAGAGATTTGGAAATAAGTTCCACAATTAGATGTGTTTAATAAAAATGTACCTGTGCTGAGATAATCTTATAAATGTGTCCCTGCCGTGTACTGTGTAATGGCTGTGTCTGTACAGGAACATGGTCTGATCACACCACATCTCCTGGACAGGGGAGGAAGCAAGGGAGTATACAGACAGGACAGCAGGGGATCACAAATATTTTTTTCTTTGAAGCAAAACATTGTTTAAAACAGTCAAGGAAATGTTTTACCTCTCAAAAAGTATAATTTGCAATCCCCTGCTGTTCTATCTGTATACTCTTTTGCTTCCTCCCCTGCCCATAAGATGTGTTATGATCACACCATGTCCCCTGTATAGGATAGGACAAACCCGTATGACTGGTGGCTTGAGGCTGTTTATAGGGACTCTAGCACGCCCGGCCTCCAAAGGTTGCCACCGTGCCTCCTGGGTGTAGGGGCGGACAGGTAGCTTGCAATTAGCTGTCCTGAAGGTCTCTGGAGCAAAGCACAAAGGTCCTTACTCCCTCGGTGTCCGGCTACCGGGATTCTGCGCCTCAGAAGGAGGCAGCCTGTGCAGGGCTGGTCCCCTCCTGGTATCCTCTCCTTTGCTACGACTACCTTCACGCTCACAGCACTACAGTTCTCCCTTTGATGTCTCTTCCTAGGAGCTGCAGTTCTGAGGGCATGCACAGCTCTGTGTCCTTTCTCCTTCATTCTCTGACAGGATCCCACCCCTGTCAGGGACCAACTAACTGAGCTGAGCTCAGCCAGCAACTAACTAACTTTCCCTACAGGCACCCAGTTTTACCTATATGGGGAGTGACCTCATACATAGGAGCAGGATCTCCCCCTGGTGGCCTGGAGTGTCAAATGTGTTGCATGTTTGTGATAGCTGGATGCAGTTATCCTTCTTTGCCTCCAAACGTAATATCACTCTCCCCGAGAGGAAAGCAATACCACTGCGATGACCAAGACCCTGGGGCACCGCACTCCCCCCCCCCCCCCGTTAAATCCAGTACTCCCGAACTGGGAAAAGAAAACCACAGTTACAGGTTAGCAAACAGACATACAAATTTTTGAAATGCTATAAAACAAATTTGTATAACAGATGCTTCCCTTTATGGGAGGTGAGGTCTCTTGAACGTTGCATAACAAAACATATTTACATTCTGGATCCACTTCTAGGAACAATCTAATGGAACAGTGCATTAACTAACTATGCAATGCAATGACCCTTACAGGTATACTGTCTATTAAGGCTTCAAAGTGCAAATCAACATCTTATTACTTTTAATCTTCTTCAAGTGCAAGGTTTCCATCTAACTCCCGCGGGTTACTTTATTCTTCTACATTTTATCAAAAGTGCATCAGGATATCAGTACTCACTATCGGCTATATTGAAACATCATTCTAACTAGATTCAATTTTCAGCTTTCATACTACATTAACCATATTAACTTTTTAATATATTCTAGCAAAGTGCAACTAGTAAACATTCCCTTTAAGGCTATAAACAATACTCAAGTCTCTTTTACTGAGGTAGTGCAAAGTATCAATACTCAAGTCAGTCAATAACACTGTAACAGCAGGAACGAAGCGAGGGACCCGTTATTAACCCCCAATGTTGTACTTGGGCGGGCTCCAAGGCGTGTATGCAGACCCGGAATCCTGCCGCGCCAAATGGGTTTTTCTTCAGATCTCTGCAAAACAAAGCAGTTCTCACAACAAGATTAGAAACAGTCTCTTTTAGAAGCAGTCTCTGTAAAAGCTTCCTTTGTAAAACCAGTAGGAAGCACCTTTAAGAAGGTGCAAACTATTTACAACAAAGTTCCGATCATGCACAGTTCATGATTCTCACTTCCTTAAAGCAACTTGTGCAAACATGTGCAAACATAGGATCCTCCTGGAACAGAGGAAACCTTTAAGAAATAACCCTGGTCAGGTTTAGTGAACCCTAGGGGTCTAAATGAATCATTGAGCTTATCTTATCTTATCTTTAGTAAATTTTTAGATCAGCCTCTGTTATGCCTCATTTTTGTCCCTCCGGATTTTCTGTTTTTATCTTCTTGTTCATGGTTTTAATTTTTTTCTTTTCTTTTATCATCAGTAACACTTTTCACCCATGGGCCCTCCCTTGATCCCTGCTTCGTATGGAGTAAAAAATTCCTTCTACTGTCTGAAATTATGGACTTTTTATGGTTCCGAGCCAGCTGCCTTTTCCTATGGGATATGTAATGGACTATGCTCATATATATATACATGTGTCGCATATACTGTATGTGTACATCTTGTCATGTTTTGCATCATGTATATCTAGCCATGTTTTGTGCTCTTTTTGCCATGTACTATTTTTTCCCTTTCTACCATCCCTTCCACTTTAGTGTATTATCATATCGGGGATTTACTAGGGGTGAGGGCATTCATTTGCATGTGGTACGGCTCCTCTGTGCTATGATTTGGCACTTTAGTATACTTTACTGTGAAGACCTCCATCATTACTCATGTATTCTTCATATGGCCAGATTCTTTATTCTATCAGCCGCTGCATTATCCCCTTTATGTGCTCACCTGTGCGGCCATGCACATCGCGCTGTGTACGGGCGGCTCCGATCTGTGGGCGGGCGTCTCAGTGCCCCGTGCGCGATCCCCAGGTCTTTGCCTGGCGCTTGCGCACTGGGTCTGACGCCCGGCCCCCATTTCTGACCCGTCCGTCGCAGTGCGCATGCGCCGCTGGCGCCGCTTGGATTGGCTGGGACCCCACATGTGATTAGGGTCGGGGGGGTTATTAGAAGGTCCTGCACTACCACACACTTTATCCCCTTGAGAAAGCGGCGTGGTATAGCCACGAAACGCGCGTCGGGGCGCTTTATTGTTCCGGTGGGACCCCCCTCCTTTGCCCTCTTGATTGGTAAGCTTACCTGTGGTATTTATAATATTACTATACATTATTTACCATCTCCATTACAGCCCTTTCTTTGGCTATTGCACTAGCTTAGACATACCCTGGTTTGCTTATCTTTACTTTTCATGTGGGGTGCTTTTGTCCCCCTCTTGTGATTGTTTATGTGTTTATATATGGGGGCAATACAGGGGGAAAATCCCCCTTTCTTGTGCTTGATTAGGAAACGTCCACTATTTGGAATGTATTACTGTTTTAATATTTTGTATTAATAAAAGACACTTGTTTATATAAATTTATACTATATGCTCCTTATTTCTCCTGTTTACATTAGTGAACTTTTAGCAGCAAAAGGATGAAGAATTAACTATTTACAGTCAGTGTTCAAGTTTTGTTTCCTTATAGTAGTTCCGGAGGTAGCACTGGTAAGGGCAGTCCTTTAGGGTACGGGCGGCTACCAGGTGCTACGTATGGGGCTCCTTCACTTCTGATAGGGGTCTGAGTACCCACAGACCTCTGTTCCACAACAGCTCTGGTGCAGGTGACGGTTGGTCCTGTGGCTACTGCAGTCTCTGTAGTAGTGATGGTGCACACTGTGGTTTTGGTAAGGGTACAAACAGGAGTGACTGTAGGGGTAGTAATGGCTGTGGCCGCTTTAGCACTAGGGGGCGCTGTTACTGCACGAAGTGGCACAGCTGGCATCTTGGTGCTAGTTGGCTTGGTGATGGGGTCTTTGTACTTATGCACATTCAAAGGGAACCATCCTTTGGCGCCAAAGTGCCTGGTGTAGGTGACACAATCCCTGGGTACAGATCCCTATCCGGGTGTCCTTCCCAAAGGTGAGACTCCACGTCCCTCCTGTTGACAAAGCCTCCAGTTAGTTTAAAGGTCACTACTATGCCCTGCTTACGCCGGGCCTGGTTAACTGAGCGGTCCTTGCAGGCCTGGGCCTTGGCCTGCAGATCCCTCTTGTCAAAGGCTCTGCACTGGGCCAGGTGTTCCACTTCCTGTGCCTCCCATTTACGGGCGAGTTGACCCTGGTATTCGTCCCAGCTCAGGACTTCTAGGGTTTCTCCCTCCTGCTTAGCGGTCCTGGGGAACCCCATGGGGTCGGGTCCAGGGTTCACCCAGTGGTACACTGTCTTTTCCGCATACAGTTCACCCGGCAAGGTGGTAGGTGCTATCGGGGCCTTCATGAAGCTCTGCATCCTTGTGGCCTGGTCCCATGGTTCAAGATTTTGGAGCCGGCTAGACCCACAGGGAAGTGGCGCTGCTACAGGGCCTACTAACAGTTCCTCGGTCACTGGGGCAGGGTCTCCGCTGCCAGTCGGTCCTGTCGGTGGAGGAGACTGTTTAGCGGGAAGCAGTGCTGGAAGCAGTGCTGGAAGTGGTGCGGGTAAGTCTACCGCAGGCGCCGCCCGACACGTGGCCTTGGTGCCCAGCTACATCTGCAGGAGCTGGTCGATGAGCTCCTCCACTCCGGCCTGCAAGAAGTCAGGGCCGACTGGTGATGCCTGGCCGCGGTGTCTTTCCAGGTGGCTGGGGGAGTCCTCTGCTTCCACCCCACGCTTCAGCTCTGGGCTGCTGGCCATGGCGTCTTCCACTTGGCTCTCTCTGTCCAGGTCTCTTTCCCGCTCTCTCCTCCGGGGGCAGTTCCTTCTTCTCGGCCTCCTCCCACCATTAAGGATTAGAGGGCGGATCTCTGCTGCTGATAGACACGTCCTCAGGGTACAGAGATATTTGGACTGGGCGGCCATTATTTTTCATGCTTCTCAGTAAGTTCATGCCCATGATGGCACGCCCTTCTTCTCCAGTGCTCCTCGTGGCGCTGTAATGGTGGTGATTTTGGTGGCAATTTTGGTGGTCTTTTGCAATACACAGTCTTTCAATAAATCACTGTTAAGCACAGTTCTGGCACAGTCTGTAGCCGCACATGACCCGATTTTTTAGGCTTTAGTAGATCCTGTTTGTGACACCAAAGTTTGGAGCGCCCCCATGTCATGGTGGCTGACCCGGTCCGTGGCCCTGGGACGTCCGTGTAAAAGGGAAAGCTCTTTAAGGGGAATGTTCGTGACGCCACCTGTGGTATTCGGTCAGGGTGACCGACGCTGCTTTAAGGGGTCCGCTGAGGTGATGTTATGACAGCTAGATGGTATACCTTCCCACAGGTGAAGTATATCCCCAGGGCTTCCCAGTATGTAGATGGTGGATGGTGAGAGGCACGGTGCAGAACGAGGACACAAAGTTGCAGTCTCTTTACCTTTACTGAAGATTTCAGCATCCACAGTCCAGAGCACCAGATCACAGGGCAGGCAGAGTCCGGCCAGTTTGGAGGCAAGTCCAGAATCCCCTTGTCCAGGTGGAAATCAGTAGCCTTCCCTTGCGCTGCAGTGTTGTAGTTCCTTACTGCCTAAAGCTTCACATAAGGTCCTCACAGATGTAATGTCTCTCTCTCTGTCCCCCATATAGAATAGGACAAACCTGTATGACTGGTGGCTTGAGGCTGTTTATAGGGACTCTAGCACGCCCCGGCCTCCAAAGGTTGCCACCGTGCCTCCTGGGTGTAGGGGCGTACAGGTAACTTGCAATTAGCTGTCCTGACGGTCTCTGTAGCAAAGCATAAAGGTCCTTACTCCCTTGGTGTTACAGCTACCGGGATTCTGCGCCTCAGAACGAGGCAGCCTGTGCAGGGCTGGTCCCCTCCTGGTATCCTCTCCTTTGCTACGACTAACTTCATGCTCACTGCAATACAGTTCTGCCTTCGATGTCTCTTCCTAGGAGCTGCAGCTCTGAGGGCATGCACAGCTCTGTGTCCTTTCTCCTTCGTTCTCTGACAGGATCCCACCCCTGTCAGGGACCAACTAACTGAGCTGAGCTCAGCCAGCAACTAACTAACTTTCCCTACAGGCGACCAGTTTTACCTATGTGGGGAGTGACCTAATAAATAGGAGCAGGAGCTCCCCCTGGGGGCCTGGAGTGTGAAATGTGTTGCATGTTTGTGATACCTGGATGCAGTTATCCTTCTTTGCCTCCAAACGTAATATTACTCTCCCCAAGAGGAAATCAATACCACTGCGACGACCAGGACCCTGGGGTGCCGCACTTACTTAGTTAGTTTCCTCTTTTATTATGTATAACATTGTCCCTTATTACGGACCATCCTCTCTAGTTATATATGGTGCCATCCCTCATTATATAGCTTCCATTTCTGTTAAGTACAGAGGGGGCCCAGACACATTTATTGCACAGGGGCCCCAAGCTGTCAGTGTCTGCCCCTGGATTTACACATTGTCAGCTGCATTGCTTCTTAGACACTGTTCACATTATCTAGCAATGATCACTGCAGTCATCTCCTTTGGTTTCTACAGCTTGCATCTATAATCTGGTTTCGATATTTCGGAGTAGGGATGGGCTGTCATAGGAAGCAACATTACTACTATTATTATTATTATTATACATTCTTATAGCGCCATTTATTCCATGGCGCTTTTCATGTGAAAGGGGCAAATATAGACAAGTGCAATAAATAAGAGCAAAACAAGGCACACACAAGTACAGGACGAGAGAGGACCCTGCCCGCGAGCACTCACAATCTACAGGGGATGGGTGAGGATTCAGTAGGAGAGGGTAACGTTAAATTGTAACTTTTCATAGCTAATGTAAAAATATTTCAAGAGCCCATTCTTTTGTATCAGCAGGTTTAGCTTTGCTGTTTAAAATAATATTTAAATAGGTTGTCTGATGAAAAAAAATTATCACCTATTCCATTCTTACCCTATGTGGTTATATTTACCATTGATCCAGTTAAAGATATTCCCACGTATGGAAAAATAGCCATGAGGAAAGGGCCATCGGTGAGCAATATCTGTGGAAGGCTGGCAGCTCCTAATAGGACTTCCACAGATAAGCTTTGCAATAGCCACTCCATTTAGCAGATTTCAAGTGGTGCCTGGCTGTTCACCCTTTAAATCCTGTATAAGGTTCTGGACTAATACAGGGGCCACTGGGTTGAACACACGGAGTTGCTGCTGGCCAATGTAGGGAATTAGCTTGAAGGTAGTCCAAAAGCCACACGAATACCTGGAGTTCATGGACAGTAACGGAATTGACAGATAAAAGGATAGTCTAAATGTGGGCTGAGGTCAGAAATGGGAATCAATGTGGCGGAACAAGACCTTAATAAGAGTAGCGCACTAAGGCCATGTTCACACGTTGCGGTTTTTACCACAGATCCACAGCGTTTTTGACGCTGCAGATCTGCAGCAGTTTTTCATGCCGTCTACAGTACCATGTAAACCTATGGAAAACCAAATCCACTGTGCACATGCTGCGGAAAAAAACGCGCGTAAACGCAGCGTTGTTTTTTCCGCAGCATGTCAATTCTTTGTGCGGAACTGCAGCGTTTCTGCACCCATTGACTTGCATTAAGTCGGGCACTTCTGCAGCAAAACCGCAGATGTAAAAAAGATCTGCGGTTTACCTGAGGAGGAAAGGCTGCAGTTTAGGAGGGGGGAAGAGTGTGGGTGGAGCATGGGCTGAGACTGTGCATGTCTGTGTGTGCGGGCGGGGTCTGGGAGCTCTCCGTGCCAGGTCTGCAGGCTGTCCGGGTGGTCTGCGGGCTGTCCGGGGGTCTGCCGTCTCTCTGTGCCGGGTCTGCAGGCTGTCCGGGTGGTCTGAGGGCTGTCCGGGGGTCTGCCGTCTCTCCGTGCCAGGTCTGTGGGCTGTCTGGGTGGTCTGCGGGCTGTCTGGGAGGCCTGCGGGCTGTCTGGGGGTCTGCGGGCTGTCCATGCTGGGTCTGCAGGCTGTCCGGGTGGTCTGCGGCCTGTCCGGGTGGTCTGCTGGCTGTCCGGGTGTGTGTGGCACTGTGTGTGTGTGTGTGTGCGCGTGTGTGTGCAGGCATCGTCCAATGGGACGACAAGTCCCATCTGGCTATGCCTGCTACAGTGACAGTGATTGACACATTAGCCAGTGATGGGACAGTAGTAGACCATCATCCGGCTAATGTGTTGAATGTATAAAAAAACACAAACCTACTACATACATACAGCATACAACACACACTACATGCTACATACTACATACCTACAACATGCAACACACATGCAACATACTACATACATGCAACATACTACATACATGCAACATACATACTACATACAACATACTACATACATGCAACATACTACATACATCCAACATACTATATACATACTACATACATCCAACATACTACTTACATACTACATACATCATACAACATACTACATACATACAACATATAGCCATACAGTACATACAACATGAGTACATACTCACCATCACTTGTCATTTTGATCCCCGAAGCCAGTGTCACCTGTAAAAAATATTTAAATAATAACAAACACTATACTCCCTGTGTCCGCAGAAATCCAATTAATTAAAACGAGTGTCCCACGACGATCTCCCATGTAGAGCAGCCACATCAGCTGATGCGACCGCTCTCCAGGGGCTCCAGGAATACAATGATGGAAGGTATCCTTCCGCACTGTATTCCTCCGCCACTGTAAAAAATAGTCCCTAGTCTCACTTGTGGCACTGCTGTGTGAGAAAGTTCCCACGCAGCAATGCCATAAACTGAGACCCTGAACTAAGGTAACCTCTTCAGTGATGCACTGCAGGAGCCATTGTCTCCTGTCAGTGTGTCACTGAAGGTCTATAGAGCGGTGAGATCACCTGATGTCACTGTTCTATAGGGGAGAGCGTCGTGGGACACTCGTTATTAATTGGACTGCGTTGGACAGGGAGTATACGTTTTATTATTTTTAATTTTTTACAGGTGATCGAGTATGGGAAGTATGGATAAATTAAGAATATTAAAATACTTTTTTCTGGCTATGTCTTTATTTTTTTTTAACTCTTTCACTACTCTAGGATTAATAATGGATAGGCGTCTTATTGACGCCTCTCCATTATTAACCCGGCTTAATGTCACCTTACAATAGCAAGGTGACATTAACTCCTTATTACCCCATATCCCACCGCTACTCGGGAGTGGGAAGAGAGGGGCTAAGTGCCGGAATTGGCACATCTTACAGATGCGCCATTTCTGGGGCGGCTGCGGACTGATATTTGTAGCCAGGGGGAGCCAATATCCATGGCCCCACTCTAGGCTATGAATATCAGCCCGCAGCTGTCTGCGTAGCCTCTCTGGCTATAAAATATAGGGGGACCGCACTTCATTTTTTTGGGGGGGTCCCCCTATTTTAATAGCCAGTAAAAGCTATGCAGACAGCTGCGGGCTGATAGTCATAGCCTTGGAGGGGCCATGGATATTAACCCCTTTCCAGGCTACAAATATTGGCCCCCGGGTGTCGGCTTTCACCCTCTGGCGCACAAAATTGCCATTTTTTTTCCGTTTTTTTTTTTTAAATTAAACGTTCAGTAAGAAACTTAGGCCTTGCTATTATATATCTATGGATATATCTATAGATATATCCATAGATAAATCTATATATCTATACATGGATATATGTATAGATATATCTATAGATATAACTATGGCTATATTGATCTATAGATATATTTATAGATAGATAGTTATATCTATAGATACATAGATATATCTAATATCTATCCATATATCTATCTGGCTACTTTCACACATCAGGTTTTTTGCCATCAGGCACAATCCGGCAAGTTTTGAAAAAACGGATCCGTGTTATTTTTCCGCCGGATCCATTTTTTTCTCATAGAGTTGTATTAGCGCCGGATTACGCCTGATGGCCACACGTTTCATCTGTTTTTGCCAGATCCGTCAGAACGGCTGTTTCCAGCGGACGGAGAAAACGTACAGAAAAACGTTTTTTTTCTGTCCGGCGAAAAAACGCCCAGCGACGGATCCGGTGAAAAATGTATGAAACTGAGATGTGAAATGATGAATCCGGCCTCCGAATCCATTTTTTCATGCATGTTTCCATTGAAATCAGGCACATTTTCCATTCTCTCTCTCTCAAAAAAACGGATCAGTTGCATCAGTTTTTCACTATTTGCAATGGATCCGTTTTTTCAAAAATTCTGTCTGATGGATAGATGTAGATAGATATATGGATAGTTAGGCTACTTTCACACATCACTTTGTTTCTGTCAGGCAGGATCGAGCGAATTTTTGACAAAAAAAGGAAATAGTGAAATAGTGAAAAACTGATGCAACTGATCCGTTTGTTTTTTTAGAGAGAGAGAACAGAAGATGTGCATGATTTCAATGGAAAAAATGCATGAAAAACCAGATTCGGAGGCCGGATTCATCATTTGACATCTCAGTTTCATACATTTTTTGCCGTCCCCGTCGCTGCGTGTTTTTTCGCTTGACAGAAAAAAGTTTCCTCTGTACGTTTTCTCCGTCCACCGGAAACAGTTTCATTTGACGGATCCGGCAAAAAACGGATGAAACGTGTGGCCATCAGGCGCAATCCGGCGCTAATACAACTCTATGAGAAAAAAACGGATCTGGCGAAATAAAACGGATCCGTTTTTTTCAAAACTCGCCAGATTATGCCTGACGGCAAAAACCCGATGTGTGAAAGTAGCCTAACTATCCATATATCTATCTACATCTATCTATCTCATTCCATCTATCTGTCTGTCTGTCTATCTATCTATCTGTCTATCTGTCTGTCTATCTATGTGTTTGAGACCGGTTTCACACGTCAGTGGCTCCGGTACGTGAGGTGACAGTTTCCTCACGTACCGGAGACACTGACACACGTAGACCCATAAAAATCAATGCATCTGTGCAGATGTCATTGATTTTTTGCGGACCGTGTCTCCGTGTGCCAAACACGGAGACATGTCAGTGTTCGTGGGAGCGCACGGATTACACGGACCCAATAGAGTCAATGGGTCCGTGTAAAACACGGACCTCACACGGACATTCTCCGTCTGGGGTCCGTGTGGCGTGCCGGAGACAGCACTACAGTAAGCGCTGTCCCCCCCACTGGTGCTGAAGCCGCGATTCATATGTTCCCTGTAGCAGCGTTTGCTGCAGAGAAAATATGAATAATAGTGTTTAAAATAAAGATCTATGTGTCCGCCGCCCTCCCACCCCCTGTGCGCCCCCCCGCTGGTCAGAAAATACTCACCCGCTCCCTCGTTGGCTGTTGCTCCTTCCTGGTCTGGCCGCGGCTTCCACTGTATGCGATCACGTGGGGCCGATCATTTACAATCATGAATAGTCGGCTCCGCCCCTATGGGAGGTGGAGCCACATATTCATGACTGTAAATGATCGGCCCCACGTGGCCGCATACACTAGAAGCCGCGGCCAGACCAGGAAGCAGCGAGGGAGGCGGGTAAGTATTTTCTGAACAGCGGGGGGGCGCACAGGGGGTGGGGGGGCGGCGGACACATAGATCTTTATTTTAAACACTATTATTCATATTTTCTCTGCAGCAAACGCTGCTGCAGGGAACATATGAATCGCGGCTTCAGCACCAGATGCAGGGGACCAGACGCGTGGGTACCACACGCTCCGTGTGGTACCCACTCGCTACACGGGCGGCACACGTGTGCCGCACGTATGGCCTACGTGAGTTTCCAGGCACACGGACACGGATAACTCCGGTACCGATTTATTCCGGTACCGGAATTATCTGGACGTGTGGGACAGCCCTAATGGAGTGTGGGTTGGACAAATGTAAAAGAGGAGGTTGGATAAGACATGACATCACAAATCTTTTTTTTTTGTTCAATAATACATTTTTATTTAGCTTTCAAAAACGCATACAAAACCGCATCAAAACCGCGCAAAAAACGCATCAAAACAGAACAAAAAATGCATCTGCGTTTTCTGCCAAGAGCTGCAGATTTAGTGCACACGTGTGCTATGTGCACATGATGCAGGTTTGCTGCGGATCCACAGCGGATTTTTCCGCGCAGAAACGCTGCAGAACCGTAAATCAATGTGTAAAAAAAAAAGTTGTGCACATGGTGCAGAAAAATCAGTGCGGAATTGCTGCGAATTTAAAAGAAGTGCATGTCACTTCTTTTGTGCGGATCTGCAGCATTTCTGCACCCCTCCATGATAGAAATCCGCAGTGGCAAAAACTGCAGAAAATCCGCACAAAATCCGCATAAAAACCGCGGCAAATCCGCGGCTGCGGATTCTGCCAGGAGATGCGGATTTTGTGCAGAAAATTCTGCACCCCATTCCGCAACGTGTGCACATAGCCTAAAGGAAGTATAAACTATAAATGACAACTCTCGGCAGTAAGCTGGGAGTTTTGTAAGATCTGGTGCTGTCCCATTGGGTGATTGTCAGTCTGCTTACAAGGCAAGATAATCGGGAAACTGGTGTTTTTAAGACCACTCATTCACAATTATCTTTCAGTGTAAATGCAGCTTTACAAAGCCACCCAAAATAATCTTAGTTAGTTTGACCGCATGCTTTATATAAAAAAAAGTCATGCATGAATACATTACTGTTTATTACAAAAAAAATTTAGTTGAAAAGTTAAGTATCATTGCAGAGAAAAAATAATTATACATTTAAAGAAAAAATAGCAAATTCTTAATCCTCTATTCCCTCTCACCCCCCAAGAAGAAAAGGAACGAAAAAAATAATTGTCACTATTACTTTTTATTTAAAATGTTTTAATAAAGAAGTTCTAAAAATCACACATATTATTTTTTAATGCTAACAAGCCGGAAAATTAAAAAAAGAAAAATATTTTTTTTATTTATTTGAGGAACTAACAAATTTGACAATAAACAATGGTAAAATCACATTTTTTGCACATTCATAATAAAAAGGTTAACTAGATACTAACTATACACCAAAATGTTATACAAAAGAAAACCCAAAATGACATAAATAAACAAGACCACACAGCAAACTAAGAAAAAAATCAAAACATTAAAATGTTACAAATTTAGGAGACCTATCTTATGCTGAGCCTCCTTATCTTTCCTGTATACCTCTTTTTTCAGTACTTTAGTCCACAGATATGACCCTAGCTGTGTAAGTATAATAATTATTACTTTAGTTTTAAACACAATAAAATTATACTAAAATATAAGATATAAATGAAAGATGAAAATAGCATTTTTTTAATTACCGTATTTTTTGGACTATAAGACACACTTTTTCCCCTCAAAATTTTTTGGGGAAAATGAGGGTGTGTCTTGTAGTTTGAGTACACTTACCAGCAATGTGGTGGCAGCAGGAGTAGGGCGATTCTGCGGTAGTCCGATGCTGCAGGGCGAGGATCACACTCCCTTCCCAGGATGGTGCGGCAGTATTCGATGGTGTGAAAGCCTGGAGCCCCCGCACTTCCATTGCTGTGATGGTTGGCCTCCGGTAATGGCGGCCAGAAGTGGCGCATGCACAGATTGAGATCTTGGCAATGAGCTCTCATCTCGAGATCTCAGGAGACGGTACCAAGATCTCAATCTGCACATGCGCTGTCCCGGGCGCCTTTTTCCCAGCAACAATTTTTCCGGAGGCCACCGCAGCACAGCAGTGGATGTGCGAGGGCTACGGGCTTTCATAAAATGTCAGTGGAGCCCCCATACCACGGAGCACCGCCAAACCTGCCGCACCAGCCTGGGATGGGATTTCCCGGAGGCCACCACTTCACAGCAATGGATGTGCAGGGGCTCCGGGCACCACAAGCACCGCAGAACCTGCCGCACCAGTATGAGAAGGGAGTCATCTCATCGCCAGACCACCGCCGGAACTCCCACTGTGACCACGCTCCACCAGTGCTGCCAGTCCCCCCGGTAAGCTGAATTTGGACTGTAAGACGGACTCACATTTGACACATTCATTTTTTTTCCTATTTTCCTTCTGAAAATTTGGGGTGCATCTTATAGTCCTGTGCATCTTATAGTCCAAAAAATACAGTAATAACATACAGTACATTGTAATTTAAGGACAAGCAGTGGGTTGATTGGTCATGAAAACCAACTAATGGAGTAAAAAGAACCAAACCCAATATGTTCCAAATGGCAAAACCTGGCACAAGAATTATCTTCTATGTGTGCATCTATTTTTAGTACTTCATTCCACCAGTAAGACCCTCATGCCTAGATGGGTAACTATGGCTTTCAGCTTGTTTCGAATTTTGGAGTTTCCTCTTATTAGTATCACTAATGAAGCAGTAACACAAATATCCAATATTGCTATAGAACCATAATACCAATCAGGATTATATCCATGGACTAGGAGTACTAATACGGAACAAAAATAAAAAGCATTCAGGATCATCAACAAAGTTATGGTTTTAACAGCATTAATATGAGGATCCAAGGTCGGAATACCAGTTCTAGACGTAGAGACTTGTATCCTTTTCATATGTCGGTAAAGAGAAAAAATGATAGGACACGACGAGCTGGAAAGCAACAAAAACCACAATAAAGACATCGTAATGTAACAACTAACTGACACTGGGATGGATAAAAAAAAGCTTGTTGTCTCACTTTCGTACAATGTCGACATAGTTACATTCTCTGATCCATAATATAGAGAAGAGTAGTACGCCAATGGAAAGCTACAGAAAACAGATCCTAAAATTGAAACGAGTAGGAGCCATGGGAAAATCTTGGGAAATCTTCTTTGTAAAGCAAAGTACCATCTCTTTTTGAGGTTTACAATCTTCAGACAGAAGTAAACGCTAAGCAAAGTAGAGAGGAGAAGGGTGCAGGACATCATAGTGAGCTTTACCACTACAATAAGGATTATGTCACAAAATTTTCCAAAAAGAGTCAAATCCAGAATCAGAACAAAATCTTGAAGAACTTGGAAAAGTGCATGTAGTGAACTACAAATACTAAGACCACAGAAAAGTTGATCCTTAATGTTAAGATTATTTTTCCTTATCAAGTCATAAATATACACCAATATTATGCCAAAATGTCCTGGGACTACAAGAAGAAAAGAAGTCACATCTGCCACAATTATGCCAAAATTCATAAGATTTAGCATCATGAACACAATACCTTACGAAGGTCTAGTCAAGTAAGGCAACTGCCCAGAACACACACTTTATAATCCCGATATCGTGTGTCAACTTCATATTCACATGACATAATGAAGTAATATATGAAAATTTCCTCTCTTAGTTGGGTAGAATTTATGCTCAGGTGGAAATAGATATCTTACAAATTTGTTTAAATCTGAAAAAGCTCATCAGAGTATTTTGTGTGAGGTTTAAAACATTTAAAGAGGTTGTGTACTATTTCTATTGACTTGATTAGGATGCGGATGTGTAATATCTTGCGGTGGCCACTATCATAAGACAGCCACTATCAGAAGTCACAATTTGTTTGTGTTGCACAAAAATTTTACAATTTTTCAAAGTGGATTATACCAGAATTCTGGTGTAATTGCTTTGGTGAATCGGGAACATAGTACGGAGTACATCATTTGCCTGCTCCCTGACTTTAATGTGAGCTTGCAAGTGTAGACCACTTATTTGCTGACAAATGATGGCTGTAATAATCAGCCACCATTTTTCTCTAGCAGCCGCGGATGAAGAGGACCTCCACCCACGTCTGTTAACCTTTTAAATGCTGCTGTCAATCTGTGACAGAGTCATTTACAGCATGCCACAAGGGGGGGTCGCTTAATTCCATGTGCCATCAGCCATGAGCGATGGGTTTCCATGATGGCAAAGCGTCTACCGAAGACCGCTGTGCCTGTCATGATCATACTTCTGTGGCTGCCTGCCTCTAGCTGACGTTTTGTAAGAGACCATGATTTTTTATATACTGCAATACTGCGGCAATGCTGTATATAACACACGCGATGGAATGATCACCGGTTCAAATCCTCTAAGGGGACTAACACATACAGTAGAAAGTTCAAAAAATGTTTTAAAAAATATGAAAAATATATATACTGTATAAAAATTATAATCCCTTCACCCCTTTTCCCACATTAAAAATTGGTAAATTAAAAAAATAATAATAAATAAACATATTTGGTATTGCAACAACTGTAAAGTCCAATCTATCAAAAGATAAAAGAAATGAATCCAATCTATAAACGGAGTAGCGAGAAAAAAAATAAAAAGCCAGAATTGAGGCTTTTTTGGCCACAAAAACAGAGGCAATCAAAACATCAGATCTATTTCAACATGATATCAATAAATCAATGGATCAGGGCACAAAAAAGTGAAGCACTGACACAGCTCTATATCACAATAATTTAAAGGGCCACTGTCACCCCCTCCAGCCGTTATAAACTAAAAGAGCCACCTTGTGCAGCAGTAATGCTGCATTCTAACAAGGTGGCTCTTTTCGTTTTTGCTTCTGTTATTCCCTCAATAAAGCGTTTTATAAGTTTCCCCAAATACCTGTCTTTGTACCTGGAGGCAGGTCTGAAGCCTCCTCTGTGAAGCGCCCAACTGCCGTCACTCATCTCTTCTGGGGCGATGGTCGCCGCCCCCTGAGCGCTGTTATCTTTTGAAATCCGGCGCCTGCGCTGTGCGTGCCTGCCTGGGGCAGGCGCAGTGTTCATTGGCCTTCATAGCTCAGATGCCGGGTGCCTGACTGTGCCTGTGCGGGCAGTGCGGCCACCCTGTTGCTGAATCCCCACCCCGCACTGTGTTATTCATTATGCACAGTGCGGGGCTGGGATTCCTGGGCATGCGCACTGCGCTTGTCAGACGCTCCCCCCGGTCCCCCACCTTCCAGCGTTGCCGTAATATACAGGTTTCCTTGCCGGCGTGTGGAACAGCCGCACAGAACAATGCTGGAAGGCGGGGGAACCTGGGGGAGCGTCTGAACAGCGCAGTGCGCATGCCCAGGAATCCCAGCGCAGGCGCCGGATTTCAGAAGATAACAGCGCTCAGGGGGCGGCAACCAGCGCCCCAGAAGAGATGAGTGACGGCAGTTGGGCGCTTCACAGAGGAGGCTTCAGACCTGCCTCCAGGTACAAAGACAGGTATTTGGGGAAAATTATAAAACGCTTTATTGAGGGAATAACAGAAGCAAAAACTAAAAGAGCCACCTTGTTAGAATGCAGCATTACTGCTGCACAAGGTGGCTCTTTTAGTTTATAACGGCTGGGGGGGGGTGACAGTGGCCCTTTAAAACGTTTCGGCTCCAGGAAAATGGCAATACAAGCACTTTTCTTTTTTTTTTACAAATTTCTGAATTTTTATTCATCACTTGAACAAAAACTATGCAAGTTTGGTATCTGTTCAATCATACTGACCTGGAGAATTATACTGCCATTCATTTTTACTATAAAATGAATGCTACATGAAACAAAAACAAAAATAATTGCAGAAATGCTCTCTTTTTGCTATTTCATCACACTTGAGATTTTTTTTTCCTGCTTTGCAGTACGTCATATGTTAAAATAGATAATGCCATTGAAAATTACAACTCATCCCACAAAACACAAGTTCTCACATGACTATTTCAACAGAAAAACATAACATAAGAGGAGTACAAAATTATAAATTGTCATATCATGGAGGCCCAATGAGAGTGACAGAGGGACCCCTCAACCCCCCTCTATGTGTGCGCCTTTGTTTCATTACTTCAGTCCACAGATCAGACCTTCATGCTTAGACAGGTAATTATCGCCTTTTTCAGCTTGTTTTCAACTTTGGGGTTTCCTCTTATTACTATCACTAATGAAGCAATGACACAAATGTCCAATATTGCTATAGCACAATAATACCATTCAGGATTATGTCCATGGACTAAAAGTAACACTAAGGAAAAAAAATATAAAGCATTCAAAATAACCAGCAAAGTAATTGTTTTAACAGCATTAATATGAGGCTCCAGGGTCGGAATACCAGATCCAGAAGTAGAAACTTGTATCCTTTTCATATGTCGGTAAAGATAAACGATGACTGGACACGATGAGCTAAAAAGCAACAATAACCACAACAAAGACATCGTAATGTAACAACTAACTGGGACCAGGATGAACAAAACAAAGAGTCTTGTCTCACTTTCATGCAATGGCGACATAGTTACATTTTCTGATCTATAATATACAGAATAGCAGTACGCCACTGGAAAGCTACAGAAAACAGATCCTAAGATTGAAATGAGTACGAGCCATGGGAAAATTTGGGGAAATCTTCTTTGTAGACCAAGATACCATCTCTTTTTGTGGTTTACAATCTTTAGACAGAAGTAAACGCTAAGCAAATTGGAGAAGAGGAGGGTGCAGGACGTAGCGGTGAGCTTAACCACTACAATGACAATTGCATCAGAAAATTTTCCAAAAAGAGTCACATCCAGAATCCAAACAAAATCTTGCAACACTTGGAAAAGAGCTTGTAGTGAGCAACAAGTACTAAGACCACAGAAAAGTTGATCCTTAATGCCAAGACACTTTTTCCTTATCAAGTTATTCATATAAATCAATATTATGCCTAAGTGTCCGGGTACTACAAGAAGAAGAGAAATCAAATCTGCCACCAAGATTCCAAGATTCCTAAGACTCAGCATCATGAACAAGATAATTTACGATGGTCTAGTCCACTGATGAATCTGCCCAGAGCACACAATTTATAATCCCAATACCATCTGTGTCAACATCATATTCACAAGACATATTGTGGTAATTTATGGAAATCTCTTGTTTTATTAGGCTAGAATGTATACCTAGATGGGAAATAGATAGCTCCGAAATTTGCTTAAATTTGCAGAAAGATTAAACAGAGTATTTTTATTCAGATCTAATGCATTTGAATGGCATGTTATGATAGTATACATCTTTATATGGATATGCCATAGCAATGCTTGCCTTTTTCTCCATGACGCTGTATGTGCCAGATGCATTGATGATATAGAAGATACTACGGCCTATATCACATAGTGGCACTGTTCAGCCAGGTATACTGGTGTGACTGGGACCTGAGGTGATGCCCAGTCATGCAGAATAGATGTGTGTGCTGTCCACCTGGTCAACACGTGTAATCAGCTGCGTCCTGTGGCTAATGAGACAATACTATGTCCTACTTAAACTCCCGCCATACTGCTTGTAGTTGCCAGTTATTGCCTGATTTATTCGCTGTTGTTCTAACCTTCATCTTCACTTGACTTGTGACCTGGACTTAATTTGTTCTAAATCTCTCCTCTGACCCTGATTTGCCTGACTTCACTTTGACTGTCCATGTGGTATTTGACCTCAACTGTAACCCCGTCTCCCAATTCTGTCCCTGTTTATGTCCCTCCTGTTATTGACCAGACAAGTTTGATCATCACTGCCTCAGTCTCGCTCCTCTGGCCAGCAGCCAAAGCATGGACACAACCTAGTGGACCTAGCATAAGGTTCCGATCCCTGCAGGGACTAGGGCAGGGATTCCTTTATGATCTGCTTGTTAGAATAACTTTTGTCAAGTCTCTCCAATGTAGCCTTTAGTCTATCAAACTTGAATTGGTGGGGCTTGTCCCAGAGTCGCTCCAATGATTAGTTTAAATAAGGTTCCACTAAATACCTATAAGATATAATGCTGCTATCTTCTTACATGAAGGATGGGCATTAGGAACCCCTCAGATTCCAGTAAAATGCAAATCAATTTTTTTACAAATTTTTCAAAAATTGCTGAAATTTGCAAACCCAAATAGTTCTCAATTCATTTTGGATGAATTGCATTTATAATGCCAACAAAGACAGTGCCATTGGTGATTGATTGCCCTTAACATTTACTTTTTCTCATGCCCTTGTAAAGGTGGAGAAGATATGGAAGACCCTTTCTGAATACCCCTGTCATTATATCTAATGTGACCTGTTATTATTTTGTTTTATCCCCATATAGGCTCCAGTTTCCTGTTAGACAGGGGTGACAGATTTAACTGTACGCCAACCCATAGTTGGGGAGGAGTTAGTGTGGCACTAGTTCCTCAGTTCCTGATTTTTTTTAGAGTTGGAGTTTAGCTGCAGAGAAGGAAAGGAAGATACTCTCATCAGTTTCAACCATATTGGGTATGTGCCAGAAGAGCAGACCTCGCAGAAGGTAGTAGTACGCTTTATCATCAGTATAAAGTAACTGTCATGGCAGTCTCTCCTCATAACAGGCAAATTGGGGCACCCAGTGGAAGGGACTTTAAGTGCAAGTCTTAGTGGTTGCCAAACCTGGAAGCTCTAGCGAGAGAAGACAAGACTGACCAGGCTAGGACACATGTCAAAATTTTAAAAAACAATGTTTTCTGACCTCAAATAATGCAAAGAAAACAAGTTCATAATCATTTACAATCAACAATACTAATGTTTTAACTCAGGAAGAGTTCAGAAATCAATATTTTGTGGAATAACCATGATTTTTAATCTCTGCTTTCATGCGTCTTGGCATGCTTTCCACCAGTCTTTCACACTGCTTCTGGGGCAAAAATGTAAGCAGTTTGTCTTTGCTTGATGACTTGTGACTAGTGTTGAGCATTCCGATACTGCAAGTATCGGGTATCGGCCGATACTTGCTGTATCGGAATTTCCGATACCGAGATCCGATACTTTTGTGGTATCGGGTATCGGGTATCGCAACAACATTAATGTAATAATGTGTAAAAAAGAGAATTAAAATAAAAAATATCGCTATACTCACCTGTCCGACGCAGCCGGGACCTCAGCGAGGGAACCGGCAGCGTTGTTTGTTTAAATTTCGCGCTTTTACTTGGTTACGTGAAGTCCCGGCTTGTGATTGGTCAGGGCGGCCATGTTGCCGGGACGCGGACCAATCACAGCAAGCCGTGACGAAATTACGTCACGGCTTGCTGTGATTGGTCCGCGTCCCGGCAACATGGCCGCCATTAACCAATCACAAGCCGTGACGTCACGGGAGGCTGGACATGCGCGTATTTTGAAAAGCGCGCGTGTCCAGCCTCCAGTGACGTCCCGGCAACATGGCTGCCATTAACCAATCACAAGCCGGGACATCACGGGAGGCTGGACATGCGCGTATTTTGAAAAGCGCGCGTGTCCAGCCTCCAGTGACGTCCCGGCAACATGGCCGCCATTAACCAATCACAAGCCGGGACGTCACTGGAGGCTGGACACGCGCGCTTTTCAAAATACGCGCATGTCCAGCCTCCCGTGACGTCACGGCTTGTGATTGGTTAATGGCGGCCATGTTGCCGGGATGCGGACCAATCACAGCAAGCCGTGACGTAATTTCGTCACGGCTTGCTGTGATTGGTCCGCGTCCCGGCAACATGGCCGCCCTGACCAATCACAAGCCGGGACTTCACGTAACCAAGTAAAAGCGCGAATTTTAAACAAACAACGCTGCCGGTTCCCTCGCTGAGGTCCCGGCTGCGTCGGACAGGTGAGTATAGCGATATTTTTTATTTTAATTCTTTATTTTACACATTAATATGGTTCCCAGGGCCTGAAGGAGAGTTTCCTCTCCTTCAGACCCTGGGAACCATCAGGGATACCGTCCGATACTTGAGTCCCATTGACTTGTATTGGTATCGGGTATCGGTATCGGATTGGATCCGATACTTTGCCGGTATCGGCCGATACTTTCCGATACCGATACTTTCAAGTATCGGACGGTATCGCTCAACACTACTTGTGACTATCCATCATCCTCTTGATTACATTCCAGAGGTTTTCAATGGGGTTCAGGTCTGGAGATTGGGCTGCCCATGACAGGGTTTTGATATATGTGGTGGTCTCTTAATTTTTGCCAGAGCTGTATATATAATGCTTCTGATGCTGCTATGTACATATATTATATGTTGTGTAGATAGGGAAAATACAGTACCTCAGGATGGACACTAGATGGCGGTACAATAGTGTACATAGTTTACATAGGAGGAGCTAACCGTGGATAAGATAGAGGGTTTTCTTTTCCTAGGCAGTAGGGGCTATAGAGCCCAGTCAGGGCAGTCAGCTCTGGAACGTTACACGTAAAGAGCCCAACCGTCCAGGGAGTGGGGCATCAAATGCTCTCGGTACAACCCTTACAATGCCACAACCAACATGGCTGTGGCATTACAGTGTGTGGCAGACAATCCCTGCATGTTCATTTGCTCTCTAAAGAGCACCAAGCATGCAGGGCAGGGACTCGAGCTCCAGTCGAGCAACCCCTTTGATACTCGGCGAGCTCCAAGCACCGCGAGCACTGTGATGCTCGGGTGAACATCACATAGTGGCGAGCATGCTCGCTCATCACTAGTTCCCTGAGTGGGTGTGTGCCATGTGCAGGGCAGTATTTGCCACTAGGCACTTGAAGGCACGTGCCTAGGGCAGAAGGATGCGGGGCACGGCACCTAAGCATGTTTTTTTTTAGTCCGGCGGCGGCGGTGCATCCCTGAAGACGGGGCGGCAGAGCGGCAGTCAGTACATGTGGTGCTGGTGACGACCCTCCCTACTCCCTGCTGAGACACAGTTGCATGATTTGTGCATGCACCCCTGCTCACAGACACAGCCTAAATACATGCCCGGCCCGGAAAGTGACTGAAAGTTACTGAAGTTATCAGTCCACTTACCGGGGGTGGGGCTGAGGTGGAGTGGCGGCGCCCTGTCTCTCGATCTGGCTGGGACACACATTGCTGGCCTGGCCTGGGACTCGCAACAGCAGAGCAGTACGCTTCGGTAATAAACATGCTCTCCCACCTGTGCGCTCCCTGTTGCACGGCTCTGTCAGTGACTCACCACTTCCCTCAGACTCATCAGGCTCGTGTCTGCCTGGAGGCTGGAGCACAGACAGCAGCAGCAGCACTGGCAATGTTTGCACCCAGTCCCAGATAGAGAGAGCGAAGTGGGAGGTGTAATATATCTCTGCCTCTGGTCTGGACATTATGGGGATCTGCATATGATGGATGGAGGGGGGATCTGCACATGATGGATGGTGGGGGGATCTACACATGATGGATGGTGGGGGGATCTGCACATGATGGATGGTGGGGGGATCTGCACATGATGGATGGTGGGGGGATCTGCACATGATGGATGGAAGGGGGATCTGCACATGATGGATGGAGGTGGGATGTGCACATGATGGTGGACGTGGGATCTCCACATGATGGAGAGGGATCTGCACATGATGGTTGGAGGGAGGATATGTACATGATGGATGGAGGGGGCATCTGCACATGATGGATGGAGGGGGAGATCTGCACATGATGGATGGAGGGGGAGATCTGCACATGATGAATGGAGGGGATCTGCACATGATGGATGGAGTGTAGATCTGTACATGATGGATGGAGGGGGGTTCTGCACATGATGGATGGAGGGAGGATCTGCACATGATGGATGGAGGGGGATCTGCACATGATGGATGGAGGGGAGATCTGCACATGATGGATGGAGGGGAGATCTGCACATGATGGATGGAGGGGGGGTTCTGCACATGATAGATGGAGGGGGATCTGCACATGATGGATGGAGGGGGATCTGCACATGATGGATGGAGGAGGATCTGCACATGATGGATGGAGTGGGATTTGCACATGATGGATGGAGGGGGGATCTCCACATGATAGATGGAGGGGGGATTTGCACATAATGGATGGAGGGGGGATCTGCACATGATGGATGGAGGGGGGATCTGCACATGATGGATGGAGGGGTGATCTGCACATGATGGATGGAGGGGAGATCTGCACAAGATGGATGGAGGGGAGATCTGCACATGATGGATGGAGGGGGATCTGCACATGATGGATGGAGGGGGATCTGCACATGATGGATGGAGGGGGTAAATGCACATGATGGATGGAGGGGGATCTGCACATGATGAATGGAGGAGGGAATCTGCACATGATGGATGGAGGGGAGATCTGCATATGATGGATGGAGGCAGGTCTGCACATGATGGATGGAGGGGGATCTGCACATGATGGATGGAGGGGGGATCTGCACATAATGGATGGCGGGGGATCTGCACATGATGGATGGAGGTGGGATCTGCACATAATGGATGGCGGGGGATCTGCACATGATGGATGGAGGAGGATCTGCACATGATGAATGGCGGAGGGGATCTGCACATGATGGATGGAGGGGGATCTACATGATGGATGGAGGGGGGTCTGCACATGATGGATGGGGGTCTGCACATGATGGATGGAGGGGGGTCTGCACATGAAGGAGGGGGAATCTACACATGATGGATGGAGGCAGGTCTGCACATGATGGATGGAGGGGTATCTGCACATGATGAGTGGAGGAGGGGATCTGCACATGATGGATGGAGGGGGCATCTGCACATGATGGATGGAGGGGAACTGGACATGATGAATGGAGTAGGGGATCTGCACATGATGGATGGAGGGGGGATCTACATGATGGATGGAGGGGGTCTGCACATGATGGATGGAGGGGGAATCTGCACATGATGGATGGGGGTCTGCACATGATGGATGGAGGGGGTCTGCACATGAAGGAGTGGGATCTACACATGATGGATGGAGGCAGGTCTGCACATGATGGATGGAGGGGGATCTGCACATGATGGATGGAGTGGGATTTGCACATGATGGATGGAGGGGGGATCTCCACATGATAGATGGAGGGGGGATTTGCACATAATGGATGGAGGGGGGATCTGCACATGATGGATGGAGGGGGGATCTGCACATGATGGATGGAGGGGTGATCTGCACATGATGGATGGAGGGGAGATCTGCACAAGATGGATGGAGGGGAGATCTGCACATGATGGATGGAGGGGGATCTGCACATGATGGATGGAGGGGGATCTGCACATGATGGATGGAGGGGGTAAATGCACATGATGGATGGAGGGGGATCTGCACATGATGAATGGAGGAGGGAATCTGCACATGATGGATGGAGGGGAGATCTGCATATGATGGATGGAGGCAGGTCTGCACATGATGGATGGAGGGGGATCTGCACATGATGGATGGAGGGGGGATCTGCACATAATGGATGGCGGGGGATCTGCACATGATGGATGGAGGTGGGATCTGCACATAATGGATGGCGGGGGATCTGCACATGATGGATGGAGGAGGATCTGCACATGATGAATGGCGGAGGGGATCTGCACATGATGGATGGAGGGGGATCTACATGATGGATGGAGGGGGGTCTGCACATGATGGATGGAGGGGCAATCTGCACATGATGGATGGGGGTCTGCACATGATGGATGGAGGGGGGTCTGCACATGAAGGAGGGGGAATCTACACATGATGGATGGAGGCAGGTCTGCACATGATGGATGGAGGGGTATCTGCACATGATGAGTGGAGGAGGGGATCTGCACATGATGGATGGAGGGGGCATCTGCACATGATGGATGGAGGGGGATCTGGACATGATGAATGGAGTAGGGGATCTGCACATGATGGATGGAGGGGGGATCTACATGATGGATGGAGGGGGTCTGCACATGATGGATGGGGGTCTGCACATGATGGATGGAGGGGGTCTGCACATGAAGGAGTGGGATCTACACATGATGGATGGAGGCAGGTCTGCACATGATGGATTGAGGGGGATCTGCACAAGATGGAGCGGGTCTGCACATGATGGATGGAGGGGGCATCTGCACATGATGGATGGAGGGGGATCTGGACATGATGAATGGAGTAGGGGATCTGCACATGATGGATGGAGGGGGGATCTACATGATGGATGGAGGGGGAATCTGCACATGATGGATGGGGGTCTGCACATGATGGATGGAGGGGGCATCTGCACATGATGGATGGAGGGGGATCTGGACATGATGAATGGAGTAGGGGATCTGCACATGATGGATGGAGGGGGGATCTACATGATGGATGGAGGGGGTCTGCACATGATGGATGGGGGTCTGCACATGATGGATGGAGGGGGTCTGCACATGAAGGAGTGGGATCTACACATGATGGATGGAGGCAGGTCTGCACATGATGGATTGAGGGGGATCTGCACAAGATGGAGCGGGTCTGCACATGATGGATGGAGGGGGCATCTGCACATGATGGATGGAGGGGGATCTGGACATGATGAATGGAGTAGGGGATCTGCACATGATGGATGGAGGGGGGATCTACATGATGGATGGAGGGGGAATCTGCACATGATGGATGGGGGTCTGCACATGATGGATGGAGGGGGTCTGCACATGAAGGAGTGGGATCTACACATGATGGATGGAGGCAGGTCTGCACATGATGGATTGAGGGGGATCTGCACAAGATGGAGCGGGTCTGCATATGATGAATGGAGGGGGAATCTGCATATGATGGATGGAAGGGTGGATCTGCACATGATGGATGGAGGAGGAGATCTGCACATGATGGATGGAGGGGGATCTGTACATGATGGATAGAGGGGGATCTGCACATGATGGATGGAGGGGGATCTGCACATGATGGATGGAGGGGGAGATCTGCACATGATGGATGGAGGGGGATCTTCACATGATGGATGGAGGGGGGGATTTACAAAAAAGTAACTTCTACAAAAAAGAAAAAATCGGATAATTATGTGCGGATCATTACGAGTTATCATACCCAGTGATCTCAGGTAAGGAAGATTCTGAAGGAGCATTGAAGGATTTTGACCACGGATATGCAGACTTGCCAAGTGGTTTGTGCTCAGCCACTG
Source organism: Ranitomeya variabilis (assembly GCF_051348905.1). Taxonomy (NCBI): domain Eukaryota; kingdom Metazoa; phylum Chordata; class Amphibia; order Anura; family Dendrobatidae; genus Ranitomeya; species Ranitomeya variabilis. The sequence continues at coordinate 582,397,353 of NC_135232.1, forward strand.
ATCAAAGCTAGAAGGGCCCCTAACTTCAGAGGCCCACATACAGGCCCACATACAGGCTTAACCGTGGTATCTCTTTGAGAGGTTCTTTCCCATGTGGGGATTGCAATGTTTGTCCATACATGCATCCCACTCATGATTCCTTCTATAATCCCTATGATCAAGTGCAGCATAAATTGAAGACGTACATTAACTGTAAAACCACAAATGTTGTATATGCTCTTATCTGCCTTTGCCCTCGTATTTATGTAGGCCACATCTCACAGGAATTACGTCGGAGGATTCAAGGGCATTTCTCAACTATCAATACAGCGGCAGCAGACAGTCGGAAAGGCAAGACCCTTACCACGGTGGCATCCCACTTTCTACTCCATCATGCAAGTAGTTATGCTAATACAAGGATAGTTGGATTGGAACATAATAGGAGCTCTGGGAGAGGTGGCTCTTTACACAAGAAGTTACTACAAGTCGAGTCCCGGTGGATCCCGGTGGATCTATCTACTCCATTCTTTGGCACAACAAGGTATTAATGAAGATCTCATTTTTACAGGCTTCCTGGGCTGAATTTCCTGCTGTAGGCCCTGGTAACTACCTTGTCTAGTTGAATTTGTGGGATGACTGTGTGCCCATATGCGAATCATCTGTCTTTGGTACCTGGATCCTGATGCAGGCCTCCGCAACTGCCTTGTCTAGTGGAATATGCAGGAAGACTTCGTTTCAACATGTGAATCATCTGCCATGGATATCTTGTTCTTACAGTGGGATCATGTTTGTAGAATCAGACTGGAGCCCTGGCTCTTTGATCTTTGATGGGACAAATAAGTTTATTCCTGCACATTACTTTATTAGTTTTCATATTTTTTCTGGGCATTATGGGATTCATATATCCCTGTTCTCTTTGATCATCTGGATATCCCTATAGGCTATGTGGCTATTTTTTGAGGAGCTGGCCGCTGCATTTTTCATCTACCCTATTTTTTATTTTGAATATTATTTTTGTTTTATATAAATTATTTTGGTTTTCTTTTTTATTTTCCATATTTATTATTATTTTTGTTATTGCATTTTTTATCTAACTTTGGCCATTCTTTTTCAGGATTTATCCTTTAAGTGTTCAACACTATGATACTGATTTGAGTTCCATAATCTATTCAGGTGTACTATTGTATGAGATCCTACTTTGCAGACATACTTGATGGTGTCAGTAGGCTTTCTGTTACTTACTCCTGGGAGCTGCGCATGCGTGGGCTTTACTTTTACTTCTGCTTCTGATCCTCTGCAGACGGCTGGTCTTTTTGACCGGCGCGTGCGCAGTGGAACATCACTGGCAGAGACGTCTGCCCTCTTTGCACGGTCCATTTCCGGCCATGTCACTTCCTGTTCGTCACAGCCACACGCCAGGATTCTGCGATTGCCTCGCATTCAGGTATTTAAGGGCTAGATTGGTAAGGTAAGCTCACTTCCCCTGACTAAGCTGTCCTTGTAACAGCGATACTCGTTGGGTCCTCCCTTTGCTGTTGCCTGGTTCCCTCCTCTGGCTACTCAGGATGGTTTTTTTCGCATGAGGTTCGCTAGGGCATATGCCCTGTGCAGTTACTATCCTCCATGCTGCGGTCTCCTATTTTCATTCCTCAGCTGTTGACCCCTCTGCATTTGCTTCTCATCTCCGGTACTATTGGATCTTGCATTTATGTTGATGCATCCTAATTGGGGGGCTCATCAAATATGCCCTTTACTGCACCTTGGGGGTTCCTCAGTATAGGGGACTGACCAGATGTAAGTGACAGTTTCTATTATCAAGTAGATTTGTCTGCATGTCATGCATTTCACCCAATGTTTACCAGCAGGATTGTGAGCACAGGCTACGTGTTGGATTCTTTTTCATTTGCTCATGGGTGTTTCTTTGAGTGCCAGGTGGGGCTATTTGTGACATCTTTTGCCATATATATTGATATGGGAACAGGTCTAAGGAGGGAGTGTTTTTGTATTGTTTTTAATTGTTTTTATGATTGTTACCAATAAAGCTTGTCCTTTTTTTCACTTATTTATTTGGTGGTGTGCATATCATATAGTGGCGCTTTTTTCTGTACTTAATGGCTCTGTTCCACCAGTGTCGACACTTGGGTTCATGGGACATTAACTGGAAGTGAGATCTATGGCTGCCACTCATTTTTTCTTCATTACTTAGCCGTACAAACACGGGGACAGTGACAGTATATTTATTTAAATGCAGTCTTCCTGCAGGATTTCACCCCTCCAAGCCTTTTATATGTGCATGTAGCTCTTTCAAAGACAAACTCCATAAATACCTTTATATGGTCAGTCCCTTTCTCCCTTATTCAGAAATCAGCATTTCAATTGATATATAAATAATGCCTATAGCCTAACGACTATGGTGGATCTCAACTCTCTAACACTCCAGCTCTATTTCCCGCAGAGTGCCACCTCCTTTTGCTTCACTGACAGCCTCTATGCTGTGTTTCTTTCTGGAAAAAAGAGCTGTAAGTCAATAAGGAACAGGTGGCACTGAGCGAGTATATAGCTGGAGTAAAATTGTATGCAAATCGATTTCAGATGAATGGACTGAACATGTAAAAATATTGCTGGAATTGTCTTTGAAAGAGCTACATGGGCATATACATAGATGTCTGCCTCATTTATTCCCTATGGGACTTGCGGACATGTGCGGCACTTGCGCGATGAGACAAAAAAATACTGCTAGCAGCTTTTTTTTCCGTTGCTGCAAGTATCGCATTTGCCGGATCGCCGCAAAACCGGAAGTGACGCACATGTCCTTATAGCAGAAGGGACTGAATGAGGTCGAACGCAGTGTTGCCGTAAGTGATCCGTTACGTGGCAGAAGCAAAACACTGCCAGATTTGCTGCAAATGGCAAAAATCGCTGATGTGAAAGTAGCCTAAGTCTCTGCCGACAGTGTCTGCATTAGTCATACTCACCAGTGGGGGAGGCAGCACTAAAAGTGCCTAGGGCAGCATAAACTCGAAATATGGCCCTGGCCATGTGTAAAGGTACCTTCACACGAAGCGACGCTGCAGCGATAGCGACAACGATGCTGATCGCTGCAGCGTCGCTGTTTGATCGCTGAAGAGCTGTCACACAGACCGCTCTCCAGCGACCAACGATGCCGAGGTCCCCGGGTAACCAGGGTAAACATCGGGTTGCTAAGCGCAGGGCCGCGCTTAGTAACCCGATGTTTACCCTGGTTACCAGCGTAAAAGTAAAAAAAACAAACAGCACATACTTACATGCGTCCCCCAGCATCTGCTTCCTGACACTTACTGAGCGCCGGCCCTAACAGCAGAGCGGTGACGTCACCGCTGTGCTTTCACTTTATGGCCGGCGCTCAGTCAGTGTCAGGAAGCAGACGCTGGGGGACGCATGTAAGTATGTGCTGTTTGTTTTTTTTACTTTTACGCTGGTAACCAGGGTAAACATCGGGTTACTAAGCGAGGCCCTGCGCTTAGTAACCCGATGTTTACCCTGGTTACCAGTGTAAAACATCGCTGGTATCGTTGCTTTTGCTTTCAAACACAACGATACACAGCGATCGGACGACCAAATAAAGTTCTGGACTTTATTCAGCGACCAGCGACATCACAGCAGGATCCTGATCGCTGCTGCGTGTCAAACGAAACGATATCGCTAGCCAGGACGCTGCAACGTCACGGATCGCTAGCGATGTCGTTTCGTGTGAAGGTACCTTAAGGCAAGAAATGCAGCTGCGTTTCTGTAATAAATCTAGATAGTGAGATGACATCACAGGTCACAGCTTAGACATTGAGACAGGGAGGGAAAATCAAGAAACACTGAAGAAACAATACAAGGCATGTGTAACAGCACAGCAATAATGGAGATTAGCATGTTAGTAAAAGATAATAATGTCATAGGTGACTTTTTAGGGCAAATGGAGACCGTTGAATACAGTATATTTATGGTGAATCAATTTGGCAAGAATTTAATTTCCTAGGAAAATTTGGCAAATCTGGCAAATGCAAATTTCAAAAATTTTGTGATGAAGAATCATCAAGAAAGTCCATGTAAAGGGCCGTAAATAGTAAGACAACAGAAATGTTGATTCTTGATGTCATCCTGACCTTTTTTATGAATTCATTAATGTATGCCATTATTATGGCTAAGAACTATAACTACAAAAAGGAGAAAAGACACATCGGCCACCATCCTACCAGTGTACTCAAGTCTAAGCATTATGGACAGGTTAAAGGGAACCTGTCACCCCCCTCTCCTCCCCACGCGTTTGAAACTAAAAGAGCCACCTTGTGCAGCAGTAATGCTGCATTCTGACAAGGTGGCTCTTTTAGTTCTGGGTACTGTAGCTGCAGAAATAATCAGTTTTGTAATTTTTCCTAAATACCTTTTCTTCAGTCAAGGAGGCAGGACTTTCCCCCCCTGCTGCAGACGCCGCACAGCCGTCACTCATGTGTTCTTGGTGCCGGGCGCCACCTCTTCAGCGCTGTTTTGAAATGAGCCGGCGCCTGTGCTCTTTTCTCCTGCCTTGGGCAGGTGCAGTGAGCGCTGCCCGTCTTTCCTCATATGCAGTCTAGCTGACTGCGCCTGTGCAGCCACCCTGCCTGTGAATCCCAGCCCCGCAGTGTGAATAAATCAGAAGACACTGCGGGGCTGGGATTCACAGGCATGGACTCAATGGACTGTCATCTTCCTACACTTGTCGTTACCTCCTTTCTATGTGTATACCTTAGTTGGGGTAGCCAACCCTGGGAGTTCTGACGTAACATCTGCCATTATCCCGGCGGGTCAGCGGAAGAGTGAGACTCTGTAATGTGCACCATCTTGGGGAATTTTGCTGGGACTGTTCTACAGTATGTGTTATCTGCCTGTTTTGTGGTTCAATATTGCATGTCCACACAGTTTTGCCCTCACCCTGTGCTGTCGGAGTAGCATTAGTGCAGCGCCCCAAAGTCCTGGTCGTTGCAGTAATGTCGCTCTTCCACCAGGGGGAGTGATGTTATGTCTGATTGTACTAAAGGAGTTCACCTGACCAGGTATCACAGTCACACACTACACTTCACACTCTAGTCCACCAGGGGGAGCAAAGGTTCTATGTACTAGGCCACTCCTCACAGATGGGTAAAACTGGTGGGTTGGATAGGAAGTTAGACAGAAGCTGCCTGGGTGAGACCCAGAAAAGACCTGTCAGGCAGACAAGGGGAGAAGGAGGAACATCTGAGCTGCAGACAGAGGGTCTCTGTCAGGGGTGGGATCCTGACAGAGGCCAAGCACGAGATAGAACGTTACGGAGCTGCACTTCATTGCGGCAGCATCCTAAGAAAGGACACGAAGCAAAGTATATTGTGGAGAGTGAGAAACGAGATCACAGCACAAGGAGATAACACCGGGAGGAGTCTTGCCTTAAGATCGGCAACATCCTTCTGAGGCGCGTAGCCGGTGGCTGGAACACCGAGGGAGTAATAGGCTCTACGCATTACTTCAGAGACCGGCAGGACAGTTAATTCCAAGTTGGTTGCCCGACCTTAATACCTATGAAGACAACGAAGGCAAATTGTGGGAGAGGGGCGTCTCTAGGGTCCCTATAAAATAGCTCCAGGCCTACCCCATCATACGGGTTGTCCTATCCATATCATCTGGGGGACAGAGAGAGAGAACATCAGAAACATCCACGAAAGTTGTGAGGACTATCCCGTGGTGCTCAGCAGGGAGGTACTACAACACACAGGCGCTAGTAGGAAGGCTACTGATTTCCACCTGCAAAGGGAACTCTGGATGTGCCTTCGGACTGGCCAGATTCAGCCAGCCCTGTGAACGGTGCTCTGGACTGTGGACGCTGAAGTCTTCAGTAAAAGGTAAAGAGACTGCAACCTTTGTGTCCTCGTTATTCATTGCGCCTTACGACGTCCACCATCACCACCTACAAATCTGGGAAGCCCTGGGGACATACTTCACCTGTGGGAAGGTACACCATCTAGCTGCCATTCCATCACCCCAGCGGACCCCTAGCAGCGTCGGTCACCCTGACCGAATACCACAGGTGGCGTCACGAACACCGTACAAACAACTACACCTTTAATTGGGCGCCCCTCAGAAGGGCCACGGACCGGGTCAGGCCACCGTGACACACCCAGGACCGAGAGAGACAGACCCCATACCGAGTACCCCACTGCCCTTACATGTGGAAGCGCTCCATTATGCCCACGTTAACGGGAGAGCGGCTGTTAGGCGGGATGATCCCTAGTCCATGCCGTTCCGATTAGCAGACCTGGGCACCCGCCGACCCCCGCATCCCCACAAATGACTATCCTGAAGTGTTGTGCACATGATCAGTAAATTTCCTTAAGTATTTACAGTGTGTTTTTTTCTGCAGCATGTCAATTCTTTGTGCATTTCTGCAGCGTTTTTCACCTATTGACTTCAACTGAGTCAGTCAAATCCAAAGGTATAAAAATGTTTGCGGATTTGCTGAGTTTTTGTTTTTCATTTTACCAGCTTCCTATGGTGTTTCCCACGTTGTCATCTGCGTGACAGAATGGGAAACACCGGCTTGGTAGTTCTTATCGGCGGTAACACAACTGTGCTGTGAGGTCATGCTGTCAGATGTCAGCGTGACCGCGCAGCTGTGACTGTGACCCATAGCGGTGACCTGTGGTAAAAAGCTTACCACAGGTCAGCAGGTGTGGGCTGATGAGACTACTGCTCCCATCGGGCTACATCTGCTGTCACTGATAACAGTGATAGCAGGAGCTGCTGATGGGAGAGGTAGTATCATTTGCCAGCGCCTGTGCTCACAGTTGAAAAAAATAAATAAAAGCAAAATAATTACATACACATTTAAATAAAAATAAAAACTGATTATACTCACCTAACTCCAAATTCCTGATGCCCTCGTCTCCTAGAAACAGGGCCAGCATTAGCGGCAGGCAAACAAGGCAGCTTCACCAGGTGCCCCCTGCCAGTGACGTGTTGCTAATAGCGGCACATCATGCAGCCGCTATGGGGCCCTTGAGGTAGCCCACCTGTCTTTAGACTGTGTGTGCTCTTTGTCTTTACTTAGACTTATAATAACATGGGAACACCCTGTGTTGGGTAGCACTTGCACTTTATTCTATTTTTGATTTGTTGCTATTTACTACCCCCCTCCACTAGAATATTGGTGGATCCAGTGCTTTACACGTAGGATATTTACTATCTAGCTTTATCTTCAATTGATTATTACTACTTAATTATTTCTATTCTATTGTTACCGAATAAATTTGATATTATTTCACTCTGGGACTTTTTGTGCTCTTCTTTTCCTCCTTTGTGTGCCTATATGAGGGGGGCTGCATTATATTCTATGGGGGGTTACATTATATTTTATGGTAGGGCTGAATTATACTCTTGAGGGGGCTACATTATATTCTGTGGGGTGGCTGCATTATGCTCTATGGGGTGGCTGCATTATACTGTATTGAGGACTACTGAGAATACATTATACTATATGAGGAACTATGGGGTGGATTATACTATGGGAAGTGAATTGTACTACATGGATGACTATGGCGGTGCATTATACTATATGGAGCACTATGAGGAGCGTATTATACTATATGGAGGACTGAGTAGTGTATTTTAATATATGGAGGACTATTAGGAGTGTATTATACAACATGGAGGACTGAGGAGTGTATTATACTATATGGAGTACTATGGGGAGTGTATAATACTATATGGAGCACTATGAGGAGTGTATTATACTATATGGAGGACTGCGCAGTGTATTTTAATATATGGAGGACTATGAGGCATGTATTATACTGTACGGAGGACTATGGGAAGTGTATTACACTATATGGAGGACTGAGGAGTGTATTATACTATATGGAGAACTATGGGGAGTGCATTATACTATATGGAGGACTATGGGGAGTGCATAATACTATATGGAGGACTGAGGAGTGTATTTTAATATATGGCGTACTATAGGTGGTGTATTATACTATATGGAGGACTATAGGGAGTGTATCATACTATATGGAGGACTATGGGGAGTGTATTATACTAAATGGAGGACTATGGGGCACATTATATTATATGGAGGAATATGAGATGTGCATCTTACAATATGGAGGACTGTGGTGCACATTATAATATATGGAGGACTATGGGGTGTATTATACTAAACAAACAAAATGCTGCATATTCATCGAGTGATTGGATTGTTTATGCCGGAACAGAAATCATTGTTCTCAGCAGCAGCACCAGTGTAAACTGTAGATGTGCTGCTGATAACATGATACTGTATGGGGACAGATTGATGTACTAGTGATCATTCTAGGCCCATCATTCATCTTCAGCCAGTGTAAAGAGGCCAGGAAACAAGTGTCAAATGACTTCAATATTGTCGATCACACTCGTTTAGCAGCCTGAACTCAGCGCATGTAAATACAACAGAAATGCTTCTGTGTGATAGGCAATATGTTAGTATTTGGGGTCCCATTTCAAACTTTTGCCTAGGGCTCCACTTGGCCTAAAACTAGCCCTGCCTAGAAATAATGTAAAATAATAAACTAACATATACTCACCTGTCCGCAGCAGTCTACCCAGCCGCTGGTGATACACTGACAGAAGGTAATCACTACCGCAGTGTATCACTGAGCTGCCATGAGAAAATTTTCATGCAGCGGTGGTGTCATATGGGAGATCACAGGAGCTGATCAGCTGATGAACTCCAGTGAACTTTCTCACGGCACTAGTGTTGAGCGATACCGTCCGATACTTGAAAGTATCGGTATCGGAAAGTATCGGCCGATACCGGCAAAGTATCGGATCTAATCCGATACCGATACCCGATACCAATACAAGTCAATGGGACACCAAGTATCGGACGGTATCCTGTATGGTTCCCAGGGTCTGAAGGAGAGGAAACTCTCCTTCAGGCCCTGGGATCCATATCAATGTGTAAAAGAAAGAATTAAAATAAAAAATAGGGATATACTCACCCTCTGACGCGCCCTGGACTTTACTGCCGTAACCGGGAGCCGTTGTACCTAAGAATGCGCGCTTGAAGGGCCTTAGATGACGTCACGGCGCTCTGATTGGTCCGTAGCGGTCGCGTGACCGCTACGCGACCAATCACAAAGCCGTGACGTCACCTAAGGTCTTTCAAGCGCTTGAAATACCTTAGAAGACGTCCGCAGCTTCTGATTGGTCGCGTAGCGGTCGCGTGACCACTACGCGACCAATCACAAAGCCGTGACATCACCTAAGGTCTTTCAAGCGCTTGAAAGACCTTAGGTGACGTCACGGCTTTGTGATTGGTCGCCTAGAGGTCACGCGACCGCTACGGACCAATCAGAGCGCCGTGACATCATCTAAGGCCCTTCAAGCGCGCATTCTTAGATACAACGGCTCCCGGTTACGGCGGTAAAGTCCAGGGGCCGCCGGAGAGGTGAGTATATCCCTATTTTTTATTTTAATTCTTTCTTTTACACATTGATATTAATCCCGACACCGATTCCCGATACCACAAAAGTATCGGATCTCGGTATCGGAATTCCGATACCGCAAGTATCGGCCTATACCCGATACTTGCGGTATCGGAATGCTCAACTCTACACGGCACGTCAATGATACACTGCTGAAGCAATTACCTCTTGTTAGTGTATCGCTGGCTGTCTTTGAAAGCAATCATATCAGTGACTGCTCACAAAGTGTTCAGGATCGTTGTGGCACATAATGGATTTTCTTCTCTGCGGACAGGTGAGGAAAAATGTGGTTTATTATTTTATTTTTGAAGCAGGAGATGTTGGCTTTGGTGGATTAGGCGTTCGGTGAGTATGGTTTACGTAATTAAGATTCATTGATGTCACTATTTCAAATATAGGATTTTATTCTGGATGTGTTTTTTATACAGTATCACTATGGGGTTACTAATGGATAGGTGTCTTATAGACGCCTCTCCATTGCTAACTTGTGGGCTTGAAGTCACCTGACAATACAAAGGTGACATCAACCCCATAAACATGAACTCCACTTGCCACCGCTACAGGGCAAGTGGGAAGAGTGAGGCTAAGCGCCAGATTTGGTGCATCTTATAGATGCACCTTTTCTGGGGTGGCTGAGAGCTGATGTTTTTATTCTGGGAGGGACCAATATCCATGGCTATTAATATAAGTCCACAACTGTCTGCATAGCCTTTGGTGGTTAGATTTTATAGGGGGGCCCTATGTCAATTGTTTTTCTGGGGTTCCACTGTAAACTAGCCAGTAAAAGCTAAGCAAAGAGCTGTGAGCTGATATTAACCCCTTAAGTCCCAAGGGTGGTTTGCACGTTAATGACCTCGGCCAATTTTTACAATTCTGACCACTGTCCCTTTATGAGGTTATAACTCTGGAACGCTTCAACAGATCCTGGTGATTCTGTTTTCTCGTGACATATTGGGCTTCATGATAGTGGTAAAATTTCTTTGATATTACCTGCGTTTATTTGTGGAAAAAAACGGAAATTTGGCGAAAATGTTGAAAATTTTGCAATTTTCCAACTTTGAATTTTTATGCCCTTAAATCACAGAGATATGTCACACAAAATACTTAATAAGTAAAATTTCCCACATGTCTACTTTACATCAGCACAATTTTGGATCCAAAAAATTTTTTTGTTGGGGAGTTAAAAGTGGACCAGCAATTTCTCATTTTTACAACACCATTTTTTTTAGGGACCACATCACATTTGAAGTCATTTTGTAGGGTATATATGATATAAAATAACCAAGTGTGACACCATTCTAAAAACTGCACCCCTCAAGGTGCTCAAAACCACATTCAAGACGTTTATTAACCCTTCAGGTGTTTCACAGGAATTTTTGGAATGTTTAAATAAAAATTAACATTTAACTTTTTTCACAAAAAATTTACTTCAGCTCCAATTTGTTTTATTTTACCAAGGGTAACAGGAGAAAATGGACCCCAAAAGTTGTACAATTTGTCCTGAGTATGCCGATACCCCATATATGGGTGTAAACCACTGTTTGGGCGCATGGCAGAGCTCAGAAGGGAAGGAGCTCCATTTGACTTTTCAATGCAAAATTGACTGGAATTGAGATGGGAGGCCATGTTGCGTTTGGAGAGCCACTGATGTGCCTAAACATTGAAACCCCCCACAAGTGACAACATTTTGGAAAGTAGACCCCCTAAGGAACTTATCTAGATGTGTTGTGAGAGCTTTGAACCCCCAAGTGATTCACTACAGTTTATAATGCAGAGCCGTGAAAATAAAAATTCTTTTTTTTTTCCACAAAAATTATTTTTTAGCCCCCAGTTTTGTATTTTCCCAAGGGTAACAGGAGAAATTGGACCCCAAAAGTTGTCCAATTTGTCCAGAGTATGCTGATACCCTATATGTGGGGGGGAACCACCGTTTGGGCGAATGGCAGAGCTCGGAAGGAGAAGAGCGCCATTTGGAATGCAGACTTAGATGGATTGGTCTGCAGGCGTCACCTTGCATTTGCAGAGCCCCTGATGTACCTAAACAGTAGAAACCCCCACAAGTGACCCCATATTGGAAACTAGACCCCCAAAGGAACGTATGTAGAAGTGTTGTGAGAACTTTGAACCCCCAAGTGTTTCACTACAGTTTATAACGCAGAGCCGTGAAAATAAAAAATCATTTTTTTTCCACAAAAATTATTTTTTAGCCCCCGTTTTGTATTTTTCCAAGGGTAACAAGAGAAATTGGACAACAAAAGTTGTTGTCCAATTTGTCCTGAGTACGCTGATACCCCATATGTTGGGGTAAACCCCTGTTTGGGTGCACGGGAGAGCTCGGAAGAGAAGGAGCACTGTTTTACTTTTTCAACACAGAATTGGCTGGAATTGAGATCGGACTTCATGTCGCGTTTGGAGAGCCCTGATGTGCCTAAAACAGTGGAAACCCCAATTGTAACTGAAACCCTAACCCAAAAGCACCCCTATCACTAACCCTAACCACACCCCTAACCCCAACACACCCTTAATGCTAATCCCAACCCTAACCACACCCCTAACTCCAACACACCCATAACCCTAATCCCAACCATAACCCTAACCACACCCCTAACCCTGACACACCCCTAACCCTAATCCCAACCATATGTAATCCAAACCCTAACTTTAGCCCCAACCCTAACTGTAGCCCTAATTCTAACTTTAGCCCCCTACCCTAACTTTAGCCCCAACCCTAACCCTAACTTTAGCCCCAACCCTAAATGTAGCCCTAAACCTAACTTTAGCCCCAACCCTAACTTTAGCCCCAACCCTAACCCTAACTTTAGCCCCAACCCTATCTCTAGCCCTAACCCTAACCTTAACCCTAGCCCCAACCCTAACCCTAGCCCCAACCCTAACCCTAACCCCAACCCTAATGGGAAAATGGAAATAAATACATTTTTTTTATTTTATTATTTATCCCTAACTAAGGGGGTCATGAAAGGGGGTTTGATTTACTTTTATAGTGGGTTTTTTTAGCGGATTTTTATGATTGGCAACTGTCACACACTAAAAGATTATTTTTATTGCAAATAAATAGTTTTTGCACATTTAGAGAGCTATAATTTTTCCATATTTTGGTCCACAGAGTCATGTGAGGTCTTGTTTTTTGTGGGACGAGTTGACGTTTTTATTGGTAACATTTTCGGGCATGTGACATTTTTTGATCGCTTTTTATTCCAATTTTTGTGAGGCAGAATGACCAAAAACCAGCTATTCATGAATTTCTTTTGTGGGGGCGTTTATACCATTCCATGTTTGGTAAAATTGATAAGGCAGTTTTATTCTTTGGGTCAGTACGATTACAGCGATACCTCATTTATATCTTTTTTTATGCTTTGGCGCTTTTATACGATAAAAACTATTTTATAGAAAAAATAATTATTTTTGCATCTCTTTATTCTGAGGACTATAACTTTTTTATTTTTTTGCTGATGATGCTGTATGGTGGCTCGTTTTTTGAGGGACAAGATGATATTTTCAGCTGTACCATGATTATTTATATCCATCTTTTTGATCACATGTTATTTCACTTTTTGTTCGGCGGTATGATAATAAAGCGTTGTTTCTTGCCTCATTTTTTTTTTACGGCGTTCACTGAAGGGGTTAACTAGTGGGACAGTTTTATAGGTCGGGTCGTTACGGAGGCGGCGATACTAAATATGGGGGGGTTTTTAGGATTTTTTTTTTTTTACACATCTAAATATTTTTTTTTTTACATTATCACATTGTCCCAGGGGGGGGGACATCACTATATAATGACATATCGCTGATCTGACACTTTGCAGAGCACTGTGTCAGATCAGCGATCTGACGTGCCCTGCTCCAGGCTTACGGGCGCCTGCTCTGAGAAGGCGCTTGTAAGCCACCTCCGCGGCTTTTCTACATGTAAGCCACCTCCCTGCAGGACCTGGAAGTAGCCCCGTGGCCATTTTGGATCTGGGGCCTGCAGGGAGGAGACGCTCGGAACAAGGTGAGCACATCACCTTGTACCGAGGGTCTCAGGGAAGCACGCAGGGAGACCCCTCCCTGCACGATGCTTCCCTATGCCTCCAGAACGCTGCGATCATGTTTGATCGCAGTGTTCCGGGGGTTAATGTGCCAGGAGCGGTCCATGACCGCTCCTAGTGCAGCGCCCCAGAGTCTGGTCGTTGCAGTAACGTCGCTCTTCCACCAGGGGGAGTGATGGTACGTCTGAAGGCACTAAAGGAGTTCACCTGACCAGGTATCACAGTCACACACTACACTTCACACTCCAGCCACCAGGGGGAGCAAAAGGTCCTATCTACTAGGCCACTCCTCACACATGGGTAAAACTGGGGGTTGGATAGGAAGTGAGTTCAGAAAGCAGCCTGGGAGAGTTCCAGGGAGGACCTGGCAGGTGTGGGATCCTGACAGCGGCCGAGCACAGATAGATCGTTACGGAGCTGCGCCTGCACTGCATCGCGGCAGTTTCCTAAGAAAGGACAAGAAGCGAAGTGTTTTGTGGAGAAGTGAGAAACTAGATCACAGCACTAGGAGATAGAACCAGGAGGAGTCGTGCCCCAAGATCGGCAACATCCTTCTGAGGCGCGTAGCAGGTGGCCGGAACACCGAGGGAGTACCGACTTACATGCATTACTCCAGATAGCGGCAGGGGCAGCTAATTCTAAGTTGGCTGTCTCACCTTTACACCTAATGAAGACAACAGAGGCAATTGTGGGAGAGAGGCATCTCTAGGGTCCCTATAAAATAACTCCAGGCAAACCCCGTCATACGGGTGCGTCCTATCCATATCATCTGGGGGACAGAGAGAGAGAACAGAAACATACACGACAGTTGTGAGGACTATCCCGTGGTGCTCAGCAGGGAAGTACTACAACACACAGGCGCTAGTAGGAAGGCTACTGATTTCCACCTGCAAAGGGAACTCTGGATGTGCCTTCGGACCGGCCGGTCTCAGCTAGCCCTGTTAGCAGTGCTCTGGATTGTGGATGCCGAAGCCTCCAGTAAAAAGGTAAAGAGACTGCAACCCTGTGTCCTCGTCATTTACTGCGACCTACACCATCACCATCTACTCATCAAGGGAAGCTCTGAGGACATACGACATACTTCAACTGTGGGAAGTTACACCATCTAGCTGCCATTCCATCACCCCAGCGGACCCCTAGCAGCGTCGGTCACCCTGACTGAACACCACAGGTGGCGTCACGAACACTTGACAAACTCTCACCTACACCTTTAATTGGGCGCCCCTTAGCAGGGCCATGGACCAGGTCGGGCCACCGTGACACCCCCAGAACCGAGACCGAGGGACCCGGTACCGAGTACCCCGCTGCCCTGCATTTGGGGGCCGCTCCAAACTTGGCGTCACGAACAGGATCTACTTAAGCCTGAGAATCAGGTCATGTGTGCCTTGGAACTGTGTCTGAATTGTGCTTGAATCGTGATTTATTGCAAAGACTGTGTATTGCCACTTGCCGCCAAAATCCGCCATTGCCGCGCCGTGTGGAGCGCGAGGGGAGGAGCCACAGCTTCGTGGGCGGAGCCGGACGAAAAGAGTGTGAAGCGGGAAGACGGGTGCCGTGCTGCTGCCTGGAAAGCCGGAAGTGGAAACGCAGTGAAATGCTGACCCCGAGGGGACCCCCGACTTCCACCAGGTTAGCATAAGGGAGGAGCGACCATGTCCGATCCGGAAGGGGAGGCAGCGGTGGTCACAGCCGCAGATGCAGAAGTCCCTCTGGGCCCCGCGGTAGGCACAGCCGCGGGCCTGGTACCGCCACCGGGTCCAGCAGGGCCTGCTGCCCCCAACAGCCAGCCGGACACTGCCGCAGCTACGGCGGCCATAATGCCCTTCTCCATGCCATACATACCTGGAGCAGCCTGGCTCCCGCGATACTCGGGAGAATCGCATACATTAACTGACTTTAAAGAAGGGATCTGCAGCCTGCTTGAGTTTTATCCCCTGACCGATAGTGTTGAGCGATACCTTCCGATATGCAAAGGTATCGGTATCGGATTGGATCGGCCGATACCCAAAAAGTATCGGATGTCGCCGATACCGATACCCGATACCAATGCATATCAATGGGACACAAAATATCAGAATGGTTCCCAGGGTCTGAAGGAGAGGAGACTCTCCTTCAGGCCCTGGGATCCATATTCATGTATAAAATAAAGAATAAAAATGAAAAATATTGATATACTCACCCCTCTGACGGCCCCGGCTCTCACCGGTCCAATTGTCCGTTCCCTAAGAATGCAGAGTGAAGGACCTTCGATGACGTCGCGGCTTGTGATTGGTCGTGTGACCGCTCATGTGACCGCTCACGCGACCAATCACAAGCCGCGACGTCATCGCAGGCCCTACACTCACTCATTCTTAGGAACGGAGGCTGCCGGTTACATCGCTAAGGTCCAGGGTCCGCCGGAGGGGTGAGTATATCAATATTTTTTATTTTTATTATTTATTTTTTACATGAATATGGATCCCAGGGCCTGAAGGAGAGTCTCCTCTCCTCCAGACCCTGGGAACCATACGCACCGCACACTTCTGATTCCGATTTCCGATATCGCAAAAATATCGGAACTCGGTATCGGAAATCCGATACAGCAAATATCGGCCGATACCCGATACTTGCAGTATCGGAATGCTCAACACTACTGACCGAGCCTCAGAAAGTTCACATGATAACGGGCCAACTATTCGGAGCGGCCCTGAGGGAAGTAAAGTCCTGGCCCGCTGCGGATAAGAGAACTGCGCAGCAGGTCTTTGCAAAGCTTAAAACCACCTTTGACACCTGCACCGCCACAGAAATTAAATTGACGTTCTATGGGTGCAAGCAGAGACCGCAGGATAGCTTACGGGACTATGCCCTTAATCTCCAAGAGGCATTACGGGCCATCAAGCAGAATGACCCAAACGGCATGCAAGATGAGGATAAACTCTTAAAGGAGCGGTTCATCGAGGGGCTCTTGTGCAGTCACCAAAGGGCCCAGCTGCACTTCATAGCTATGCAGAACCCTGACCTGTCCTTTGCGCAATTTGAAGACAAAGCCATCCAGATGCTCCAGGAGCGACAGCCCAGCCGTGCAGTACTTCCTAGGCATCAAGCTCTCACGTACCACCAGGAGGTGGCATCAGATGCTCCAGTCTCTGCCGAGACTGATGCCCAGATCCTAGAAGACGATTCCACTGCAGGACTACGCCTCCAGATGCAGGAGCTGACCAAGAGCGTTGCTGCCTTAGCCCGGACCATCCAGTCCCTACAGGAGGCCCCCAAGGAGAAGACCAAGCTGGCTTCCAGACCGGAGGATGTTCCCTGGCAACGACAGAGGAGGGTTCCGCTGACCAGACGCGATCGCTTTCATCAGGACGGACGACCCATCTGCCGCCACTGCAACCAGGTGGGCCACATCGCAAGGTACTGTCATTTAAACGAGCAACCCCTGGGGCAGAGGGCCAACCCCCAGGAGTAGGACGACCAGGCCCGCAAAATTGGAGAGCCATATACATTGGAGGACGACCAGTTCTCCCCATTGTGATCGACGGTATTCCCATGAACGCTTTGTTGGACACCGGTTCTCAGGTGACAACTATGCCTTACATCCTTTATAGACGTTATTGGGAGGACACCGACATCACTCGTGGCCCCGATTATGATTTCACCATAATAGCCAGTAATGGTCAGCCATTGCCACAAGTGGGGTACAAAGAGGTCACCACTAAAGTGGGGCGGGTAGAATTGGAGGCCCAAGGAATCGTAATTGTTGATATTGACCGGCGTGAATGTAACCCCATGATGACCATTGGTACTAATGTCATAGAAAATTGTCTTGCAGAAGTTATTGTCTTGTTACTGCAGGTAGCAGAAACAGCTGGTTGCAGTGAGCAACATGCCCTGCAGAAGGAAATTCGGGCTCTGATGCAGAGACAACAGGTAGAGCTGACTGGTGGTGAAATTGGTCGTGAGTGATTCAAACCCCATTGCAATACCCCCCAGGAGTGAAATGTTAATATGGTGTCGAGCAGAAATAGGCCTCAGGGGTAAAGACCACCAGGCCCTGGTAGAACCTGTATATTCAGATAGCAGGCCTACCCTCCTGACCGCAAGGGGAATGGTTGAAGTCCGCAAGGGGAGGGTGCCAGTACGTGTCCTTAACTGTGGAGAGGAAGAGGTCCACCTAACCAAATATGCCACACTTGCCAAACTGTTTACTGTTGGTAATAATGTGGTACAGGCACCAGAACCCTTGAGTCCATCCAACCAGGCGGAGAACAACGGCTCTGCATGGCAAAAGGTAGATTGGTGTCGGGAATTGCACGTGGGCACTGATTCTACCCCATCACACCAGAAACAGGGGGCCTACAGGGTGGTTCATGAGTATGAGCGGGTATTCAGCAAGCACCCCCTAGATTTTGGGCAGGTAAAAGGGATTCAACATCATATCCCCACAGGAGATCACCCACCTATAAAAGAGAGATACCGTCCTGTACCCCCAGCTCATTATCAGTGTGCCAAATACATGTTGCGAGTAGTGTTAAGCATTCCGATACCGCAAGTATCGGGTATCGGCCGATACTTGCGGTATCGGAATTCCGATACCGAGATCCGATACTTTTGTGGTATCGGGAATCGGTATCGAAACAACATTAATGTGTAAAATAAAGAATTAAAATAAAAAATATTGATATACTCACCTGTCCGGAGGCCCCTGGACATCACCGCTGGTAACCGGCAGCCTTCTTTGCTTAAAATGAGCACGTTTATGGCCTTCCATGACGTCACGGCTTCTGATTGGTCGCGTGCCGCTCATGTGACCGCCACGCGACCAATCACAAGCCGTGACGTAATTCTCAGGTCCTAAATTCCTAGAATTAGGAATTTTTTATTTTAATTCTTTATTTTACACATTAATATGGATCCCAGGGCCTGAAGGAGAGTTTCCTCTCCTTCAGACCCTGGGAACCATCAGGGATACCTTCCAATACTTGAGTCCCATTGACTTGTATTGGTATCGGGTATCGGTATCGGATTAGATCCGATACTTTGCCGGTATCGGCCGATACTTTCCGATACCGATACTTTCAAGTATCGGACGGTATCGCTCAACACTAGCTGCGAGAGATGAAGGAGGCTGGGGTAGTGAGAGACAGTTGTAGCCCCTGGGCAGCTCCATTAGTCCTCGTTAGGAAGAAGGATGGCACAATGAGGATGTGTGTTGATTATAGGCAGCTAAATCACATTACACATAAGGATGCATACCCACTGCCTAGGATAGAAGATTCCTTGGCCGCTTTAAAATCTGCTAACTACTTCTCTACCTTGGATCTCACCAGTGGGTACTGGCAGGTTCCCGTGGCAGAAGTGGACAAGGAAAAGACGGCCTTCACAACGCCGATGGGTCTTTACGAATTCAACTACATGCCCTTCGGGCTGTGCAACGCCCCGGGAACGTTCCAGAGGATGATGGAGTGCTGTCTGGGACACAAGAACTTTGAAACCATGCTGCTATATCTGGACAATGTCATTGTCTTCTCCAAGACCTATGAAGACCATCTGAAGCACTTGGCCGAGGTGTTTGAAGCCCTGTCCAACTTCGGCTTAAATGTAAAACCGTCCAAGTGCAATCTGCTAAAACCCAAAGTGCAGTACCTGGGCCATGTGGTGAGTGCCGAAGGAGTGGCCCCAGACCCCGACAAGGTCACTGTGATCAAGGACTGGCCGAAGCCCAGCAACCTCCATGAAGTCCTGCAGTTCCTCAGGTTGGTAGGCTACTACAGGAGATTTATCAAGGACTTCACCAAGAAAGCCACGCCATTGCAAAACCTGTTGGTGGGCCAGTCCAAGAAGACCAAGTGTAGGAATACCCCATTTGACTGGAACGACGGACTGCAGGGATCCTTCACTTGTTTAAAGTCGGCGCTAACGGGAGAAGAGGTACTGGCCTACCTTGAATATGACCAACCGTTTGTGCTGTACACGGATGCCAGCAACGTGGGGTTGGGAGCCGTGTTGTCCCAGGTCCAGAAAGGCAAGGAGAGGGTAATTGCTTACGCCAGCAGGAAGCTTCGTCCCACTGAAAGGAACCCTGACAACTACAGTTCCTTTAAGCTGGAGTTTCTCGCCATCATTTGGGCAGTGACGGAGAGGTTCAAGCACTACCTGGTCTCAGCAAAATTCACCGTCTTCACGGACAATAATCCCCTAACACACCTGGACACAGAAAAACTTGGCGCCTTGGAACAGCGGTGGATGGCCCGGTTGTCCAATTTCGACTTCACCATCAAGTACCGGGCAGGGCACAAGAATGCGAATGCCGATGCCTTGTCCAGGATGCCCAACTTGCCAGAAACGGGAGAAGACTCGGAAGCTCTTGAACAGATAGAGTTGCCCGCATTCCATCGCTCCAAGGCCACCCAGTGTTCCCATCATGTGGAGAATAGGTGCAAGACCAAGCAGGACGCCACGCTAAATCCCCTGTCCCACCACGGATGGGCAGAGACCCAGGACGGTGACCCTGCGGTCCGTCGGGTGAAAGAGCTCCTGACGCAGGCAGGTTCGCATCCCGGCCCGGATGATCCACAAGAGACACAACAACTGTGGAAGGGGAGAGGCAAACTGTTCATCTATGATGGTAAGCTGTGCCGAAGAAGCATCGACCCATGCACTCATGAGTTGGTATGGCAGATAGTAGTCCCACGGCAAGATGCGCCAATGGTTCTGGGAGCGTACCACGATGGGGCAGGACACTTCGGATGGAGGAAGTTGGAGAGTCTACTCCGCGGGAGGTTCTACTGGATTGGCATGAAGAAAGCCATCGAGAAGTGGTGTCGAGAGTGTGGCCCATGTAGCCTACGCAGGAAGGACTGTGACAGCCAAAGGGCTCCCTTGCAGCCTATCATCACCAAACGGCCGCTTGAGCTGGTCGCGCTAGATCACGTGAAACTAACACCCAGCCGGTCAGGCTATGTCTACGCTCTTACCATCATGGACCACTACTCTAGATTTCTGGTAGTTGTCTACGAACGGCTGCCAAAGCCTTCCAGCAGTACTTCTGTAGGCCGCATGGGTACCCGGAGAAGGTGCTGACCGATCAAGGGCCAGCATTCGAAGCGGAGGTGTTCCAGGAATTCTGCAGTTTATACGGGTGTAAGAAGATCAGAACAACGCCGTATCACCCACAAAATTACGGGATGTGCGAGAAGATGAACCAAGTGGTAATCGACTTACTGAAGACCTTACCTGTGGAAGAACGGAACTTGTGGCCAGCCAAGTTTCCTGACTTGGTAGATATGTACAACCACATCCCGGTGAATTCCACCAATTGCACTTCAGCCTACCTGATGCGAGGGAGATCTAGCAAACTACCTGTTGACCTAGACATGGAGGTCCTAACCCCCGAAGACACCTCGCAAGCTGCAGATTGGGATACAGAAAGGCAGCAAAGGTACTGCAAAATACAGAAATGCGTGGAAAGAAGTTTAACCCAAGCCCGACAAAAACAAGAAAGGGACTACAACCAGCATGCTCCTGCAATTCCCTTGTCACCCGGTGAGCAAGTGCTCAAAGGGAAGAGGAGATTACACAAGCTTGACGATCAATGGGAGGCGGAACCATATACCATCCTGCCATCCGATTTTGACAATACAAAGGTCTGTCTCATCAGCAAAGATGGGGGAGAGACTTCAACAGCAATATCCAGAGACCACCTCAAAATATGCCCTGATAAGTTGAGAGATGGGGAAACAGACCCAGGGACATCTTCGCCCGTGGAAGAGGAGAAGTTGATACACACTGTTCTTGGCGATTTTCCCCAGTCTTGGACTCAAATAAATCAGGCCATCGTGGTACCTGTCTTAATGTTTCGCCAACTGAAGCCGCCGGAACCAAATGTGATGCCAGATCATCCGGAGCCTCAATCACAGCAGATTCCACCAGAGGATACCATGCCAATAGTTGAACCGGCTGGTTCCCCCTCTGCTATCGGTGAACCTGCCATGCCCACAATTAGTAACAGCAGTCGTGAGAACTCCGGTATGCCAGTGCTACCCAGACTCACCAGAGGTGTAGCTAGAGGACAGTGCATCACACCAGTGATAGCAAGCACAGCGGGCCCTGTTAGGTCACTACTAGCAACCCCTGCACTGCGGAGGTCTACACGTAGCACCAACAATCAAACCCCAATTCGCTACAAAACTTGGAAGTATTAACGGGTGCTGCTGTTTGGTTAAAAATGTTTGTGTATATATCTTTGTTACAGATTTAAAATGGACAATGGAGTAATGGACAGTGAATTGCTCCAAAACTTTCAAAAGGGATCCCTTTGTTTACCCGGGATCCCTGCTGTTTCAATGTTTGCACTCACTGAACTGGGAGTCATGAACTGTGCATGACCAAGACTTTCGCAACGTTCAAGTGTCCTCACCTCCCATAAAGGGAAGCACTGTTATATTTACTTGTTTACAGCATTTCAAAATTTTGTACGTCCTTTGCTAACATGTATAGTTGTTCTTCTTTTCCCAGTCCGGGAGTACTGGATTTAACGGGGGGGGAGTGCAGCGCCCCAGAGTCTGGTCATTGCAGTAACGTCACTCTTCCACCAGGGGGAGTGATGGTACATCTGATGGCAATAAAGGAGTTCACCTGACCAGGTATCACAGTCACACACTACACTTCACACTCCGGCCACCAGGGGGAGCAAAAGGTCCTATCTACTAGGCCACGCCTCACACATGGGTAAAACTGGGGGTTGGATAGGAAGTGAGTTCAGAAAGCAGCCTGGGAGAGTTCCAGGGAGGACCTGGCAGGTGTGGGATCCTGACAGCGGCCGAGCACAGATAGATCGTTACGGAGCTGCGCCTGCACTGCATTGCCGCAGTTTCCTAAGAAAGGACAAGAAGCGAAGTGTTTTGTGGAGAAGTGAGAAACGAGATCACAGCACTAGGAGATAGAACCAGGAGGAGTCGTACCCCAAGATCGGCAACATCCTTCTGAGGCGCGTAGCAGGTGGCCAGAACAACGAGGGAGTACCGACTACACGCATTACTCCAGATAGGTGCAGGGGCAGCTAATTCCAAGTTGGCTGTCTCACCTTTACACCTAATGAAGACAACGGAGGCAATTGAGGGAGAGAGGCGTCTTTAGGGTCCCTATAAAATAACTCCATGCCTACCCCGTCATACGGGTGCGTCCTATCCATATCATCTGGGGGACGGAGAGAGAGAACAGAAACATACACGACAGTTGTGAGGACTATCCCGTGGTGCTCAGCAGGGAAGTACTACAACACACAGGCGCTAGTAGGAAGGCTACTGATTTCCACCTGCAAAGGGAACTCTGGATGTGCCTTCGGACCGGCTGGTCTCAGCCAGCCCTGTTAGCAGTGCTCTGGATTGTGGATGCCGAAGCCTCCAGTAAAAAGGTAAAGAGACTGCAACCCTGTGTCCTCGTCATTTACTGCGACCTACACCATCACCATCTACTCATCAAGGGAAGCTCTGGGGACATACTTCACCTGTGGGAAGTTACACCATCTAGCTGCCATTTCATCACCCCAGCGGACCCCTAGCAGCGTCAGTCACCCTGACCGAACACCACAGGTGGCGTCACGAACACTTGACAAACTCTCACCTACACCTTTAATTGGGCGCCCCTTAGCAGGGCCACGGACCGGGTCGGGCCACCGTGACACCCCCAGAACCGAGACCGTGGGACCCGGTACTGAGTACCCCGCTGCCCTGCATTTGGGGGCCGCTCCACTGGCACATGGTGCTGGATGTCAGCTGCGATAGTCAGCTGACACCCGGCCGCGATCAGCCGCGCTCCACCCCGTGAGTGCGGCTGATTGCATATGACGTACTATCCCGTCACTGGGAATTAAGGGGTTAATAGCCTGGGAACCTTTATGGCTATTGACTCCTTCCCAGAATATTTATGGAACGCCCGCCAGGGCTGTGGGGTACTCGGTATGGGGTCTGGTCATTATTAAAGGGGTGGTCACGGTGGCAGTGACCTGGTCCATGGCCCTGGGCGCCCATGTAAAAGGGATGGTCTTTAAAGGGATTTGAGTCAGGAGTGACTGACACTGCTTAAAGAAATCCTCTGGGGGTGATAGTACTGCAGCAAAGATGGTATCTCTTCCCACAGGTGAAGCTGGGTCCCTAGGGCTCCTGGTGTGTTTGGGCAAAGATGGTGTGGTGCCGGAAATAAATGGAAGACACAGGGCTGCAGTCTCTTTACCTGGTTTACTGATGAATTCAGGCAGCCACAGTCCAGGGCACCAGATCACGGATGCAGGTGTGGTCCGGCCGACTTGGAAGCGAGTAGGGAGTCCCCTTTATCAGGTGGAATTGGAAGCCTTCCCTCCAGCGCTGTGGTGTAGTCCCTTGCTGCCTTAGGCCACTCACAAGGTCCTCACGTTCTCTCTGTCCTCCAGGTTGGTAGGACACTACCCGTACGACAGGTAGCTCGAATCTTTTTACAGGGTCTCTATCACGACCCGGGCGTGATAGAGGTGTAAGAGCAGACATGTGACTTGTAATCCAGCTGTCCTGCCGGTTTCAACTGTGAGACGTGGAGTCCTTCACAACCCCGGTCTTCCAGCTACCGGTATCTGCGCTCAATAGGGAGGTA
Organism: Ranitomeya variabilis; assembly: GCF_051348905.1. Classification (NCBI taxonomy): domain Eukaryota; kingdom Metazoa; phylum Chordata; class Amphibia; order Anura; family Dendrobatidae; genus Ranitomeya; species Ranitomeya variabilis. Next base: position 582,421,480 of record NC_135232.1, read on the forward strand.
GCTCAGTAGCAGCTAACCCCCCAGTTCATCACTCTCCTGGGCTTCACTTCCCCTTCACGCTCTCTACAGCTTGTTCTGCTTTCTTTTCTATCTCTTTCCTCTCTGCCTCAGACTGCTCCAGTCTGCTGTCTGGCACTCACTCACTGAACTGACCCTACTTCACCTCCACACCAGAATATATATATATATATATATATATATATATAGGGGAGCAACCCACAAGCTGGATCAGAGCTCCCCCTTCTGGCCTGGAGTATGAACATGTTGCATGCTTGTGATTACCTGATAAAAAGAGATCCTTCCTCGCTTCCAGGCGTGACATCACTCTCCCCGTGAGGAAAGCAATGCCACTGTAACAACCAAGAACCTGGGGTGTTACAGTTTTTTGAAGAGGTAAGCTATAGACTGGACCAAGGTGAGTCATTGGACGTGGTATATCCTGATTTTTCCAAAGCGTTTGATACTGTGCCACACAAGAGGTTGGTGCACAAAATAAGAATGCTGAATCTGGGGGAAAATGTGTGTAAATGGGTAAGTAACTGGCTTAGTGATAGAAAGCAGAGGGTTGTATATTCTGTTTTCCCTTTCTGAACACATGAATAAATCATGTGTTCTGGCCCAAGAAATATGGCTAGCTGCGTCACCTGTGAGTTCTTAGGCTGGAGTCACACTCAGCGTAAGACAATACGGTCCGTTTTTTACGGCCGTAATACGGCCGTAATACGGAGAAATGTTCCCAAAATAGTGATCCGTAGGCAGGGTGTGTCAGCGTATTTTGCGCATGGCATCCTCCGTATGTAATCCGTATGGCATCCGTACTGTGATATTTTCTCGCAGGCTTGCAAAACCGACATCTAATGGATTTATGTACTCAAATGTTCAGGAAAACATATATACAGTATATATATATACACTCACTGGCCACTTTATTAGGTACACCTGTCCAACTTCTTGTTAACACTTAATTTCTAATCAGCCAATCACATGGCGGCAACTCAGTGCATTTAGGCATGTAGACATGGTCAAGACAATCTCCTGCAGTTCAAACCGAGCATCAGTATGGGGAAGAAAGGTGATTTGAGTGCCTTTGAACGTGGCATGGTTGTTGGTGCCAGAAGGGCTGGTCTGAGTATTTCAGAAACTGCTGATCTACTGGGATTTTCACGCACAACCATCTCTAGGGTTTACAGAGAATGGTCCGAAAAAGAAAAAAAATCCAGTGAGCAGCAGTTCTGTGGGCGGAAATGCCTTGTTGATGCCAGAGGTCAGAGGAGAATGGGCAGACTGGTTCGAGCTGATAGAAAGGCAACAGTGACTCAAATCGCCACCCGTTACAACCAAGGTAGGCCTAAGAGCATCTCTGAACGCACAGTGCGTCGAACTTTGAGGCAGATGGGCTACAGCAGCAGAAGACCACACCGGGTACCACTCGTTTCAGCTAAGAACAGGAAACTGAGGCTACAATTTGTACAAGCTCATCGAAATTGGACAGTAAAAGATTGGAAAAACGTTGCTTGGTCTGATGAGTCTCGATTTCTGCTGCGACATTCGGATGGTAGGGTCAGAATTTGGCGTAAACAACATGAAAGCATGGATCCATCCTGCCTTGTATGGAGCATCTTTGGGATGTGCAGCCGACAAATCTGCGGCAACTGTGTGATGCCATCATGTCAATATGGACCAAAATCTCTGAGGAATGCTTCCAGCACCTTGTTGAATCTATGCCACGAAGAATTGAGGCAGTTCTGAAGGCAAAAGGGGGTCCAACCCGTTACTAGCATGGTGTACCTAATAAAGTGGCCGGTGAGTGTATATATATATATATATATATATGTCATTGAGACACATATATATATATTCTGTATTTAGATTTAATTCAGCGCGATATCTGTGAACAGCCGGTAATTCAATTGCCGGCTTTTCATTTCTCCTGCACAAACCCGACAGGATATGAGACATGGATTACATACAGTAAACCATCTCATATCCCTTTTTTTTTTTGCATATTCCACACTACTAATGTTAGTAGTGTGTATGTGCAAAATTTGGGCGCTGTAGCTGCTAAAATAAAGGGTTAAATGGCGGAAAAAATTGGCGTGGGCTCCCGCGCAATTTTCTCCGCCAGAGCAGTAAAGCCAGTGACTGAGGGCAGATATTAATAGCCTAGAGAGGGTCCATGGTTATTGGCCCCCCCTGGCTACAAACATCTGCCCCCAGCCACCCCAGAAAAGGCACATCTGGAAGATGTGCCTATTCTGGCACTTAGCCACTCTCTTCCCACTCCCGTGTAGCGGTGGGATATGGGGTAATGAAGGGTTAATGCCACCTTGCTATTGTAAGGTGACATTAAGCCAGGTTAATAATGGAGAGGCGTCAATTATGACACCTATCCATTATTAATCCAATTGTCTGAAAGGGTTAAAAAACACACACACGTTATTAAAAAGTATTTTAATGAAATAAACAAACAGGTTGTTTTAGTATTTTATTGCTCTCTCAATCCATCCTGAACACCCTCGCTTGGCAAAATAATAAACCAACAATATACATACCTTCGGATGAACTCTCAGGTCCCACGAAGTAAATCCATCTGAAGGGGTTAAATCATTTTACAGCCAGGAGCTGCGCTAATGCACTCGCTCGTGTCTGTAATCCCCGGGTGCTGAAAGGAAATCAGGGTGATCTGTACTTACATTGAGTCGCGGTGAGGCGCCCTCTGGTGGATGAACTCATATGAACTCGAGCGTGGGAACTTTTCCAAGGCTCCAGTTCATGAGAACATCCACCAGAGGGCGCATCACCGCAACTCAATGTAAGTACAGATCACCCTGATTTCCTTTCATCACCCGGGGTTTTTGCAACCACGATCGAGTGCTTTAGCGCAGCTCATGGCTGTAAAATGATTTAACCCCTTCAGATGGATTTACTTCGTGGGACCTGAGAGTTCATCCGAAGGTATGTATATTGTTGGTTTATTATTTTGCCAAGCGAGGGTGTTCAGGATGGATTGAGAGAGTAATAAAATACTAAAACAACCTGTTTGTTTATTTCATTAAAATTCTTTTTAATAATGCGTGTGTGTGTTTTTTAACCCTTTCAGACAAATGGATTAATAATGGATAGGTGTCATAACTGACGCCTCTCCATTATTAATCTGGCTTAATGTCACCTTACAATAGCAAGGTGGCATTAACCCTTCATTACCCCATATCCCACCGCCACACGGGAGTAGGAAGAGAGTGGCCAAGTGCCAGAATAGGCGCATCTTCCAGATGTGCCTTTTCTGGGGTGGCTGGGAGCAGATGTTTGTAGCCAGGGGGGCCAATAACCATGGACCCTCTCCTGGCTATTAATATCTGCCCTCAGTCACTGGCTTTACCACTCTGGCGGAGAAAATTGCGCGGGAGCCCAGGCCAATTTTTTCCGCCATTTAACCCTTTATTTTAGCAGCTACAGCGCCCAAATTTAGCACATACACACTGCTAACATTAGTAGTGTGGAATATGCAAAAAAAAGGGGATATGAGATGGTTTACTGTATGTAAACCATGTCTCATATCCTGTCGGGTTTGGGAAGGAGAAATGAGAAGCCGGCAATTGAATTACCGGCTTGTCACTAACACCGCTGCGTATTTCTCGCAAGTTACACTGCTGGTCCGTGTGGAATCCGTATTTTTCTCGCCCCCATAGACTTTCATTGGCGTATTATTTGCGCAATACGCTGACAAACGCAGCATGCTGCGATTTTGTACGGCCGTAAAAAGCCGTATAATACTGAACCGTAATATACGGCTGATAGGACCAGACCCATTGAGAATAATTGTGCCGTTTGTTTGGCGAGTTTTACGGACGTATTTTCTGCGCTCTTACATCCGTAAAACTCGCTAGTGTGACGCCGGCCTTATAGTTTCTCTTGTTCCATTGCGCAGCTGATTCGAATAATGTCTATTAATTCAGAAAACCATTCAGCTGGCTATTAGGATATACAAGGGAACAGATCTTGAGAATACAAATGCAAAGCAAAAAAACATTATGAAAACATCACACAAGAAGGGTTAAAAAGAACGATAATGAAGAAAAAATGAATGAGAAAAAAATAGAGTTAATATCTTAATATTGTAAAATGAGATCCTGTCTATGGTTTAAGCCATGCGGTACTCTTGTTTTCAGTGTGAAAATCCAAAAGGACTCCCTATTCAGGAGTTTCCTTCTGTGATCTCCACTTCTGTATGGTCTATAGACCTTTTCTACACCACAGAAAACAAAACCAGATGTGTCTCCTTTGTGGACATTCAAAAAGTGTCTAGATACAGCCGACGAAGAAATAGCCGCTGGATTAATCGCATCAGATAAGTGACGTCTAATTCTTGTTTTTAATGGGCATGTTGTACATCGCACATATTGTAATTTACAAAGCGTAGGTTCAATACGGTAGACTACATAGGTGTCATTACAATTAATAAAATCATTAATATGAAATTCCCCGAGATTAACCCGTGATTGATATAGATTTGTTTTCCATACATACTGTCACACTAGACAGCATTGGGCACCACATTTTAAAAAAAACCCTTGAAGCCCAACTATGTTTTATTTTTTTAATAAAGATTGAGCACTATTGTATAAACTAGGTGACAATATAGAACCTAATGTTGGCTCTTTTTTTGCTGTATGGCATATTTTGTTATTAATTATCTGTGTCAGTTTTGAGTCCTGATTTAGTATAGGAATACCGTATTTTCTGGTGTATAAGATGACTGGGAGTATAAGACGACCCCCAACTTTTCCATATAAAATATGGAGTTTGGGATATACTCGCCATATAAGACGGGGGTCACCTTATACGCCCAGTCATCTTCGGCGTGTGCGGTGCGGATGGTTCCCAGGGTCTGTAGGAGAGGAGACTCTCCTTCAGGCCCTGGGATCCATATTCATGTAAAAAAAAGAATTAAAAAAAAAAATATGAGATATACTTACCCTCCGACGGCCCGCGGCTCTCAGGGGTGCAAGCGTCGGCCTCCGTTCCTAAGGATGCATTGAGCGAAGGACCTTCGATGACGTCGCGGTCGCGTGACCGGTCGCCAGGGGGGCCAAAAACCATGGTCCCTCTATAGGCTATTAATATCTCCCCTCAGTCATTGGCTTTCCCTCTCTGGCGGAGAAAATTTAATCCTTTAATTTAACACCTACAGCTCCAATATTTCACACACACACACACACACACACTACTAACATCATTAGTCAGGGAAATATAAAAATGTAATGGATATGCAATGGTTTACTGTATGTAAACCATGTCTCATATCCTGTTGGGTTCGGTAATGATTTTACAGAACCCGACAATTGAATTATCGGCTACTCTGCCATCTAGCTCTGCATGAAATATAAAGATATATATACTGTATTTATATATATATATATATATATATATATATATATATATATATATATATACATACACTCACTGGCCACTTTATTAGGTACACCTGTCCAACTTCTTGTTAACACTTAATTTCTAATCAGCCAATCACATGGCGGCAACTCAGTGCATTTAGGCATGTAGACATGGTCAAGACAATCTCCTGCAGTTCAAACCGAGCATCAGTATGGGGAAGAAAGGTGATTTGAGTGCCTTTGAACGTGGCATGGTTGTTGGTGCCAGAAGGGCTGGTCTGAGTATTTTAGAAACTGCTGATCTACTGGGATTTTCACGCACAACCATCTCTAGGGTTTACAGAGAATGGTCCGAAAAAGGAAAAAAAATCCAGTGAGCGGCAGTTCTGTGGGCGGAAATGCCTTGTTGATGCCAGAGGTCAGCGGAGAATGGGCAGACTGGTTCGAGCTGATAGAAAGGCAACAGTGACTCAAATCGCCACCCGTTACAACCAAGGTAGGCCTAAGAGCATCTCTGAACGCACAGTGCGTCGAACTTTGAGGCAGATGGGCTACAGCAGCAGAAGACCACACCGGGTACCACTCCTTTCAGCTAACAACAGGAAACTGAGGCTACAATTTGTACAAGCTCATCGAAATTGGACAGTAGAAGATTGGAAAAACGTTGCTTGGTCTGATGAGTCTCGATTTCTGCTGCGACATTCAGATGGTAGGGTCAGAATTTGGCGTAAACAACATGAAAGCATGGATCCATCCTGCCTTGTATGGAGCATCTTTGGGATGTGCAGCCGACAAATCTGCGGCAACTGTGTGATGCCATCATGTCAATATGGACCAAAATCTCTGAGGAATGCTTCCAGCACCTTGTTGAATCTATGCCACGAAGAATTGAGGCAGTTCTGAAGGCAAAAGGGGTCCAACCCGTTACTAGCATGGTGTACCTAATAAAGTGGCCGGTGAGTGTATATGTGTCTCACTGATATATATATATATATATATATATATATATATATATATATATATATATATATATATAGACTGTATATATGTTTTCACGAATATTTGAGGCCATGGATGCATTATATGTCCATTTTCCAACCGGCGAGAAAATTTCGCCATACGGATGACATATGGATGTCACACTGATACTTTGAGAAAAAAATCACATTCTCGCCTTGCACACGGATGACATATGGATCACTGTTCGGGAACATTTCTGTGAATCTCGGCCGTGAAAAACGGACCGATTTTGTATACGTTATGTGTGACGCCGGCCTTATTCTCACTATATATGTTGTATCTGGGTACATGCTCCATCCCTGTGCTGTATGCTCATGTATACAGACCTGTGGTACATGTTATCACTCCTCATTCTGCTACATACGGATCATCATAACAACTTCATAGAACACTTACCCATATCACCAATTTTAAACTATAAGAGTAAATTTTCCATAATTCTTATGGGTTATATCATGGACAGTATTGGGGTAATCGCAACTCATAAATACACAAACCGCAGCAAAAAGCGATCAAACAACACCCAAATTTACAAAAATGAAAAACTTCATTAAATATTTCAGGATCCCTTGAAAAAGGCCATCACGCCGAAACGCGCGTTGGGGCGGGTGCACTTGTGGGTGTTTGATTCCCTAACCTGCTCAGGTAATTATCTATTCAATGGCACGAATTTGATATGGATTGATTGTATTGAAAATTTATACCTGTGATTGTGTATAATTGGGTCGGATTTGTAATATGATCCTATATGGTTGTATTCACATTGCCAGTATTGCATAGGCTGTGATACCCATCTATTTTATGTTTATACTGTCACCCACGGATGTGCACCCTTGCGTTTCCTACATGTGCAACATGGCATGAACTCTGTTTCCCTATGCTCTATATCCTGAAATATTTAATAAAGTTTTTCATTTTTGTAAATTTGGGTGTTGTTTCATCGCTTTTTGCTGCGGTTTGTGTATATACGGATCATGCTGTGTATAAAGAGCCTGTGTCTCCAGGTTATTTTCCTCGGTGTACGTATAATCTGTACATGACTTCCAGCTCAGTGCTTTATTTCTGTAGCTATGGCAGCCTTTAGTCCTCTTATGTTTCATGATGTCCTGCCTGATATATCCATCGTGTATCTGTATATTGTCCCCCTCATATGCTTGCAGGATCAGTGTGTCCTCACCAAATGCTTATTTTATAATACCTAAGATGGGGATAGTACAGGCCTGAGTGGATTACCTGGAGACTTATCATATATGTTTTATCATATATAAAATAAATATTTGTGGAGTAACTCAGCACATGGCACAGGGCACTGAGTGGGCACTAATAACTCAGCACATCGCAGGGCGGAGAGTGGGCACTAATAACTCAGCACATGGCGGGCCATTGAGTGGGCACACCTAGTGTGATGCTGCACCTTGCTCTGGAGGACACATCATGGGCCTATTTTTCAGCCCTGTCTCTCTCTCGTCTATTCTATATACGTAGCGTGACTGACTGGGATACAGAACTTGCAATCTTCCACACATACACCTATGGCTGCAGGCAGCTTATACTAGACCTGCATATTATATTTCTTACTATTTATGTGCAGCTGGTGCTTTGAGAGCCATGTCTATCTGTAACTACTGTAGAGGAGCAGGCAGCTGCTTCTTATTTATTGTTACAGCATAAAACACAGCATTGTACATCACTGACTATATCTGACCTTATCATGGGATATTTTCCGGTATCAACCTGTTGTATACCTTGGTTGTAAACTCTAGCTTATATGTACATACTGTACATGGTGTTTTATCTTCACTTATCCCACATCTTATACATTTCAGGAACTGAATTTTAAAAAAAAGCAGTTATTCGTTTTTCCTTTTTAGTGGGTTCTTGAAGTTATAATTTGACCAGTAGGGGTAACCATCTCAGGTATGGACCCCTGGTTTGGCGAGGTGTCCATCACAGTATGACCCCCTTGTGTGGAGGGGTGACCATTTCAGGTATGGCACCCTGGTTTTTGGAGGGGTGTCCATCACAGTACGACCCCCTGGTATGGAGGGGTGACCATCTTGGGTATGACCCCCTGGTTTAGAGGGGTGTCCATCACAGTATGACCCCCTGAAATGGACAGGTAACCATCTCGGGTATGGCCCCCTGGTGTGGAGGGGTAACTATCTCGGGCATGGCCCCCTGGTTTGGACAGATAACCATCTCAGGTATGGCCCCCTGATGTGAAGGGGTGACCATCTCGGGTATGGCACCATAGAGTGGCCACCTGGTGGCCACCTGGTCTCCAGAAGCATTTATATCTTATAAGAATCTTTTAGGGTAAAGTCCCTCGGGTCATGGCAATCATATTTTGCATGCCCACAGAATAAGTTGGCTCCTCCGAGCTAGGAACAGCGGCTGG